>NC_045800.1:37054544-37364018 GCF_009873245.2 Balaenoptera musculus | reverse complement strand
AAAAAAGAAAAACAATAGTTACAAGAGATTCCGAACGCTGAGTTGTGAAAGCCGAAGGCTAACCAAAGAGCCCCAGGACTTACTGGAATCGTGCTTTTAAATTTTGCTTCAAACACTTTCCCCTGAATCTGCACTACAGGTATCACTGATTTTCTGTGAGGACAAGCGGCAACTAAGAATTTAAGTCAATTGAAGGTTGTGAGTATTATTACCTGAGGGTGAGGGGAGATTCAAAATAAAGAAATAAATAAGATACACTGGAAACAGAATCCAGAAGAAAGGCGGTCTCTCTTGCACGAGAAGTCTGCATTTGGAAAACACAGGAGATGGGGATCAAAGCCGCTCCCTCTCCAGCCACCTGCCCAGAAACTGCCCGAGCGCCGGCCCAGCACCGTCGGGGCAAGCGGGCACGTGTCTCTCCTCTAAACCAACGGGCGCTCCGAGGGACCGGGTTACGGCGGCGGGCTCCCCGCGCGTCTCACCAGGCGCTGGGGCGGCGGGGAGCCAAGGGAGAGCCCTCCGCCACCTCCGCCCAGCCCAGCCCTAGAGCCCGCCGCCCCGCCGCGAAGGATGCCCGGGTCTCCTGAGCCGCCGCGTCCTCAGCACGGCCGAGCGAGAGATAGGACAGAAGGTGAGCCAGGTGGTTCCCGGGCCCGAGCGCTGGGGATCCCGGCGCCAGAGCGACCGGCGGGAGACTGCGCCCCCGCAGCCCGGCGGGCCAGCCTCCAGCCCTCCGCAGCCCGCCCAGACCCCGCTCTCCGCCTGCCCCCGCCGGGCCCCGCTGCGTGCTCACCTCGCGTGGACCTCTGCAGCCCGGACGGCCACGCACGCGGACATACCCCCGGGGCGCGCCCACGGTGCCGCGTCCCCGCGCGGTGGCCCCTTCCGGGGCCCCAGGCGCCGCGGTCCGCGCGTCTGAGGCGCGGGGAGCGGACGGGGCGGAGGCGCCGGCGGTGCTGCGGCTGGTGCCCCGCGGGCAGCGCGGGAGGCGGAGAGCGTGGCGGGGAAAATCCCGGCGCTCGGCCTCCGAAAGGCACCAGCAAGTTCAGCGTCCCGAGCTCTCCGGTGGACTCTCTGGCCGGCGGGTGAATGGGATTTATCCCCGAGATCCGCTCTACGTGCCGCGGCTTGGCGCGGGGTGAGGGGCGCGCGGGAGGAGGGCCGCCTCGCGGTTATGTAATGGATCGGCCCGCCGTGACCCGAGCCAGCTCGCTCTGGGACGGCCCGACCCTCCCCAGCAACTGCAGAGCGTGCCCCTGACCTAGGCAAGCAGAGGGGGCCGGGTGTTCTCAAAAAGAACTTTCCCCTGCAGGCTCAAAGAGCAAAAAGCTCTGCAAGAGGAATCCAGGGACTCCCTTAGGTGTATCTGGCAGGGATCTGGACTCTGCCATACAACCCGTCCCATTTCACAGCGCAGGGAACTGAGGCCCCCCAAAGTGTTTAAAACGCTCTTTCTTATTGTTAGATGGACCTAGATTCAACTCTCCTGAAAAGCTCGTGACCTTAGGCAAGTTACTTAAATCTCCGAGCCTTTCTTCACCTCTAAAACGACGATAATAATAGCGTCCACTTCCTGTGCTTGCTGAAGAGGACAAAATGAATGCGGCGCAGGAGTCCGGTACGTACGTACGTAACACACCCCCAGTAAAATTACGGCTGCTGCTTGTGCTAAGGTTCGCCCAACTCTCCAAACGTCGCCCTAAAGGTGGCTGTCTCACTGGCCTAAGGAGCTGCCGGAAGGACCTTCCTGTAAATTATGCTCCCTGTCAGAAGCAAAGTCTCCGAACTGACTAGGTCTGATTCCAATTTCTTGGGTTCTACATCCTTTTGCTACTCAACAGCATCGTCACCTGGGACGTTGCTTGAGATGCAGAATCTCAGGCCCAACCCCAGAGCCATTTAACAAGAATCCCTAGGTGATTTAGTCGGTTGTACTTCAAAGTTTCAGAGTGAGTAAGACTTTTTGGAAAATTTGAGAAGGGGGCTAGAAAGTTATGACGCGGTGGCCACACAATACCTTAGGGTATTTTAAAAATAGACTGCTAAAGACCTTCCTCATTTTACCCTCCTGCTATGTTGTCTCTTTACCCCCTCCCCAGTTTCCTGCTCTTTAACTATAAAATCTGGATTGAGCTCCTCTTTTCACCTGCAAAAAGCTCTGGGTTACATCTAAGTAATGATTAGTGAAGCTACCTCTAAAACACACAGAAGAATTAGCAAATACGAATTGTAAAAGAACTCATTAGCATTGAAAACGTACTTAAAATGTTGAAGCAGCTGCGAGTCCTGAGCTTTCATCTGTGAAGGTCTTTAGGTTAAAGACTTGAATACTTTTGCAGTTCAGAAAAATACTTCTCTTAGTTAAACATTGCTTTGGGTGGTCAAGAAGACCCATTTTCCACTTAAATAATGTAGGACAACCAGTTATTTATTTTTTCTTCTTTTTTCTTTTTATTCTTTTTTAACATCTTTATTGGAGTATAATTGTTTTACAATGGTGTGTTAGTCCCTGCTTTATAACAAAGTGAATCAGCTATACATATACATACATCCCCATATCTCCTCCCTCTTGCATCTCCCTCCCATCCTCCCTATCCCACCCCTCTAGGTGGTCACAAAGCACCAAGCTGATCTCCCTGTGCTATGCAGCTGCTTCCCATTAGCTATCTATTTTACTTTTGGTAGTGTATATATGTCCACGCCACTCTCTACTTCGTCCCAGCTTACCCTTCCCACTCCCCGTGTCCTCAAGTCCATTCTCTACGTCTGCGTCTTTATTCCTGTCCTGCTCCTAGGTTCTTCATATCCTTTTTTTTTTTTTTTAGATTCCATATATATGTGTTAGCATACGGTATTTGTTTTTCTCTTTCTGACTTACTTCACTCTGTATGACAGTCTCTAGGCCCATCCACCTCACTACAAATGACTCAATTTTGTTTCTTTTTATGGCTGAGTAATATTCCATTGTATATATGTGCCACATCTTCTTTATCCATTCATCTGTTGATGGACACTTACGTTGCTTCCATGTCCTGGCGATTGTAAAGAGAGCTGCAATGAACATTGTGGTAGATGACAATTCTTGAATTATGGTTTTCTCAGGGTATATGCCCAGTAGTGGGATGGCTGGGTCGTATGGTAGTTCTATTTTTAGTGTTTTAAGGAACCTCCATACTGTTCTCCATAGTGGCTGTATAAGTTTACATTCCCACCAACAGTGCAAGAGGGTTCCCTTTTCTCCACACCCTCTCCAGCATTTATTGCTTGTAGATTTTTTGATGATGGCCATTCTGACTGGTGTGAGGTGATACCTCATTGTAGTTTTGATTTGCATTTCTCTAATAATTAGTGATGTTGAGCATCTTTTCATGTGCTTCTTGGCCATCTGTATATCTTCTTTGAAGAAATGTCTATTTAGATCTTCTGCCCATTTTTGGATTGGGTTATTTTTTTGATATCGAACTGCATGAAATGCTTGTAAATTTTGGAGATTAATCCTTTGTCAGTTGCTTCATTTGCAAATATTTTCTCCCATTCTGAGGGTTGTCTTCTTGTCTTGTTTATGGTTTCCTTTGCTGTGCAAAAGCTTTTAAGTTTCATTAGGTCCCATTTGTTTATTTTTATTTCCATTTCTCTAGGAGGTGGGTCAAAAAGGATCTTGCTGTGACTTATGTCATAGAGCGTTCTGCTTAGTTTCCTCTAAGAGTTTTATAGTGTCTGGCTTTACATTTAGGTCTTTAATCCATTTTGAGTTTATTGTTGTGTATGGTGTTAGGGAGTGTTCTAATTTCATTCTTTTACATGTAGCTGTCCAGTTTTCCCAGCACCACCTATTGAAGAGGCTGTCTTTTCTCCATTGTATATTCTTGCCTCCTTTATCAAAAATAAGGTGACCGTATGTGCGTGGGTTTATCACTGGGCTTTCTATCGTGTTCCATTGATCTATATTTCTGTTTTTGTGCCAGTACCATACTGTCTTGATTACCATAGCTTTGTAATATACTCTGAAGTCTGGGAGCCTGATTCCTCCAGCTACGTTTTTCTTTCTCAAGATTGCTTTGGCTATTCGGGGTCTTTTGTGTTTCCATACAAATTGTGAAATTTTTTGTTCTAGTTCTTTGAAAAATGCCAGTGGTAGTTTGATAGGGATTGCATTGAATCTCTAGATTGCGTTGGGTAATATAGTCATTTTCACAATGTTGATTCTTCCAATCCAAGAACATGGTATATCTCTCCATCTGTTTGTATCATCTTTAATTTCTTTCATCAGTGTCTTATAGTTTTCTGCATACAGGTCTTTTGTCTCCTTAGGTAGATTTATTGCTAGGTATTTTATTCTTTTTGTTGCAATGGTAAATGGGAGTGTTTCCTTAATTTGTCTTTCATATTTTTCTTCATTAGTGTATAGAAATGCAAGAGATTTCTGTGCATTAATTTTGTATCCTGTTACTTTACCAAATTCATTGATTAGCTCTAGTAGTTTTCTGGTAGCATCTTTAAGATGCTCTATGTATAGTATCATGTCATCTGCAGAGAGTGACAGCTTTACTTCTTCTTTTCTGATTTGGATTCCTTTTATTTCTTTTTCTTCTCTGATTGCTGTGGCGAAAACTTCCAAAACTATGTCGAATAATACCAGTGAGAGTGAAGAAGACAACAACCTTGTCTTGTTCCTGATCTTAGAGGAAATGGTTTCAGTTTTTCACCATTGAGAATGATGTTGGCTGTGGGTTTGTCATAGATGGCCTTTATTATGTTGATGTAAGTTCCCTCTATGCCTACTTTCTGGAGGGTTTTTATCATAAATGGATGTTGAATTTTGTCAAAAGCTTTTTCTGCATCTATTGAGATGATCATATGGTTTTTCTCCTTCAGTTTGTTAATATGGTTTATCACATTGATTGATTTGCGTATATTGAAGAATCCTTGCATTCCTGGGATAAATCCCACTTGATCATGGTGTATGATCCTTTTAATGTGCTGTTGGATTCTGTTTGCTAGTATTTTGTTGAGGATTTTTGCATCTATGTTCATCAGTGATATTGGCCTGTAGTTTTCTTTCTTTGTGACATCTTTTTCTGGTTTTGGTATCAGGGTGATGGTGGCCTTGTAGAATGAGTTGGGGAGTGTTACTCCGTCTGCTATATTTTGGAAGAGTTTGAGAAGGATAGGTGTTAGCTCTTCTCTAAATGTTTGATAGAATTCACATGTGAAGCCATCTGGTCCTGGGATTTTGTTTGTTGGAAGATTTTTAATCACAGTCTCAATTTCAGTGCTTGTGATTGGTCTGTTTATATTTTCTATTTCTTCCTGGTTCAGTCTCGAATGGTTGTGCTTTTCTAAGAATCTGTCCATTTCTTCCAGGTTGTCCATTTTATTGGCATATAGTTGCTTGTAGTAATCACTCATGATCCTTTGTATTTCTGCAGTGTCAGTTGTTACTTCTCCTTTTTCATTTCTAATTCTATTGATTTGAGTCTTTTCCCTTTTTTTCTTGATGAGTCTGGCTAAAGGTTTATCAATTTTGTTTATCTTTTCAAAGAACCAGCTTTTAGTTTTATTGATCTTTGCTATTGTTTCCTTCATTTCTTTTTCATTTATTTCTGCTCTGATCTTTATGATTTCTTTCCTTCTGCTAACTTTGGGGTTTTTTGTTCTTCTTTCTCTAATTGCTTTAGGTGTAGGTTAGGTTGTTTATTTGAGATATTTCTTGTTTCTTGAGATATGATTGCATTGCTATAAATTTCCCTCTAAGAACTGCTTTTGCTGCATCCCATGGGTTTGGGTCGTCGTGTTTTCATTGTCATTTGATTTCCTCTTTGATTTCTTCAGTGATCTCTTGGTTATTAAGTAGTGTATTGTTTAGCCTCCATGTGTTTGAATTTTTTACAGATTTTTTCCTGTAATTGATATCTAGTCTCATAGCATTGTGGTTGGAAAAGATACTTGATATGATTTCACTTTTCTTAAATTTACCAAGGCTTGATTTGTGACCCAAGATCTGATCTATCCTGGAGAATGTTCCATGAGCACTTGAGAAGAAAGTGTATTCTGTGGTTTTGAATGGAATGTCCTATAAATATCAATTAAGTCCATCTTGTTTAATGTATCATTTAAAGCTTGTGTTTCCTTATTTATTTTCATTTTGGATGATCTGTCCATTGGTGAAAGTAGGGTGTTAAAGTCCCCTACTATGATTGTGTTACCATCGATTTCCCCTTTTATGGCTGTTAGCATTTGCCTTATGTATTGAGGTGCTCCTATCTTTGGTGCATAAATACTTACAATTGTTATATCTTCTTCTTGGATTGACCCTTTGATCATTATGTAGTGTCCTTCTTTGTCCCTTGTAATAGTCTTTATTTTAAAGTCTATTTTTTCTGATATGAGAATTGCTACTGAAGCTTCCTTTTGATTTCCATTTACATGCAATATCTTTTTCCATCCCCTCACTTTCAGTCTGCATGTGTCCCTAGGTCTGAAGTGCGTCTCTTGTAGACAGCAAATATACGGGTCTTGGTTTTGTATCCATTCAGCCAGTCTATGTCTTTTGGTTGGAACATTTAATCCATTTACATTTAAGGTAGTTATGGATATTTATGTTCCTATTACCATTTTCTTAATTGTTTTGGGTTTGTTATTGTAGTCCTTTTCTTTCTGTTGTGTTTCCTGCCTAGAGAAGTTCCTTTAGCATTTGTTGTAAAGCTGGTTTGGTGGTGCTGAATTCTCTTAGCTTTTGCTTGTCTGTAAAGGTTTTAATTTCTCCGTCAAATCTGAATGAGATCCTTCCTGGGTAGAGTAATCTTGGTTGTAGGTTTTTCCCTTTCATCATTTAAATATGTCCTGCCACTCCCTTCTGGCTTGCAGAGTTTCTGCTGAAAGATCAGCTGTTAACCTTATCGGGATTCCCTTGAATGTTATTTGTTGCTTTTCCCTTGCTGCTTTTAATATTTTTTCTTTGTATTTAATTTTTGATAGTTTGTGTGTTTCTCCTTGGATTTATCCTGTATGGGACTCCACACTTCCTGGACTTGATTGACTCTTTCCTTTCCCATATTAGGGAAGTTTTCAACTATAATCTCTTCAAATATTTTCTCAGTCCCTTTTGTTTTCTCTTCTTCTTCTGGGACCCCTATAATTCGAATGTTGGTGCGTTTAATGTTGTCCCAGAGGTCTCTGAGACTGTCCTCAATTCTTTTCATTCTTTTTTCTTTATTCTGCTCTGAGGTAGTTTTTTCCACTATTTTATCTTCCAGGTCACTTATCTGTTCTTCTGCCTCAGTTATACTGCTTGATTCCTTCTAGAGAACTTTTAATTTCATTTAAACTTTTAATTTCATTTCACTGTGTTGTTCATCCTTGTTTGTTTGCTCTTTAGTTCTTCTAGGTCCTTGTTAAACGTTTCTTGTATTTTCTCCATTCTATTTCCAAGATTTTGGATCATGTTTACTATCATTACTCTGAATTCTTTTTCAGGTAGACTGCCTATTTCCTCTTCATTTGTTAGGTCTGGTGGGTTTTTACCTTGCTCCTTCATCTGCTGTGTGTTTCTGTGTCTTCTCATTTCACTTAACTTACTGTGTTTGGGGTCTCCTTTTCGCAGGTTGCAGGTTTGTAGTTCCCGTTATTTTTGGTGTCTGCCCCCAGTAGCTAAGGTTGGTTCAGTGGGTTGTGTAGACTTTCTGGTGGAGGGGACTGGTGCCTGTGGTCTGGTGGATGAGGCTGGATCTTGTCTTTCTGGTGAGCAGGACCACGTCCGGTGGTGTGTTTTGGGGTGTCTGTGACCTTATTATGATTTTAGGCAGCCTCTCTGCTAATGGGTGTGATTGTGTTCCTGTCTTGCTAGTTGTTTGGCATAGGGTGTCCAGCACTGTACCTTGCTGGTCGTTGAGTGGAGTTGGGTCTTAGTGTTGAGATGGAGATCTCTGGGAGAGCTTTTGCCGTTTGATACTATGTGGAGCCGGGAGGTCTCTGTTGGACCAATGTCCTGAACTCGGCTCTCCCACCTCAGAGGCACAGGCCTGACACCTGGCTGGAGCACCAAGACCCTGTCAGCCACATGGCTCAGAAGAAAAGGGAGAAAAAAATTAATTATTTAATTAATTTAATTAAATTAAAAGTTAATAAAATAAAAAATAAAAAAATTATTAAAAATAAAAAATTAAAAAGTAATTAAGAAAAAGGAAAAAAAAGAAAGAAACAAAGAAGAGAGCAACCAAACCAAAAAACAAATCCACCAATGATAACAAGCGCTAAAAACTATACTAAAAAAACAACAACAACAACAAAAAACGGACAGATAGAACCCTAGGACAAATGGTAGAAGCAAAGCTATACAGACAAAATCACACTAAGAAGCATACACATACACACTCACAAAAAAGAGAAAAAGGAAAAATATATCTATATCTATATATATAAAAAAAAGAAGAGAGCAACCAAATCAATAAACAAATCTACCAATGATAATAAACTTTAAATACCAAACTAAGATAAACATAAAATCAGAAACAAATTAGATGCAGAAAGCAAACGCCAAGTCTACAATTGCTCCCAAAGTCCACTGCCTCAATTGTGAGATGATTCGTCATCTATTCAGGTATTCCAGAGATGCAGGGTACATCAAGTTGATTGTGGAGACTTAATCCGCTGCTCCTGAGGCTGCTGGGAGAAATTTCCCTTTCTCTTCTTCGTTCGCACAGCTCCTGGGGTTCAGCTTTGGATTTGGACCCACCTCTGCCTGTAGGTCACCTGAGGTCATCTGTTCTTCGCTCAGACAGGACCGGGTTAAAGGAGCAGCTGATTCAGGGGCTCTGGCTCACAGAGGCCGGGGAGAGGGAGGGGTACGGAATGCGGGGTGAGCCTGCGGTGGCAGAGGCCAGCATGACATTGCACCAGCCTGTGGCGCGCCATGCGTTCTCCCGGGGAAATTGTCCTTGGATCATGGGACGCTGGCAGTGGCGGGCTGCACAGGCTCCCGGGAGGGGAGGTGTGGAGAGTGACCTGTGCTTGCACACAGGCTTCTTGGTGGCGGCAGCAGCAGCCTTAGCGTCTCATGTCCGTCTCTGGGGTCCGCACTGATAGCCACGGCTGGTGCCCATCTCTGGAGCTTGTTTAGGCAGTGCTCTGAATCCCCTCTCCTCGTGCACCCCGAAACAATGGTCTCTTGCCTCTTAGGCAGGTCCAGACTTTTTCCCGGACTCACTCCCATCTAGCTGTGGTGCACTAGCCCCCTTCAGGCTGTGTTCACGCAGCCAACCCCAGGCCTCTCCCTGAGGTCTGACCTCTGAAGCCCGAGCCTCAGCTCCCAGCCCCCGCCCGTCCCGGCGGGTGAGCAGACAAGCCTCTCGGGCTGGTGAGTGCTGGTCGGCACCGATCCTCTGTGCGGGAATCTCTCCGCTTTGCCCTCCGCACCCCTGTGGCTGCGCTCTCCTCCGTGGCTCTGAAGCTTCCCCTGCTGCCACCCCCTGTCCCCGCCAGTGAAGGGCCTTCCTAGTGTGTGGAAACTTTTCCTCCTTCACAGCTCCCTCCCAGAGGGGCAGGTCCCATCCCTATTCTTTTGTCTCTGTTTTTTCTTTTTTCTTTCGTCCTACCCAGGTACATGGGGAGTTTCTTGCCTTTTGGGAGGTCTGAGTTCTTCTGCCAGCGTTCAGTCGGTGTTCTGTAGGAGTTGTTCCACATGTAGATGTATTTCTGATGTATTTGTGGGGAGGAAGGTGGTCTCCACGTCTTACTCCTCTGCCATCTTGAAGGTCTCTCTTCCAACCAGTTATTTTTTAGAGTTTTGAAGAAGAGAAAGAAAACCTCACAGGCTTTCCTCCATCTAAGTCACCAGTTATAGGGACTCTAGCAAAGCACAGAGCAATTCTTTTGTTTATATCATTAAATGCTGTGTGTGTGTGTTTGTTTGTTCAGATTTAGCTCGGCTGATTCTAACTCTGGCAGAATGATTTTCGTCTTTTGAGAAGTGAGTAACTGTGGATTGTTGATGATGCTGCTGATAGAGAAGGTCACTCCCATCTGCTTCCCCCTTTGGGGCTCCCCCAACTCAAGGCTGTTGAACAAGCTGGTGCCATGGGGTGGGCAGTGTGGAGGTGAAGTAGGAGAAGACGGAATGAGGAATCTCCTTTCTCTAAGGCTGGAGGGTTGGAGGAGCTGGGAAGGGGAGGACAAACCCCTTTGCTTGCCTTGGAATCCAACCAGGGAGGAAGGGGGAAATGCAGCATTTCTCCTAAACAGTGCTATCCAATAGAATTTTCTGCAATGGTGGAAATGTTCTATATTGGCACAGTCCAAAATGACTATGAAATGTGGCTATTTACATTTAAATTTTAATTAAAATTCAGGTTTTTTGTGTGTTTGTTTCTTAGTGCATGTCTGTTGCAGTAATCACATTTCAAGTGCTCTGCATCGATGTGCAGCTCGTAGCTGCCATACTGGACAGCATATAAAACATCCCCTTCATCACAGGAAGTTCTACTGGACAGCGGTGGCTAGAGGCCAGGATTTTGGTAAGGAGGTGAGCTCAGATATTTCAGCTTTTCCTAATTCTACTCAGAATCTCACCTGTCCTAAGGGAAGTGGAGGAATTGATCATTAAACCTAAGACATTGAGTCCTTGTGAGAGTCAAAATGGGATAATCCATAGAATATGCTGGATGCAATGCCCTGCACATAGTAAATGTGCAAGAAGTCTTAACCAGTATTCGTATTAATAATCATTTTACATGTTTAAAAGTTGGGGGGGACATGGTACTACAGTTGGATCATTATTAGTTAAATAACCTTTTGCTAATGTGGTCAGCTACTCTGGTACCTCAACTACCATTTATGGCTGTGCTCCAACCCCCTCCCCTAGCTTCTTCCTCCCCTCTCTGAGTTGGACACTACCTGTACTGTTCTGGCCTAGAGACACAGCATACCTAGTCAAATCCCTACCATTTGTAACCAATAAATAACAAGTGTGTGAACTAAAGTCATACTGTGCCATGGTTCAGGGGAATCAATTTTCAGATGAGATTCTCAGAAGCGTAAACACCTTAGGGTACATCCATTATAGAAGGAATTGTTTGTTCCTGTTATTTGGTCAAACAAGGATGTGTGGACTCAGCAGAGAGAAACGAGAACATTGGTTCCAGATAAATAATATTTGGGGTGTCCACGTCAGACTGGAAGCTACCAGAAGGTTGGGGGTAGGGGATGGAAATGTGAAGCTTTTGCCTAAATAGAATTTGAAAGTTTATTTCCATGGCTAATAGAGATTCTAAGGATAACTACAAACAGCATAAAAAAGATGCAAGTGTATTATGCTGTCAGTTATACAAATGAGGGCAGCACATGGAATGGGAAATTGTGATTCTTCCCAGGACACCAAGAAACAGACTTCTGAATAACCTTTTCTCAAATTCCTGTTCTTCTGACTTCTTTCATAAGATCACATCCTATGGGCACCTTTCAGATTCCACTTTCTTTATTGTCTTCCTTGGTTCCTTTTTCATCACATCACTTCTTTTCTTATGAAGGTTTTCTTAGAATTTAGCCCCTATTTCTCTGCTTTCCCTTCTTTGCCCAAATCCCGCTCTCCCTCTTGTCATAACTGTGGCTAACACCTGCCCGTCAGAAGCAGTGCATTTCCAATTCTGACCTCTCTCTGAACTCCATTTATCACCAGACCCCCAGTGGATATTGTCACTTAAATCCTCCCCACCCCATCACTTCCAATGTTAACCTATCATAGGAACTTGCTAGCTGGGTGACCTTGGATAAGTTACATAACAACTCAAAACTTCAGTTTCTTCACTTATGAAACAAGCAAAATAACAACACCTTCCTTCCAGGGCTACTGTGAAGGTTAAATGAGACATATATGTGTGAAGTGCCTAGCACAGTAGCTAATGCATAGTAAGTACTTAATCAGTGTTAGCAGAATGATTCACAATAGCCAAGATATGGAAACGACCTACGTGTCTGTTGACCGATGAATGGATAAAGAAGATGTGATCTATATATATACATATATATATACACAATGGAATATTATTCAGTCATAAAACAAGAAGATCCTGCCATTTGCGACAACATGGATGAACCTGGAGGACATAATGCTATGTGAATAAGCCAGACACAGAAAGACAAATACTGTATGATCTCACTTATATGTGGAATCTAAAAAATTTAAATTCACAGAAGCAGAGAATAGAACAGTGGTTGCCAGGGCCTGGGTGTTGTGGGAAATGGGGTCAAAGGGTATAAACTTTTACTTATAAGATGCATAAATTCTGGGGGTCTAATGTACAGCATGGTGACTATAGTTAATAATACTGTATTGTGTACTGAAATTTGCAAAGTGAGTAGGTCTTAAGTGTTCTCACCACACACACACAAAAGGTAACTATATTAGGTGATGGGTGTTTCAATTAGCTTGGTTGTGGGAATCATTTCACAATGTATACATATATCAAATCATCACGCTGTACACTTTAAGTATATTGAATTTTCATTTGTCAATTATGCCTCAATAAAGTTGAGGGGAAAATTAAAAATAAAATAAATGTTAGCTGAACATACAGCAAATACAAATACTCTTCCCTTGACCCCATAGGATATAAGCTATTTGATGGCAGAAAACTTCTCAGTCTCATTTACTGTTCCCCCAGTGCTGACAGAGTAGGAACTTCAATAAATCTTTGTGGAATGAGTGAATGTTAGTTACGCATCACCTTTGTTGTCACCTTTGTGATCCTTCCTCTTATAGATTCATTCGATTAGGATTTATGACATTTATTCTGAGCTAAGTCAGCAACCGTGGGCAGGACCAAGATAGCCCCACACTATGACTCTCTTCCTAGTTCAGGGCTGCTGTGCAGTTTGAGAGTTCTCTGACCCAGCTAGGACTCCTTCCGAGAACACATCAGGGATAAGAAAGTTTACATGGAGAATGGGAAAGAGAGAGAAACTGCTGGTTTTGTCACCCAACCAGATGTGGAGTATGACCCAAAAAACGATGAGAAAGTCCCCATGGTCTGCCCCACAGACTTTGTGACCTGCCCTTTCTTGCTCCCATAGGATCAGCACAAAGGTCCTACTGATTTTAATAACATTGAGCTTTGTTTCCCAGTTAATTTCTTCAAAATCTTTCAAATGACTGCTCAAACTTTTATGTCATTTTTTCCTGAATTATGCATTTGGGTTTAGCGTTTGGTTTCTCCAAATCAGATTTGAATAAAATTATCTAATTTTCATCATGTTAAGAGATGATGTACACCTCTTTCCCTTCTCTAAACAGCTGTTGGGAGAGCTGTGAGGAATTTAATGACTTCCTATAATGTCCCAGGCCCTGTGTATAGATTTCCTTTGAGTCTCACAGGACCTATTTTCCAATTGAGGGAAAGTGGCTTAGAGTGGTTAAATAAATTGCCCAATATTATGCAACTAGAAAGCTGTGCTGGTATATGAAATCAGGTCTGTCTACTCTGGGATAGATTGATTGCAAGAACAGCTGGGGTCCTCCATCCCTGTTTCCATATCCTTTGCAATGTGAATTAGCTCTGCCCGTCGGGAAGTGGGGCCTGTTTCCCCACCCCTTGAATCAGTGGGGAAGAGGAACAGTGGTGGGCCAGTGGTGAATCTAGATATTAGGGGGCCATGGCACCACTGGCTCTCTCTCAGTACCCTGCATCACCATGAGAATGAGCCTGAGCTAGCCTGCTGGAAGATGAGCGAACACATAGGGCCAAGCTCAGTCAGCTCAGTCACCCCAGCCAAGGCCCCAGACACCAAGAGAGCCGGACCAACATTAGCAGAGCTGGCTGCTACCCCCATGGCAGGCTTCAGGGGCAAGAGTGAGCCCACCTAGACCAGCTCAGATCAGCAGAACTGCCCAGCCAACCTACACACTCATGCACAAAGATAAAGGTTTCCTATTGTAGCCACTGCAGGGTTGTTGTGGTTTGTCATGCAGCGTTATTTAGCCAAGAGATGACTACTATAAATTCAGTGTCTGCAGATCTTGTATTTACTTTAGAATAGTATAAGAGAAAAGTTTTTGCGAACACATCTATCAGAAGTCTTTTTTCCCCAGTTTTTATTGTGCTAGTATGTTCTTTTCAATGACTCAAGGGGAAAAAAAAAGTGTTGTGAGCAATATATTAGAAGAGAAAATAAATTATTTGTGTTTAATGGGCCAACTTAATGAGCGACTGAATTGCAAACTGAACTACAGTGCCTGTCTCTCCATCTCTATCATCAGACAAATCCAACGCAAACAAATCAACCAGTATTTTTGAGTGTCTAGCCTGTGCGCAGTACAATAGTATTTAAGACAGCGTTCCTGTCTTCAAGGAATTTACAATCTAGTTGAAGTAACCACGCAAATGAGAGAAGTTGAATAACAATAAAAGATTTCAAAAACACCATCACCACAATCTAACATTTCAAAAAGAAAAGGTGCATGATCATTTTGATAAAGGAAGTCAACACCTGCTAGAATTCAGAGGAGAAGCTAAATGCTTGGGACAGATGCTGCTTAAGGTAAAGGCTGACTTTACAGGTGAGCCTGGAACTCCTTGGAGCATGTCAGTAAGCAGATAAGGAGGCTCTCATGGTAGGTGAAACTGCAGGTAACAATATTAGCAGTGGGAAAGTGCAAGGTGTATTTGGCAGTGAGTAAATAAGTCATTTTGATGAGAACAGGGAAAATCAATAGGACAAAGTGACTGATTAGATAGGGAGTGAAAGAGACACGAGAAGCATGTGTGTCTCCAGCCGGGAGGATGGTGATCATTAACAGAGAGAGGAGTTAAGAGGTGGCAGTTGGTGAACTATTCAATATATGACACGTGGAGCTTGAGATGGGAGTGAAATCCCCAGCAGACTGTTGGAAATTTAGGTCAGGGGCCAAGGGAGAAGGTCACAGTTAGAGATAAGGCTCGAAAATCTTCAGAGCAAGAGAGCTGAGATGAAACCAGAGCAGGAGGACACGGCCTGGACCTCGGGGAATGCTCGCAATGTCTAGTGGGGGTGATAGGATAGATGCACAGCTGACTGCTAAGCGGGATGGAGTGAGTGCCTCATGAGTCACATAAGCGTGATAACCATTCAGAGGCAGGAGAGAGGTGTACACCAGCAGAGCGGAAACATTCTCTTTCAAGAGAAGAATGAGTGATAATAAGCAGGACCTGCCCACAGCAGGACCAGACGGCTTCTGTAAGTCATTGGAAGGGATGCATTGTTCCAGCTAGACAGCTCACCTGCTAACATCAGAAACACAGGGAAGGCTGGTTAGACTTTATTTGCAAAAAAACCAACCAGCCAGCTTTGTTTGGGGCTGATTTACCCTTTTTGACTCTCTGTGTTGATCTTCTTAATGGATTAATTAGCAAGTTTCTGCTTCACCTTTATTCATTTTTGATAAATTCAGAAAGTGCAAATTGAAGCAAGTATTTGATGAGGATAAAGCCAATCCAAATAAATAAGGCATCGAGGTAAAAGAACAATGGCCAAATGCCCCTTTAGTTTCTGTGCTAAAGTATATCTTAATAGTTACACAAATTAACACATACTGGGTACTATTGTATCAGTCTTTTTCAGCAGAGACACATTTATACATTCATATGAACTAGTTCTCGTGATTATAGTCGACGACACGATAGCATCATTAAGCGAAGAAAATACAATTCATCCCAACCACTGGAAGAACCCCTCAAAGAGTTTCTAGCAATATAAATAATAGCCATTGGTTCTATTTTATTTCGGTAGAGTGTGAAGAGTGGAAAAACACGAAGTGAAAACAAAGGCTACCTTGGTTTTTATACATTTATAAAAAGGAGCCATAAGTCTGCCAGCAAACGGCTTGCCAGTTGCTTTAAGTGTTTCCAACCAATCTGAAGGTTAGTTGAAAGCAGTGTATCTTGTAAGCAGACACATCAACATTAACCTTCTGGTCTATATCTGCTCCAAGTGCTCTGTTCCAGAAACACTACATGTAGGAACCGGTATGTTAATAGGCTTTCCAAACGGCTCAGCACCCTAAAATTTAAGAACCATGACCTAGGTATCCTAGGGAGACCCAAGGATAGTTGGGAAGGCGCCCCAGTGGACAGGACCCAGACCTCCCCTTTTCCTTTTCTCCTTCTTTAAGCAGAGCAGCTCTCCTCTATGATTTTATTGTGTTGGGCTTCCAATCCATTCCATTCATCAAGCCAGAAATCTAAGAGTCGTCCCTTACCTCCCACATCAGTCCGTCTGCACGTCCTGTCAATGAACTCATCAAAATCTAGCTCAAAATCTGCCTCACTTTTTTCCATCTGCATTGCCAGCACCCTGATCCCGCTTGCCGCCTTCTCTTGCCTACTCCTGTCATAGCAGCCTAACCCATCTACTTGTTTTTGCTCTAAGCCTCTGCCATGAGAACACCAAGAATTTTTTTCTCAAAACTTAAATTAGATCACATTGCCTTGCAGCTTATAACTTTTCTATGGCTCCCAAAGCACCAATCTGGGCTCCTCTGACCATGGCCCATAAGTGTGTCATGCCCCTGCCTATCGCTGCATCATCTTGTGCCGCATTCCCCATGTCTGTTTTTTTTTCTTAGCATCAAGACAAGGACGTAGAGTCTTTACATCTGTTCTTCCTCCTGCCTGGAAAGCTCTTCATCTTTTTTTTTTTTTTTTATTGCAAAGACCTCAACTTAAATATCACCTCCCCAGAGGTCTTCTAAGACCACTCTATTTAAACTCAATCTCTCTCCTCCATTATTCTCCATCTTAGCACTTTCATTCTCCTTCATAATTTTTATCTCAACTGGAGTTTTTTTGTTGCTGTTTGCTTTCATTTTGTTTGGCCCTAAACTAAAAGCTCAGTGAGAATAGGAACCATGCCCATCGTGTTCACCATTGTGCCTCTGGTACCTAGCATGGTGCTTGGCATATATCAGGAACTCAGTTATTGGATGAATGAATGGTTTAAAGGATTCGAAGTTTTCAAGGTGTGGAGTCCCTGAGATAGACAAGTTAGACATTTTGGTTGGGGTGAGAGTGTGCATTTAGAAATTAAATTCCATTCCAGAGTTATCCTGGTGACCGGTGATCTGAAATTCTCAAGCCCATGCTCTTCCAGCCTAGTGGAGCAAGATCACATTATTGTTGGGAAACTTCTATGAAGCTAAAAGGTTGTTTTGCCCCTTATGAAGAGAGATGTATTACTGTTTATCTGTAAGTACAAATTTATCACAATAAGAAATAAGAATTTGAGCTCTTTGGGGGAGAATGCCAATTGATTATACAGCATGCATTATTAATACTTATTATGGTTATATTAAAACTCATATGAATCTCATGTAATCTCATTTTAAAAGTATAGGCTTTTGGCCAAGAACATTATGACTATCTAGTTTGGCGTTAGCATCATCTGGAGAGGGTCTAAGGCAGGATTACTGAAGTAGATTGAAGTAGATTTGACTGCTGGCAAACAGTGCGTTGTATTTCCCATCACTGATGGAGGGGGGCGTGGAAGAGGCGGGGGTGGTATCGTGCTGGGAGGGGTGGGATGGATGAGGATGACGAGAACTAGCTCTAAGCTCCCTTCCAACTGCTTCTGATTCTTCAATTCCAGCTGAGCCAATTCAGCCTAACTAAACAGTTACTGAGGGCCTTCTGAGTGCCAGGAACTAAGCTGGGAGCATGACCGTGAACAATTTAGACACCCACTCTGCCCTAACAGAATCTGGAGACGGTCAGTGAGAGGTGAACACGACCTGGTAAAACCAGATGGTGACATCAGTCAGCACTTGGCTGTCCTCTTGGAATGTCAGTGTGGCACAAGAATTAGCCACATGTAGTGAACAATCAAAAAAATAGCACTTTCTTAAATGGTATAAAATATTTCTAGCCCCCCATATAAAAAAAAATGACCACTGGACATGTTTGAAATGGCCCCAGAATTTGAAGTCCCAACTGGCTTCACTTAAATGTTCCTTCATCTCCTCATTTGTTTGAGCTCTTTAGCAATACCTACATGTTTATTGTATTTCCTGTGTGATATTGAGCCATTTTTTTCGTAATTTAATAGTAAAATACATATGCACTTCTCTTATTAGATTTATGAAATAATGGAATGTCTGACTTACCCAGAATTTCTTGATATGTAAGCCTGCAGCTGTTTTCCAATACCCTGTTGTGTTCATAGTTACTTACTCAAATTTGATAGAACCATCATGGTGCTGATTTGTAACTCATGGCAGCCAGAGCATCTTTTACTTTCTCATTAGCCCCTCTGCAATAATCATCATTTTCCACATTAGGTACTACATTCATTGTTAGTATAGATCATACTCTTCTGAATTGTCTCAACACCAACATTGCCAAGTAGCTGGCTCATTTCGCACCTACCTTTTATTTAAGTTGACAATAGTTGTCTCACTAGTTGTAAGACATTTCCTCCACTTTTTTCAGCTATTTTATGACTTAGAGGAAAAAATACAGATTATGTGATGATGTTGGGCAAGTCATTAACTTCTCTGGGCCTGTTATTTAATCTGTAGAATTAGAGGATTTAATTAGGTTAGAGGTTAAGCTACTGGACAAGGAGGCAAATTTAGCTCTCAGATGAGCTTGGAATGGCCTTCACAGCATTGAGATAATTCATTGGCAGCTCTCTAAAATTGGGAGATTTCCCATGAAACTCCAGATTTCTGGCTTCTCTTTGAAAGATCAACATCTGAATTCCCTTGACAAATCTGGCCCCAGAGACTCCTTGCCTCCATCTCACATCCTTCTCACATTCACTAGTGACAGGGGAGGAAGACACAGCTAGCCCCTCGCATTTCTCTTCTGATAGCACCTGAAGATGGTTACACCGCATGCCCTGTTCCTGCTGAAAGCTAATGGGAGACTTAGAAAAACCAGACTCAGAAAGGGAAGCTCTCTTAATGGCCTAGAAAATTCCTTGAGGAAAGAGAAAAACAGCGACCTCACCTATACCGTAGCCTTTGGCCACTGTTCATGTTGTGGTCTTGCATTGCTCAATAGTTATCATGGTTTGGGTTAATACATTTGTTTAAAAAAATTTGGGGGGAGAGGTGGGGTGGAGGACAAGGTGATTTATCTTGACTCCTTGCCCTTCCTGGTTCTGTGAATCCACCTTCCTTAAAACAGTTCTTTCTGTTTGGTAACTTTAGGAGAAGGTGTGTGTGTGTTGAGGGGAGCAGGTCTTGTTTTGGGTTTAAAAAAAAAAAAGAAGAGAGAAGAAAATTCTAGCCTGAGCTTATTGGAAGAGAGTGGTCTTTAAATTAGACACCTGTTCTTCACTTAATTGCAGACCCCAACTGGCCCATTTTATTTATTTATCTGTCTGGCCCCTCTAGGCGTCTGAGTTTCCACTAGGTAATCTCTAAATTCCCTTCCATCTTAACAAACCTAAACGTTTTAAAGATATTCTTTCAAAGGGGCCGAGCCTCTGCAGGCAGGTATATCCCTCCCTCCCTCTCCTGACAGAATATCACCAGTCTAAACACAAAGATACAACCCTTGTCTGGGTTCCATTAAATTCCCAGAAAAATCCCTAGCACATAGAAGGCACTTAGTAAATATTTGTGGAATGAAGTATTCAGGGTTAGCAATTACCTTTGGAAAGGATCTATGGTGATTAACAGAGCAAATTAGTGTTTAAGAGAGCCCAGACAATCACCTTAATGGCAATATCATTATATTTTATGTTACCCAGTAGAGAGGGATAGCCAGCCTAAAATGCTTTGGTTTAAATATTTTGTTGTTTTTTAAACTCCCTATTAACATGTCCTGGGTATAAATACAGTCAGGCTTTTAGATTTAAATTTTATTTCTACAGAAGGATAGGTATATATTCCAGGCAGTAGTGAAGAAAAACAGTAAGCCTGGTCTTAAAGGAATAAGGATTTATTTGCCTCCTTAACTAAGATAGGCTTAAAAAAAAGCACTTCATGAAAATCAGGTTTCTGAACAGAGCCAGGGCGGGGATAGGTGGCAGAACGCTGCCCCCTTGTGTTTAGTGTTAGAACTTACAACCTAAGTGCCCACACAGATACGGAGAACAAACCAGAGGTTACCAGAGAGGAGGGGGAAGGGGGAGGGGCAAGATAGGGGTAGAAGATTAAGAGATACAAACTTCAATGTACAAAATAAATAAGCAACAAGGATATATTGTACAGCACAGGGAAATATAGCCATTATTTTGTAATAATTTTAAGTGGAGTATAATCTATAAAAATACTGAATCACTACATTGATCACCTGAAACTAATATTGTAAATCAGCTATACTTCAATTAAGTTAATTAATTAATTAAAAGTTCAATCTGGAAAGGTAAAAGAAAAGAATGCTGCAGTATTTGGAAAAGTACACACAAATAATCTTCTCAGAGGAAGAGATTGAGAAAACTGCCTCATTTGACTTCAGTATAAACTAGCAATCCTAACAAACCAGCTGGCAGCGCTGGATGGAGAGCAAAGATTTTAGACATTTAAAATGACTTTAAAAACCCACCAACAAATACATATTGAACATCTAGATGGAAGTCATTGGAATGGAGGTGGTGTATAAGATCATGGAGTTCCAAGGAAGAATTCCACACCCCTAAATTTGGATGGTTCTTTGTACGGGTTTAATTGCTCCTACTTCTCTGCAAGACAGGGAGCTTTGTGCCGACGACCACCCTTCCTTCAAAGCCTTACCATCCTAAACCCCATGCCTCAAGACTGTCAAAGAGTTGATGCCACTTTGCCTTGTCTGTTATTGAGAACTAGTCTAATATTGATAACAATACCTAACATTTTATGGAATATACACATTTGCCATGCACTGTTCTGTGTGTTTTACATACATTCAGTCATTCACTCTGCATAATGACCCAGCGAGGGGAATATTAGTATTGTCTCATTTTACAAGTGAGTAACCTAGCCACGGAAAGATTACTCTGTTACGAGGTACCCACTGGTAAGCTGGCGAGGCTGACTACTCACTCTGTCATGCTGTCTCTCGATGACAATAGCCAGCCGGAGGGCCTCCAAAAATTGTTCTGCAGGTTGTTCATTGTGCAAGGTTGCTGCCCAAGGGAGCTTGGGAACAGTAATCCAATCCCCACTCAGCTTGCCAAACTGTAAGCCTGCGGGGCTGCATCTGCCCAGAGAGGTCTTTACCTAATTAGCACAAAGGTGCTGGGAGCCAAGTACTGAATTGAATGCTTTGTATTATCTCATTTCATCCATTTGTCCCCAAGCCTCTGCCCATTCTGTTTTCAAGACCCCAGTGCTTCCTACACATGCAAAGAACTCTGTATTGCTTCTGTTTTAAGAACTTTAGGGCACATGAATCATTTGTAGACCTACCTATGAACACCACTTACTTGCTTTGATTTTTTTTGTCTGTCAAAAGATGCTCCAGGTGTTAACTGCTTGGGCAGCTTTAATTAAGCAACTAGGTCAAATAGGGGAGAATGCATAACTTTGAAATAAGCTCTTAATAATTTAAAACATAAACTATTTTAAACCTATATTTTCTGCATCTTTAGTAGCAATATTTGTATCCAGTAATTTACTCATTTTGCATACAACAAACGCTTCTTTTTTTGTTTGTTTGGTTGGGTTTTTTTGTTTTTTGTTTTTTTTTGACCGCCAGGCACTATTTGGTAATGAGAATTCAATAAACAATAAAATTATTGTTACCCTAAATAAATTCCTAGTCAAATAAAGGAGAAATATAGGAAATGGAACTCACTTATTTATCATTACATATTTAAGGGTTATTATATGTCAAATTCTCTTGGGCACTAAAGGTACAAAGAAGCTCTGAACTATTATCACCAGACAGGACAAATGCTTCTCATACTAAAATATATTTCAGTCAAGTCAAAGTTACCTCACCTAACTAAACTAAACAAACTAGGAGTATCCAGTACAGAGATCACTTACTTAAATGTGCTGTAATTTCCTCACAGAATCTTCTCGGACCACTCTCTCTGATGATAGTCTCAGGAAGATACTCAAAATGGAATTGCTTTTTAAACTGTTAAAATTCTTGAGAAGCCCTGAGCTTAATGACACTGACTACCTTAAAGAGAATGACATTTTTATGCATAATATAA
Organism: Balaenoptera musculus; assembly: GCF_009873245.2. Taxonomy (NCBI): domain Eukaryota; kingdom Metazoa; phylum Chordata; class Mammalia; order Artiodactyla; family Balaenopteridae; genus Balaenoptera; species Balaenoptera musculus. The sequence continues at coordinate 37,341,905 of NC_045800.1, read as the reverse complement.
ACACCAATGAGTATGAATCTTTAAGTCCTCAAAATTAGTAACAATTAGCATAGTGCCTCCCAGATTACAGTGCATTTTCACAGTCATTCTTCATTTGATACTCATAAAACCCGACAAGGAAGGTTTTAATTTACTTTCATCTCTTTCTAGAGGATTAAGCAAGACCAGTGAGATTTGTCCATGGTCCTTTAGGTAATAGGCGGAGCCAGGTCTATAAATCAAACCAAGTATCATGTAGATTTCACAATGACATTACAAAATCCCCTATAGTATTTTGTTATTCCAGTCTTGACTGGGGTATTATTATTTACTGCCAGCTTAATACCAAGATTCAAGCTACAATAATTCAGTATGAAATCGATATTTTAAAAACACATCTGAAAAGTAATCTCTACTTACCCGGAAGCCACTGTTGCTTATAACAGCATGTAATGACCAGATCCACGACATGTTGTGTGCTGTAGTGTCAAAGCATCCACAACGGCTGATTCATTAGGACTCATTTGGCTTTGCAGTGAAAGCAGTTCTTGATATAATTTTACGGTGTAATTTAGTTAATTTCACTAAATAGTATTGGGACAGACCAGGAAATTCCCAAGAAAGTAATGCCATCTAGAGGTAAAATCAGGCAGATGACATATACCTGCAACAAATTGCAAATAAAATATATAGAATAGTTTATTTAACCATAAAAAGGAATGAAATATTAATACGTGCCACATCACGGATGAATCTGGAAAATATTGTGCTAAGTCAAAGAACCCAGACACAAAAGATTATGTACTGTATGATTCCATTTATATGAAATATCCAGAATAGGTAAATCCATAGAGACAGAAAGCACATTAGTGTTTGCCAGGGGCTAAGGAAGTAACTGCTTTATGGGCAGGGGGCTTTCTTTTGGGGTGATGAAGATGTTTTAGAACTAGATAGTAGATGCATAAGGTTGTGAATATATTAAATGCCCCTGAATTGCTCTCTTTAAAATGGGCAAAGTCGATTGAAACACTTCTGGAAAGGATTCACCATTCTAGACGCCATTAAGTGAATTTTGCCTCATTTTAAAATGTTTTAAATAAAATAAATATATAGACTGTATTAATCTGTAATACCTTCATTTATACAAAACGAATGTTAAACCATATGTGTCCTGTCATTTGTTGACTGAGGCAATGTTCTAGGCACAAAGAGAATACGAAGATGCATAACCCAGTTTCTATCCTTAAAAGCTACAAGTCAGTGGTGAAGGGTTGTACGTTCAAAAAACAGGACTAGATGGTGGGACGTGATAAGTGGCATAAGGGAGAGAAAAGATAACTACAGGCATACCTCAGAGATACCGTGGGTTTTGTTGGAGACCACGGCAATAAAGCAAGTCACATGAATTTTTTGGTTTTCCAGTGCATATAAAAGTTAATTTACAATATACTGAAGTCTTTTAAGCGTGCAATAGCATTATGTCTAAAAAATATATACATACTTTATTAAACAAAATTTATTTATTTTATTTTTGGCTGCGTTGGGTCTTCGTTGCTGCACGCGGGCTTTCTCTAGTTGGTAAGTGAGGGCTACTCTTCGTTGCGTTGTGCAGGCTCCTCATTGCAGTGGCCTCTCTTGTTGCAGAGCATGGGCTCTAGGCACACGGGCTTCAGTAGTTGCGGCGCTTGGGCTCAGTAGTTGTGGCGCACGGGCTTAGTTGCTCCACAGCATGTGGGATCTTTCCGGACCAGGGCTTGAACCCGTGTCCCCTGCACTGGCAGGTGGATTCTTAACCACTGTGCCACCAGGGAAGCCCTACATACTTTAATTTAAAAATACTTTATTGCTGGGCTTCCCTGGTGGCGCAGTGGTTGAGAATCTGCCTGCCAATGCAGGGGACACGGGTTCGAGCCCTGGTCTGGGAAGATCCCACATGCCGCGGAGCAACAAGGCCCGTGAGCCACAACTACTGAGCCTGCGCGTCTGGAGCCTGTGCTCCGCAACTAGAGAGGCCGCGATAGTGAGAGGCCCGCGCACCGCGATGAAGAGTGGCCCCCGCTTGCCGCAACTAGAGAAAGCCCTCGCACAGAAACGAAGACCCAACACAGCCAAAAATAAATAAAATAAAATAAATTAAAAAAAAAAATACTTTATTGCTAAAAAATGTTAACCATCATCTAAGTCTTTAGCAAGTTGTAATCTTTTTGCTGGTGGAGGGCCTGGCCTTGATGCTGAAGGCTGCTGACTGATCAGGGCAGTGGCTGAAGGTTGGGGTGGCTGCGGCAGTTTCTTAAAGTAAGAACAGTGAAGTTTGCCACATCAATTGACTCTTCTTTTCATGAACGATTTTCTCTGCAGCATGCACTGCTGTTTGATAGCATTTTACCCACAGTAGAACGTCTTTCCAAATTGAAGTTAATACTCTCAAACCCTGCCACTGCTTTGTCAACTACGTTTATGTACTATTCTAAATCCTTTGTTGTCATTTCAACAGTCTTCACGGTATCGTCACCAGGAGTAGATTCCATCTCAAGAAATCACTTTCTTTACTCATCCATGAGAAGCAACTCCTCATCTGCAAAAGTTTTATTGTGAGGTTGCAGCAATTCAGTCACATCTTCAGGCTCCACTTCTGATTCTAGTTCTCTTGTTATTTCCACTACATCTGCAGTTACTTCCTCTGCTGGGGTCCTGAACCCCTCAAAGGCATCCATGAGGGCTGGAATCAACTTCTTCCAAATTCCTGTTAATGTTGATATCTTGACCTATTCCCATAAGAATGTCCTTAATGGCATCTAGAATGGTGAATTCTTTCCAGAAGGCTTTCAGTTGACTTTGCCCACATCCATCAGAGGAATCACTGTCTATGGCAGCTGTAGCCTTATGGAATGTGTTTCTTCAGTAATAAGACAGTTGAAATGACTCCTTGATCCCTGGGCTGCAGAATGGATGTTGTGTTATCAGCCATTAAAACAATATTAATCTCATTGTATATCTCCATCAGAGCTCTTAGGTGACCTGGTGTTTTGCCAATGAGCAGTAATATTTTGAAAGGAATTTCTTTTTCTGAGGCAGTAGTTCTTAACAGTGGGCTTAAAATATTCAGTAAACTATGTTGTAAGCACACATGCTATCATCCAGGCTTGTTGTTTCATTTATAGAGCACAGGCAGCGTAGATTTAGCGTAGTTCTTAAGGGCTCCAGGATTTTGGAATGGTAAGTGAGCACTGGCTTTAACTTATTGTGTGATGAACTGCGTTAGCCCCTAACGGGATAGTCAGCCTGTCCTTTGAAGCTCTGAAGCGAGGCATTGGCTTCTCCTCTCTAGCTATGAAAGTCCTAGCTGACATCTTCTTGCAACAGAAGGCTGTTTTATCTACGTTGAAAATCTGTTGTTTTGTGTAGTCACCTTCATTCATTATCATAGCTAGATCTTCTAGGTAACTTGCTGCAGCTTCTACATCAGCCCTTGCTGCTTCACCTTGCCCGTCCAACTTGTGGAGGTACCTTGTCCCCTTAAGCCTCATGAACCAAAACCCCTGCTAGCTCCAAACTTTTCTTCTGCAGCTTCCTTACCTTTCTCAGCCTTTGTAGAATTGAAGAGAATTAGGGCCTTGCTCTGGATTAGGCTTTGGCCTACAGGAATGTTGTAGCTGGTTTGATCTTCTATCCAGACCACTAAAACTTTCTCCATATCAGTAATTAGGCTGTTTTACTTTCTTATCATTCCTGTGTTCACTGGAGTAACACTTTTAATTTCCTTGGAGAACTTTTCCTGGGAGGGGGGAGAGAGAAATTCGGAGATTGGGACTGACATATACACACTACTATATATGAAATAGATAACTAATAAGGACTTACTGTATAGCACAGGGAACTCTACTCAATACTCTGTAATGGCCTATATGGGAAAACAATCTAAAAAAAAAAAAAAAAAAGGGGATATACATATATGTATAACTGATTCACTTTGCTGTACACCCGAAACTAACACAGCATTTTAAATCACCTATATGCCAATAAAAATTAAAAAAAAAAAACTTTTCCTTTGCATTCACAACTTGCCTGACTGGAACAAGAGGCCTAGCTTTCAACCTATGTAGCTTTTAACATGCCTCCCTCATTAAGCTTAATTATTTCTAGCTTTTGATTTAAAGTGAGAGACGTGCATCTCTTGGGAATTCCCTAGCGGTCTAGTGGTTAGGACTCCACACTTTCACTGCCGTGGCCCGGATTCAATCCCTGGTCGGGGAACTAAGATCCTGCAAGCTGCGCAGCAGAAAAAAATGAAGTGAGAGATGTGCCTCCTTCCTTTCACTTAGAGGCCATTGTAGGGTTATAAATTGGCCTAATTTCAATATTGTGTCTCAGGGAACAGGGAGGCCCAAGGAGAGGCAGAGAGATGGAGAATGGCCGGTCAGTAAAGCTGTCAGAACACACACAACATTTATTGATAAAGTTCTTGGTTGGTGCCCCCAAACAATGACAATAGTATCATCAAAGATCAGTGACCACAGATCACCATAACAAACATAATAATAATAAAAAAGTTTGAAGTATTGTGAGAATTACCAAAGTGTGACACAGAGACATCAAATGAGCAAATTCTGTTGGAAAAATGGCACCAATAGTACTTGCTCGTTGCAGGGTTGCCACAAACCTTCAGTTCTTAAAAAATACAACATCTGTGAAGTGCAATAAAGCGAAGCACAACAAAAGGAGGCGTGCCTGTATTCTGCCAAGTGGAGGAGGGCGTCACACTTCAGGATGGGGGCCAAGGCGGGGTGGGGCAGTGCAGGAAGCCTCCTGGAGAAGTTGGCTTCAGATCTGGAGTTTGATGGAAACCAACACACTGTGCAGAAAACTCAGCTTAAATTTTTTTTTCTGTTTTTTTTATTAATAAGGCAAAGCTGGTTGTTTTTTTGTTTTTTTTTTTAAATAATTAATTAATTAATTTTTTTTGGCTGTGTTAGGTCTTCATTTCTGTGAGGGCTTTCTCTGTTTGCGGCGAGCGGGGGCCACTCTTCATCGCGGTGCGTGGGCCTGCTCACTATCGCGGCCTCTCTTGTTGCGGAGCACAGGCTCCAGACGCGCAGGATCAGTAATTGTGGCTCACGGGCCCAGTTGCTCCGCGGCATGTGGGATTTTCCCAGACCAGGGCTCGAACCCGTGTGCCCTGCGTTGGCAGGCAGATTCTCAACCACTGCGCCACCAGGGAAGCCCTCAGCTTAAGTTTAAACACGCTGCCATGAAGCCCAACCAGTGCAGCACGGTACGTCTCGTTGATGCCTGTTCTAGCAGTGAGATCCAGGCGCTAATATTCTGAAAGGCAGCTCTCACCTACGGGCACTAGACAAATAGCTGGAAGGGAACTCTCACACTCTGTTGTGACTGAGAGCGGAGGGCAGCTCTTTCATAACCTTATCTTGAACTTCATGTTTATTATTTCCACGCATATTTTTATATTTCTAATATATAAGTATGCATCCATAACTAATATATGTTATTAAAATGATATATTTCCATGAGTACCTATAAATGCAAATGAATAGGAAAAAATTGGCAATGTATGTACCGAACTGACATCAGTGCTTACTTCTGGGGAGACAGGAAGAGTGGAAATAGGTAAGAGTAAAGTGGGACTCTCATTTGATGTGTTATTGAGTTATTACATGGAGGTTGTGTTAGTTTTATAATTTTTAAATTAGCAAAACAAAGAAACATGGTTTATTATTTTTTTAATTTATTTTATTAAAGTGTAGTTGATTTACAATGCTGTATTAGTTTCTGGTGTACAGCAAAGTGATTCAGTTCTACATATATGTAATAGTTGGCATCTGCTCATCCCAAACTCCCAATCCATCCCTCCCCACCCCCCACCTTGGCAACCACAAGTCTAGTCTCCATGTCTGTGATTCTGCTTCTGTTTCATAGATAAGTTCATTTGTGTTATATTTTAGATTCCACGTATAAATGATATCATATGGTATTTGTCTTTCTCTTTCTGGCTTACTTCACTTAGTATGATAATCTCTAGGTGCATCCATGTTATAGCACAGGAAACTATATTCAATATCTTGTAATAACCTATAATAGAAAAGAAAAAGTATATATGTGTATAACTGAATCACTTTGCTGTACACTTGAAGTAACACAACATTGTAAATCAACTATACTTCAATTTTAAAGACAAAAAGGCTGAGGAAACTCTAGCTGGAGGAAACATTCCGTTGTTCAAGATTTACTGAGTACCTACTATGTGCCAGACCCTGTGCTAAACTCTTAGAATCTTTAAGATTCTACCAAGATATGGACTTTTGGGTCATTAATCGCTGAGGTCAGCAGAGAAATGCTGGGACTTTGCATTTTGCCTCCACACAGTCTTCTATTCTTTTCTTAATCTTTCCTGATGAGGAAAATGAATTGTCTCAGTGTGGGAATGTGTGCCAGCAGTAAGTCTCCAGAGACCCAGAAAATGAAGTAAATGTCCTAACAAGGAGACAGAATAAGTGAGCTGGAAGGGGAGGGGAGGCGAGCATCCTACGGGTACCTGCCTCTTCCATTCACTCTCCTAAACAGCTGCACACATCTTGTGTCATGATTTCTGAGTTAGCATCCCTAAACAATTCTGTGCTCCCCTAAGGACAGAGGAAAAGAGGGTCAATTATGTCCCCTCAAACTTCAAAGCTGCAAAACTTTAAGAAAGCTCATATGGTCCACTTCTGCCAGTAATGCACAGTGCCAATATAGTCCTGCCATCTGTTTTAAATTCTAAGTGCCGCAACTGCTACATACATTAAATAAATATTTAAACCAGCTGCCAAGACAAAATTTGGTTAATGGCATATTTTTAAAGTGTCTAATTCCGAGTGTGATATGGAACAGAAGTATGAAGATTTTTTAAAAGGCTGGAAAGCCTTTTTCAAGTAGAATGGAATGCAAAGGTCAATTATATGCTTATTTTGTTTCTGTACTAAAACCAGAAAAGTTTGCCCTTCCTAATCATGCCAACTGACTTTTTGAGTCAGTGTGTGTTATTAATCGCCATCATAACCCTGACTTAATTTAAACACAAAAATGTGGTGCGGTCGTGTGATTGGAATGTTCTTTATAGTCCCTGCCTTTGGGGGATTAAAATACTAACTTTAACTTTTTTTTGAAAGAGTGGTCCCCATTCCCCAAATCAGTTCCTTCAGGAAAGTGAAGATTATTGAAAATAAAGTATTGGGGGAAAAGAAACAAAAAAGAGAGAGAAATAATCACTATGCAGTGTTGATTCTGGAAGCAGAATATGTGCTTCAAAGTCTTGACAAACAACCCTGCTTGGTGGGCCGGGTGGGTAGCCAGCCATTAGAACAGCCAGCTGAGATTTTAAGAACAAAGAGTCTTGGCTCAAGTGATGTGATTGGTCCAAATGTCAAAATCATTTGGGGATTTTGTATACCCCCTATTGACTCTTTGTTTAAGTGCTGCAAGGAAGCTCTAGGAGGTCATAATTACATGAAATACAACAATTAGTAAAAGCTTGCTTTGAATAGTTTTTTAAAATTTTAAAAATTGTTTTTATTGAAGTACAGTTGATTTACAGTATCATGTTAATTTCAGGTGTACAGCACAGTGATTCGGTTATACACGTAAATGTTCATGTATATATTTTTTCAGATTCTTTTCCCTTATAGTTTATTGCAAAATATTGAGTAGAGTTCCCTGTGCTATGTACTGTTGGTTAACTATTTTATGTATAGTAGTGTGTATATGTTAATCCCAACCTCCTAATTTATCCCTCTCCCCACCCTCCTTTTCCCTTTGGTAACCATAAGTTTGTTTTCTATATCTGTGAGCCTCTTTTTGTTTTGGAAATAAGTTCATTTGTATCTCTTTTTAGAGTTTTTAATATAATATAAATGTTTATTAATGATAAGATATAATAGCAATCTATGAACACATATTGAAAGTAATGAAACAGCTGTATAGACGTAGATGTAGATATAAGTATATACCTTTGCAGTGAAATGATTCATATACCTTAAGCTTTCAAAATGATGGACCTTTCAGAATAATAGAGTGTATACAAAGCAAAAACAAAAAGTGGGCTTTTTTTCCTTAATATTTTCACTTCATCATCACCTCCTTAAGTGGGAAAAAAAAACATGCTTTAGTTTTAGATAAATTGAATGACCCCGGGGAGAACATTTTTAGCAATTACACAGTAAGAGTGAAGAAAATATGTTTATTTTAATGATCTTTAATTTAATATGGTACAGGTTTTTCAAAATAACAGTGTTTCAGGATATGCTGGAAATTAATACACTTAAATACCTAGGTGAATAATATACCTAAATAATTAGGTATATTAATAAATATACCTAAATACCTAGGTGAATAAGTGACTTGCAGTCATTGGGAATTTAGAGTAACTCCTCTTCCTGAGCCTGAAGAATTTATTTATTATTATTATTTTTTAAATTAATTAATTAATTTATTTATTTTTGACTGCATTGGGTCCTGGTTGCTGCACACGGGTTTTCTCTATTTGTGACGAGCAGGGGCTACTCTTTGTTGCGGTGCGCGGGCTTCTCATTGCGGTGGCTTCTCTTGTTGCGGAGCATGGGCTGTAGGCATGCGGGCTTCAGTAGTTGTGGCTCGCGAGCTCTAGAGCGCAGGCTCGGTAGTTGTGGCGCACGGGGTTAGTTGCTCCACGGCATGTGGGATCTTCCCGGACCAGGGCTTGAACCCGTGTCCCCTACATTGGCAGGCGGATTCTTTACCACGGCGCCACCAGGGAAGCCCAAGACGTGGAATCTTTTAAGTTTCTGTGCAAATTGTCCTTAAAGTTTCCAGTGTGTTTGCAGAGCACTTCAAAAATGCAAAGTGTTTATTTAGTAACCAGAGATGACAGCAGTAGTAAGTGCAGGCTGACCTTATGAAGATGCTTTTGTTGCTTCCATACTTGGAGAGAGAATAGTGGCTCATCCAAGATGAACCTCAGACAATCTTAAGCAGAGTAACTGCCCAGCTAAGAGATTCCTTCTTCCCTACAAACTAAATTCAGAACACCAAAAGAGGTATTAGAAAAATGTGGGAATGGAACAGAAGTTGAAAACCAAGCTATAAAACTGTGCTATTTGTGTCTATTGTTTTGAAGGGTGTCAGTCATCATGTAGTGGCCGTGGTTGATTAATGTCTATGTGGTGCCATCATTTTTAACAGAGACAGCAGTTGGGTTTATTTAATCAGTCGCTGATCATCGAACAATGTTGCTTTCCTGCAACCGGGTGTGACCTGCCAGAGAATCAGGAATGTTTATTTAAATGTGGATATGATTTTTAATGTTAGTAATAATATAACCTTTAAGACAGTGATTCTCAAATTTTAGGTTTTTAAGGATTATTTGAGAAGATCTTTTTTCATGCATTCTGGGACCCCAATCTTAGACATTCAGATACAGATCGTCCAGGGAGAGGTCCCCAAATAGTCATGTTAAACAAACTCTCCAGGTTATTCTGAGGCATGTTGGCCTATACCACAGTGTAAGATATTCTGTATGCTGAGCATCTCCTTCTGTTAAAGCCATCTGACATCTGAGATGCTATGAGTATTTAAGCAATTTAACTCTGGGCTAAGTTATTGAGAACATAGGATTCCATTTGAAAAAGAAAACTGTCTTTGACCTACATCATTTCTAGGGACAAAAAAAAAATTGAACAGGAATAAAAATAACTCAATAAAGAACTCTTCTATCTTTAAGGATGACAGTGGATTTAGAAGACATGCTCTTCCTAATAAAAATCATAATCAAGACAAAATGATAGGTCATTTAAATATTAATGAACTATTGAAAAGAGGTTTATTTGCTGATACTAAAAATTGCATTCCTACTAAAAATTTTAAATCTAATGAGAAACACTTAAAAACCAAATACCATAATTTCTATATACCTCTCTTTCAAAATTTAATAATTAAAGGATTAATTAAAAATCACATCAAGATGAACTGTTTCATGAGAAGAATAAATTTTCAAAAGTAATATCAGAGCTCAGATATGTAAGTTATTGACTAAAATAGAAATTATTTCGAATTATAATAGAGAAAATTGGTACAGAAGTCAATAATTATTCCATTTTGCAAAAATAATTTTGGCATGGGTCTTCACAATAAGCCAGTATTTTGTAGACTCAAGTATTTCTTCTTGGACAAGATGAAATACAGATCATTTTAACTGCATAGAAGTTTAGTCAATAAGCTTTTTGTTTTGTCTGTTTTATAAGCACTCTAGTATGTGCAAGTCTAGTATCAGTGCTTGTATAGAGTGTGGTGGAAGTGTGACTAAAGAAGAAAGAGAGAAGGCCAAGCAGGGGAATGTTAATATTAACTGAATAACAAAGAAGGAAGGCCCTTGAGCTAGGACCTCAGACCAGCCAATGTGAAATATTGAGCCTGGGTATGAAGAAATTTCAATGAGATGAATGATAGGAGTGATAGTTACACAGTCAGACATTGTGTCTATATAAAATCCCTTTTGGAAAATGGAAGCAAATATCTGGATCATTTGGACTCAAAGAAGCCTTCATTTTTCCCAAAAGGCCATTTCAAGATTCCTGATGATTGGTATGTGATCGTGGGCATGCTCCTTAACCTCTCCAAACCTCAGTCTTTTCTATAAAATGGAGACAGGAATCCCCACCGTGTTCATTTGCTGGGTATATTAAAGGAGGTCATGTACACGGAATGCCAAGCACATGAAAGCCTTAATCCCCCAGACCTGTCACCATTAGGAGCTCTTTTCCATGTAAACACAATTTATTCTCATGTGATAACTTTATAAAGGGCAGGCTCAATGCTCAGTTCTTAGAATCACAGAAACGCAGGTTTGGGAGAATGTTAAAGGTCTTCTCTGTCACAAGCCCTCCCTCTTCATCCGGTGCCAGGTCAGAACCTGTGAGTGTTCAAGAGAGTTTAAAGCAGGCTAGTAAGTTGGCTCCTTCCTCACTGATATTCCCTAAACAGTTGTTCAACATTTATTTAGGAATTTAAACATTAGAATAAAAGCAAAAAGTTTAATTTCCACTTCTCATACTTGGTAACCTTGCTTTGGGCAAAGCTTTTTAGCATAGTTTTGCAACTTACCGATTGAAAGATCAAAACTGATTTCCCCTGAGTTGAAATGTAAGACTCCATCATTGCTTCCAAATTCTCTTTTGCAGCACTGGATCAATAAGTAAAAGCTGACATTAAAACATGAGCTTTAATTAACTAATTAATCGATAGTTAACATTATATAATGAGTTAATAAATCTTAAAGTTTGCATGCCAGTGTGTTTGGAATTTGCGTGGGATCCGAAAACGAGACTCAGTTTGGCGTTTTCTTTTTAAAGCAAATCTTAATGTCATATACCCTTTTAAAAAGGTAAATTTCTTATGTCCAAGGGTGGTTATATCTTGGTACTATCTTTTTCGATGGCCACTAAAATAGATTATGCCGCGGGTGAAATGGTCCTTAAGGTTCCCTGAGGCCAAGCTTTGTAATGGACAGGGATTCCTCCAGCCTGATTTTGCTGAGGCAGTCGTCATGGTTAATTAACGACCTCGGTCATGACTGCCACGGACAGCTGAGGCCAGGCGTGGAATGTAGAAACACAGGCTAAAGGACAGGAAGAATTGCATAATTAACTAAATGTTCAGGGCAGAGTCAACAAAACAGTTGTTCTGGACAACCAACCCATTTTCTCTGCAGTTGCTGAAAACTGTGTGGGTAGGATCCACAGATAATTGGCTCCCTTCTCCATTTCATGTTGCCTGTCTAAACATTGCATAAATAATTACTTGATAAATTCAATGTTGATGTTGGCATGTGAACAGACAGACAAGAGTAACTGCTTCTTTCAAAATTTATAAATCCAATATAAATAGTAATCAAACCCCAAAGGAGAATGCTTAAAAATATTCCTGTTTAACATTCACAATCCCGTTTAACTTGCCTAATTTCAACCCACACACTTGTGGAGCTTAATACAGAAACACTCTTGGCCTACATTTAAAATAATGTAACATTTGACAAACTGTTCAAGTATTGAATTTAAAAATACACTCTTCATAAATTATGGTTCTCATATAAGCGCCAGATGCATTACTTGCAGGATTAACTTGGGGTTTATCTCTTCCTCAATGCACCATGTATACACACTCACACAAGCATGCAAACACAAGAAAAATGCTAGAAAACGTAGTCTGAGAACATACCATGAAAAAATATTTAATAAGTCAGGGTAAGTAAACTTGAGTAGTCAATGGAAAACAATTATTTTAAAATTTAAGTTTTCTTTAAAATTACAATTTAAGTATCTCTTAAAGGTACACAAGAAGACATAGACCACCTGCCTCACTCTGGAACTAAAATAGACATTCATTAGCCACATTACGGCAGCCAAATGGCATGAATTCTTTAGATGCTGAACCTGGTTAAAATAGCAACAGCAAATTTCATGAACAGACTGAAGGGGAGGAAGAGAAGAGAGAAGAAAAAGTCTAATATAAAAAAAGTCCAATTCTTTCTAGTTGCTTTAAATCTAAGGGAAAATAAAAACTCTTCTTAAGCTATAACTGCAAAAATTAAAAAGGAAATCCATTTGTTCAAAAAAAGGAAACCTTAGGCAACTGGGGCTGAGGCTGCTAGCATTTATTTTTGCTGGCATTTATTATTTATTACTGTAACCACATCAACTCTGCCATACACATTTGACTAAATGCACTTGGTTGTTGTGTCTAAAAATGTTCCAGGAATGTACAGGAGAAAGAAGGTAGAAAATCAAATACAATGAGTAGAATATTTTACAAAACTGAAAATGACACCAGTTAGGTTAAAATAAAGAAGAACATCCAATTAACATACCTAATTTCACTTTTGTGCTGTATTTAAAGGATTTTTTCAACCTTCAAATTTAACTTATTTTTGAAAAGTAGCTTTACTGAAATATAATTCACATACCATTTAATTAATTCAGTGGTTTCTAGTTGTGTTGTACAATCATCACTTCAATCAATTTTAGAACATTTTCATCACCAAAAAAGTAGCCTCATAACTATTAGCAGTTAAGTCCTCATTTCTTCCAAATCCCCAGCCCTGGGAAACCACTAATCGAATTTCTGTCTCTTTGCCTATTCTAGACATTTTATGTAAGCGGAATCATTTTGCTCTATTATCACTTTGAAGCCAGATTAGTTCTAGTTTCACTTTACTTGACACTCTTTGATGGCTTCACACTGACTACAGAAACATCTTTTACATGGAATACAAGTCCTTCCATAATCTGTTTTCTTCTCTCCTAGTATCTGGTTTCTCTCCCACTAACCACACTCCGGCTGAAGCAAACGGCGTCCCGAATAAGCCAGGCTGTTTCTTCTCTCAGTGCTTCTCTCATCCTGCCCTCTCTGCTTGGGCAGCCCTACCCTCCTGCTCCACTCGGGGATCTCTACTTGTTGGCTAAGACTCTCATGAAAACTTTTCTTGCACCCTCCCCTCCAGGAGAGGGGACCAATGCCCCCTTCAAGGGCAGTTTTCTACCCTCACTTGGGGGACTTTGTATAGGACCTGGTCCACGGCTACTCCTAAAACTGCATTTCCCACCACTCTGCCCGTTGTTTACTCCAGGCATACTGGCCTCCTTACAGGTCTTCACAACCTCCGTTCTCATTTTCCAGGAGTACAAGTATTTTCCCCAGGTATTTCCACGGTGTGTTCTCAGCTTCATTCACCTCTGCTCCAACGTCACCTCCTAAGACAGATTGTCTTTTAGCACTCTAACCAAAGAAGTTTCAATCCCCTTTTCATTTTCTAAACAGAATTACCTCCCTCTGAGGCCCCTCTACCTTACTTTTTCTCTTTGTAGTACTGATGTAACATTATGTAATTAGGAATGTATCTGTCTTCCCTTCCAGAATGTAAGGTCTGTGAGGATGGGTCTGGTTTTGTTCACTGCTGTGAATATTTGTGAATGAATGAATGAATGACACCTGTGACACTTAATTATATGTGTTGGTTTAAGACTTCTGTCTTCCCTGCACTGGACAGCAGGGGTTGAATCCTATTCCTCCTAGTTTACTCAGTGCTCCTTCCTGGCACAAAATAACTTCTTAATATTCCTTGTATGACTGAATGATGTCAAGTATAAATTACCTGTAACAATGGTTCCCAACAAAGGGACTCTGAATCCATGTAAATATGGAATATGGAAGAATACATAAGCTGAAGAATACAAGTAAATCTTTCCACGAGCCCTTTATCTGAAACTCTTGTGACCACTTCTGTTTCAAGATTCAGACTTGTTCCCTACTTAATTAACACCTCTGGTAGGGTCTGGGGCAGACCCTGTAATCAAACACATTAATAGCTTTGCAACAAAACATGTGAAGAGCCCTCCAAAGAATGATAAATAATGCTCAAATCAACTTTTTCTGCCGTGAATTTTTGTCAAGAGAAATGTTAAGAGTTTGGGATTTTGAAGTGTGGATATGGGGCTGTAGACGTGTACTAGCATATGCAGATCTGTGTGATGCTTTATGCTAAAATGGATTCCCCACATTCCAGTTTAGAAATCACTGATTTAATGCATTAATTTAAAAACATCTATTTTTTTTCCAGCATAGCTAGCATTAATGAAGCTTTTACTATGTGTTAGCCCTTGTGCTAAGCTTCTTAAATACATAGGTAAAAACTACTATTTGCCCCATTTTATGAGTGAGAAAATTAGGGTTTAGAGAGAGGGTTAGCAAGTTGTCCACAAAGCTTGTCAATAGCTGAGCTGGATCAAAACTGCAGCTGTCTCAGAACCAAAAGTCATGTTCTGGACCACCTGGTCACCCTGACTTCATGGAGTTCAAGATAAAAATTCTTTAGTCTTGCCAAGTTTCTTCATGATGTTGAGTCAAAGGAAAGTTTCTATAATTCAAGTGAATGTAAAAAAATTCCTCAGGCTACAACTCCGTCATTAAAAAAAAAAAAAAATGCTGGCTATAAGTAACCAACATTTAACTGATATTTGTATAATGGAGTAATTTATCTCCTCAGCTAAACCAATGTTTTAAACATTTGTAATGAGAGATCAAGTAATTCCAGATAATTAAAAAATTATGTAGTCACACTAACTTGCCCTGATTTTATTTTTTGCAGAACCATGATCCAAGGGGTGATATTCCCTAACAGATGAGAGTAGGAATGGCAGAAGAGAACAATCTAAAAAAGGTACTATCACGGAGGATATGTGGATTTTCACACTTACCTTTTTCAAGAGCATCTTAATTGCTTGAATTTTTTTAAGCCAGGCGGAAGTTGATCAAATATAATTGTGATGACCAAATTTTGGAACTCTTTCAGAATTACAAAATATAGTAGTGATCTTTTGGGAATAAGGAGTTAGTTGTATAAGAACAATAAAGCTACATTAAAAAAAAAAAAAACAACAACCCTGCATAGGGCTACAGCTTCAACTGAAGACACAGTGTTTTGGACCTTACCATGCTTATGTGAAAGCTTCAAATTATGAAATGTAGAGTAGCAAAAGTACAACACATATTCATTTTATGATACAAAAGCAGATAAGATGGACATAAAGGTTAAGAAATGAAAATAACATATACACTAAAAAAAAATCACAACAGAAACAGGCTTTATTTCAACCAGACAAGTGAATACTTCCATTAACATCAACTTCTTCAAGACTTGAAGACATGGAAATTAAAGACAGTGCCCAGAAGGCAGAGAAGGAAAGTTTCATCATGGAGCAATTGTACTGCCCTTCAAAAATCCCTTTCAGCAATATGCTCAATTCAAAAGATTAATTAGTTCTAAATCATTAGATCTCATGTGTTTCAGTATTTGTACAAGACTCTCATTTGAAAGTTACCCATCAGTCCCAATGATATCTTTCAAACAGAAAAAAAATATATAGATCAGTATCATAATTTTTTTTTAATTTTAGAAAGTGGGATTGAAATACAGTTTAAAATATTTCAAATAAAAAACAACTTTATTACTATTTAAGATGCCTTGTTACAAAGCTCCTAGCTACATACATGTACAAAACACAGATATTACCACATGACATCTCAACCCATGACTTCTCCTAAACATCCCAACGTGAACAGTTAATCTACCGGGAGACTTTCCCCTGTAAATCCCAACATCTTGCACAAGGATTTGTTGCCATTCATACGCTGTGCGTGGATGAGGACACTTCATCAGAGAACACTTCAATTTAACATAACCTAACATAAAATAAATCTAACGCAACACTATATGTTCATAAGGGATACGACAAAATTGCATATAATTTTCAACTTTTGCCAGACTCACTAAATTCATGAACGCTTTTTCAGAGTTTTCTCTTCAAGGGCACTTTTGAGAGCTTTAGATCTCGTGCTTAACTTTGTATTGAGTTGGTCAGCACCTTGATTAATGTGAACAATTACATCAAAGAACTGTATTGGAGGGGGGACGGGGAGTCATCCGAGGACAGAAACAGGGGGAAGGACTCTCTTTTTCCCTAAGACATTCAAACAGAAAAAACAAGACCCAAAAAGGTAAACAAACAAACAAAATAGTGTTCACAGTAAAACATGACAGATTTGTAGTTTCATTTGAAACCAACAGCAAATCATGAAACGTCATGAAAAATATAAGTCAAGGTAAAATCTCCTAGAGTAATTACTAAATGAAGTTAAAATTACCACACTGATCAGTAAACCCCAGAAGAAAAATAAACAGCACTTACGTTTCAGGTCCTTCTTAAACATCATACAATTTTTCAAAGTCAATGCATAAAATTGGTAGGTTTGGCCACGCTGCACAAATATTTTTTTAAAAAATACAGTATACAGAAAAAACTCTTGTATTCCCCATTTTGAATCATAAGCTCAAAACCCAAGAGTAAAAGATCAGCTAGAAGGATTTTAATTATTTACAAATCCAGCAGGTTCATCTGCCATAATGGCTTGGCTTCCGTCCCACAGTGGCTTTCACCCTCTCCAGCCGCAGAGCTTGGATCCCTGTTCTCACAGAAGGCTGTTCCATCTGTGGCCCATCTCTACTGGTCATCAGTCATTTTGAACAGTTCCAGCAGTGCCCCAACAGCTCCAAAATAACCCTACAACAACAATGAGAAAACTTCTGTACAATTATCTCCGAACCTTAGTCCAATACCTACTGTTTTTCATAATTCGAGGAATGCTGCCCCCTAATGCTATAGATACAAGAAACTTAAAACCTGACCTCTGGCATGAAACATGATATAATAATAATAATAATAATAATAATAATAATGCATTGGATATCTATTTGTTTATATACATTAAATAAATTAACTGATGTAAAGTGCGTAGAAAAATGTCTGGCACCACAGTGTATACTACGTCAGTGTTGGCAATTTTTAGGATTTTTAGGATTATGATTATTTCATTTTAATCCTTGTCATGGCAAAATTCACATTATTACTCCCATTCCACAGATGAGAAATGGGAGGTAATAAAGTAAATTACCCTTTCAAGGTCACATGAGTTGTGCCAGGGTTCAATCGCAAATCTATCTGACTTCAAAGTTGTAATGTCTCACAAGGTATAGCTCTAAGCTTCCCTCAGTAGATCCTGGAAAGGCATCTAAATCAGCTCAAGTTTCCCTTTGCTCATCTGTAAAGGAAAAGCCCACGTATCTGTGAAAATGAAGGAAGCTGAAAAATGGCAATGTTTAGAGAAGCTGGTTTCCAAAAGGCAAGAGACTCTACTCCTCTGGTATTTGCCTGACTCAACAGTTACTTACCGCGAAATGGGTGGCATCTGGCAGAACACTACATGGTAGGATCTTTGCCTCCATTGCCAGCTAACATCTGAGGGCTCACTATATGCTAGAAATGTACATGGATTTCCTCACTTAATCGTCACAGTAACTTTATGAGACAAATAATATTATCACCCCATTTTACCAAAGCTAAAACAGAAATGAGAGGTAGAGTCATTGCCTAAGGTCTCCAAGTCAGCGAGAGCCTGTGCTCTCAACTGCTTGGCTAGACTACTTCTCTTAGGAGACGCTCACTTACATAAGTGGAATGAATGAGACTGAGTGAGTGAGGACTCCAGGCAGGGCAGGAAAGCCACCTCACCAGCACCTCCCAAAAGTTCTCTCTCCATAATATCCTCCAGGAAGACCTGCCTAAGCGAGAATGAACCTAAGAATGTAGAGAATTTTCTGAGAAACACCTACAAGGAGATATAAAATTGCTCTACTTTCATCGGCCATAGAGACTGAGTTATGATACTTAGTAACAAACCAAAGCCATCATTCACAGAGGCCTAAGATTGTACAAAGGGATATGCCTTTTTATCCAGAGAAGTAGGTTTCCCCCAAATGCTGGTTCTTTTTCCGTATCTTACCATCAACTAACTACCTGTGTGCCCTCGTAGATGGCTTTTCATCCCTGACGGCTTCCAGGGTTTGTTTTCTGCCTTAGTCCAAGAGGATCTAAACTTAGGGTTGCCAGATAAATGCCAGGTAAAATAACTGTGTCCTATATTTTTAATCGCTAAATATGGCAACACCAGATGGGCTAGAAGAGTGGTCTTCTTTTTCATTTTAATTATTTTTTTAAACAAAATCTTACAAGGGAAATCGATAAGTAAGCAGATAAAAAAGGAGCTGCTCTGGTTGGAGGAGGGGGAGTGAAAATTCTGAGACTCCACTGCCCTCGCCCCCCACAAAAAAGTTATATCACTTCATGCCTTAGCCTCCTTAAAAAGACAAAAACAAAAACTTTCTTTAGTATAGTTAAACAGTTAACTATTTGGTATTTAACTTCGTATTGCTTTAGATGCTTTAATAAAACAAAACGTAGGCTTAGAGAGCTCTAAATAATTTATAAATGCATCAGCAACTTTTCAAATAAATAATTCAGTTTGGAAATGAGAAAAATGCCACAGTAGTTATTCATTACAATTAAAATTTATGACACTCGTTCTCCCAATGTTCTTTCTGCTGCAATATACCCAAGGCTTTGGGTACCTCCCGTGATAAACAGCTGCTCTCTACAGTATTGATTTTAAAGGGGGATAGAGAGGTGGGAAGAGATGAGGGCTCCCCACTCAGTCTTAGAAACCTCCGATTTGTATTAGTGTAGGAACTGGATATAAGGGACTCTTTGCATTAACCAGAGTTCTCCACTTCTTCTGTAAACAGGCTGCCTAATGTCTAGCACACCAGCCTTTCAAGCCCACCAGGCTACTCTGAGCAGCCCAAGCACTTCTGTTCTCACCAGTTGAGTTGTTTACTTGCCAAGAGTCACCTGTGTTTATCCTCAAATTTGTTTATGACAGTTTTATTGTTAATGTAATAATCTAATGTAATTATATACCACCTAAACCAATAAAAAGAGTACAAGATGAATGGTCACCTCTTTGAAAATCCAGTTAAATTCTTGAGAAAGATTAAAAAGCTAGTTAACAAGTGAAAGTTGCTAGGAGAGTAGATGTTAAAAGTTCTCATCACAAGGAAAAAAAGATCTTTGTAACAATATGTGGTGATGGACGATAACTAAAGTTACACTGATAACCAGTTTACAGTATATACATATATTAAACCATTGTTGTGTACCTTAAACTTACACAATGTTATATGCCAATTATATCTCAATAAAAATGGAAAAAAATGAAACAAAGATTGAAAAAGGTAGTCACAGACCACCGCCCTCTATTTAGGTGGATCCTACATATGAAAGATTGGGAAAATCTAGAATGACTCTGCAACCAAATTGCTTCGTAAGTATCTTTAATTTCTTGATCTACTTTAAAGAAACAAACCAGAAATCATAAAAGGTGCATAATACTTGTGGATTATGGAAAAAAGAAAGACAATTACAAAGCTCTGATCAGCAGAACCCATGCTCAAAAATAGGTCTTGGTCCTACATCAAGAATTTGGTGAGTGAATGAACATTTATATATTTTATATTAAAATAGAATGGTAAAAGTAGGGAGATATTTTTCCATGATTACCCATTTTAACTTTTGTTTTGTTTTTTTTAAATTAACCATCTACTAGTCCTGATTGTTGGATAATAGAGCTTCCATTTTATATAATGTTCTTCCTTAGCTTTTGCATAAATGCAAACTAAGGAACCCACTCATATGTTAGACAACCCAAAAACTTCCATGTAGGACAATTAAGTCCATGTGAACTCAACCTACCTCATGTTCCAAAAACAGAGCTTTTAGCTGTCCTTTGGACCAAAAATCCATGGCATATGCTAGCAGCTTCATGGAGACCATATTGATTCTGAGAAAATTCCCAACAAACACAACTCTGTCAATATTCTGGAAAAAAAAAATGAAAGAAAAACAATTGAACCATGACAGAAAAATAGCATTTAGCAACAGACCCAATGTGCTTTGTATCACTGTACTCCAGGACCTTGCAGAGTGAATTTTTTGTTTTAAGTGGAATTATTTCAGGATTTCCAAGATGAAGTCAAACAAACCTCAGAATGCATTCCACAAGAACATGAGGGGTAGAATTTGGTTGGGGGAGGCAGAGACTGATACTGGGCTCATTTACAGGTATTATGTTAGGCTGCCTTAGATCTGATACGAAATTCAGCTCCCAACATTCACATATGAAATTAAAACTGGAGTGCATCTAAATTTGCCTGTGCATTCCTTAAATCCCCCAAACTTCCAACTATAAAATATATTACCAACTCATAAATTATTTTTAAAATTTTATTTATTTATTAAAAAAATTAAAAAAAAAATATTTTGGCCATGACACGCAGCTCATGGGATCTCAGTTCCCCGACCAGGGATCGAATCTGGGCCATGGCAATGACAGCTCCAAACCCCAACCACTAGGCCACCAGGGAACTCCCCACCAACTCAATAAATTAAATGGCTATGGTATGGGTTATTCATCTAACAACTTCGGTCAGGTTGCTCTGTGCCAAACACTGGGAATACAAAAAAGAAACAATACCCGGTCTCTACCTTTAGGATATATGGTGAAATACCCTGTTTGGTCAGTATGTGGGTTACAATATGATAACAAAAAATACATTTATATTTTTGTTGTCACGGATACCGATTTGTATTCTGAACACACCCCTCACACTGAGCTCAGCCTATCTGCCACACAGACTCTGCTCACTCCTCACTCACTCACAGAGCCAGTTGCTATGGTCACTCATATCAAAGGGAGGAGAGTCTTGGGAGCTGGCATTATTCTCTGTTCAGCCTATCAAGAGCAACCAGGGTCTGGGAACATCGCCTTCTAACTGTCTCAAGCTTTAACAATACATGAACCCATTAACCACTGTGAAAATTTTCCCTGGGTAGAGGGGTGGGAGGTGGGCCCACGATTAGGGGTCCAGCAGGGACAGGGGAGACCCTGGGTGGGGGGAGGCGTGAAGGAAGGGGAAGGGAACGTGGCCAGTGCTTTCCCTGTCCACTTAGGCACCGGGGAGCCTGTTGGGCTCCCAGGCCTAATCCTCTGCCCTGGAGCCTCCCTCCTACCCTGCAGAGCCCAAGCCTCACCCCACACCCCCACCCAGGGCCCCACCTCTGCACGTGGAGACCCCCTCTGAGACCCCCTCCAACACGCTGGGCATATACCCCAGCCACACACCCTCACCCAGGGCCTTACCTCCAAACTCTGGAACTCCACACTCCAGAGGCCCCTGTTTGGACGTGCTGCCTCTCCCCTTCCGTGCATGTCCTAAGCAGAGGCCCCGCCCCATGCTTGAGCATCGCCCCTGCCTAAGTTCCACCCCCTGCCTAAACTCCGCCCCCCATAGAGAAGGCTTTTTTTTTTTCTCTTTTCCTCTTTTAGGTTGGGGTTCTGTTTTACCTTGTAGTTGATTCATTTATATTTTCATTTTTTCTAATAATTCTTTTATTTTTGGAATTTTATTTTATTCTTTATACTTTGTTATTATTCTGCTCCTTTTGGCTTGTTCCCCCTCCTTTTTTTTTTCCTTTTTTCTGTGGTGGATTTGTTTTACCTTGTTGCATTTGTTTCGATTATATTTTTATTTTTCCTTAGATATTTTTTATCTTTCTAATTTTATTTTATTTTTTATTGTTATTGAACTGCTCCTTTTTTTCTCTTTCTTTTTTTTTTTTGCCACCCTATGTGGCTTGCGGGATCTTGGTTCACAGGCTGGAGGTTGGGGGCCTGAGCTGCTGTGGTGGGAGCACCAAGTCCAAACCACTGGACTAACTGAGAACCTCAGACCCCAGGGAATATTAATCAGAGTGAGGACTCCCAGAGGTCCTCATTTCAGCACCAAGACCCAGCTCTACCCAACCACCTGCAAACTCCAGTGTGGACGCCTCAGGCCAAACAACCAGTAAGACACGAATACAGCCACACCAATCAAAAAAAAAAAAAAAAAACCTACAAAAATATGTTACAGATGAAAGAGCATGGTAAAAACCTACAAGACCAAATAAATGAAGACAAAATAGGCAAGCTACCTGAAAAAGAATTCAGAGTAATGAGAGTAAAGATGATCCAAAATCTCGGAAACAGAGTGGAGAAAATAAAAGAAACATTTAACAAGGATCTAGAAGAACTAAAGAGCAAACAAATGATGAACAACACAATAACTGAAATTAAAAATACTCTAGAAGAAATCACTAGCAGAATAACTGAGGCAGAAGAATGGATAAGTGAGCTGGAAGATAAAATGGTGGAAATAACTGCCAGGGAGCAGAATAAAGAAGAAAGAATGAAAAGAGTTGAGGACAGTCTCAGAGACCTCTGGGACAACATTAAACACACCAACATTCGAATTATAGGGGGCCCAGAAGAAGAAGAGACAAAGAAAGGGTCTGAGACAATATTTGAAGACATTATAGTTGAAAACTACCCTAACATGGGAAAGGAAATAGTCAATCAAGTCCAGGAAGCGCAGAGAGTCCCATACAGGATAAACCCAAAGAGAAACATGCCGAGACGCATATTAATCAAACTATCAAAAATTAAATACAAAGAAAAATTATTAAAAGCAGCAAGGGAAAAGCAACAAATAACATACAAGGGGATCCCATAAGGTTAACAACTGATCTTTCAGCAGAAACTCTGCAAGCCAGAAGGGAGTGGCAGGACATATTTAAAGTGATGAAAGGGAAAAACCTACAACCAAGAAAAAACCTACAACCTTACTCTACCCAGCAAGGATCTCATTCAGATTCGACAGAAAAATCAAAAGCTTTACAGAAAAGCAAAAGCTACGAAAATTCAGAACCACCAAACCAGCTTTACAACAAATGCTGAAGGAACTTCTCTATGCGGGAAACACAGGAGAAGAAAAAGACTCATAAAATCAAACCCAAATTAATTAAGAAAATGGTAATAGGAACATACATATCGATAATCACCTCGAATGTAAATGGATTAAATGCCCCAACCAAAAGACACAGACTGCCTGAATGGATACAAAAACAAGACCCTTATATATGCTGTCTATAAGAAACCCACTTCAGACCTAGGGACACAAACAGACTGAAAGTGAGGGGATGGAAAGAGATATTCCATGCAAATGGAAATCACAAGAAAGCTGGAGTAGCAATACTCATATCAGATTAAATAGACTTTAAAATAAAGAATGTTACAAGAGACAAGGAACAAAACAAGGATGTCCACTCTCGCCACTATTATTCAACATAGTATTGGAAGTCCTAGCCACAGCAGTCAGAGAAGAAAAAGAAATAAAAGGAATGTGAATTGGAAAAGAAGAAGTAAAGCTGTCACTGTTTGCAGATGATATGATACTATACATAGAAAATCCTAAAGATGCCACCAGAAAACTACTAGAACTAATCAATGAATTTGGTAAGGTTGCAGGATACAAAATTAATGCACAGAAATCTCTTGCATTCCTATACACTAACAATGAAAGATCAGAAAGAGAAATTAAGGAAACAATCCCATTTACCACTGCAACAAAAAGAATAAAATACCTAGGAAAAATCCTAAGGAGGCAAAAGACCTGTACTCAGAAAATATAAAACACTGATGAAAGAAATCAAAGATAACATAAACAGATGGAGAGATATACTATGCTCCTGGACTGGAAGAATCAATATTGTGAAAATGACTCTACTACCCAAAGCAATCTACAGATTCAGTGCAAGCCCTATCAAATTACCAATGGCATTTTTCACAGAACTAGAACCAGAAATTTTACAATTTGTATGGCAACACAAAAGACCGTGAATAGCCAAAGCCATCTTGAGAAAGAAAAACGGAGCTGGAGGAATCAGGCTCCCTGACTTCAAACTATACTACAAAGCTACAGTAATCAAGACAGCATGATACTGGCACAAAAACAGAAATATAGATCAATGGAACAAGATAGAAAGCCCAGAGATAAACCCCCACACATACGGTCCCCTTATCTTTGACAAAGGAGGCAAGAATAGACAATGGAGAAAAGACAGCCTCTTCAGTAAGTGGTGCTGGGAAAACTGGACAGCTACATGTAAAAGATGAAATTAGAACACTCCCTAACACCATACACAAAAATAAACTCAAAATGGATTAAAGACCTAAATGTAAGGCCAAACACTATAAAACTCTTAGAGGAAAACATAGGAAGAACACTCTATGACATAAATCACAGCAAGATCTTTTTTGACCCGCCTCCTAGGGTAATGGAAATAAAAACAAAAATAAACAAATGGGACCTAATGAAACTGAAAAGCTTTTGCACAGCAAAGGAAACCATAAACAAGACGAAAAGACAACCCTCAGAATGGGAGAAAATATTTGCATACAAAGCAACTGACAAAGGATTAATCTCCAAAATATACAAGCAGCTCATGCAGCTCAATATCAAAAAAACAAACAACCCAATACAAAAATGGGTGGAAGACCTAAATAGACATTTCTCCAAAGAAGACATACGGATGGCCAACAAATAAATGAAATGATGCTCAACATCACTAATCATTAGAGAAATGCAAATCAAAACCACAATGAGGTATCACCTCACACCGGTCAAAATGGCCATCATCAAAAATTCTACAAACAATAAATGCTGGAGAGGGTGTGGAGAAAAGGGAACTCCTGCACTGTTGGTGGGAATGTAAATTGATACAGCCACTATGGAGAACAGTATGGAGGTTCCTTAAAAAACTAAAAATAGAACTACCATATGACCCAGGAATCCCACTACTGGGCATATACCCTGAGAAAACCATAATTCAAAAAGAGTCATGTACCACAATGTTCATTGCAGCACTATTTACAATAGACATGGAAGCAACCTAAGTGTCCATCGACAGATGAATGGATAAAGAAGATGTGGCACATATATACAATGGAATATTACTCAGCCATAAAAAGAAACGAAACTGAGTTATTTGTAGTGAGGTGGATGGACCTAGGGTCTGTCATACAGAGTGAAGTAAGTCAGAAAGAGAAAAACAAATACTGTATGCTAATGCATATATATGGAATTTAAAAAAGTGGTACTGATGAACCTAGTGGCAGGGCAGGAATAAAGATGCAGATGCAGATGTAGAGGACAGACTTGAGGGCACAGGGTGGGAAGGGGAAGCTGGGACGAAGTGAGACCAAATGTAAAATGGATGGCTAGTGGGAAGCTGCTGCATAGCTCGAGATCAACTCGATGCTTTGTGACAACCTTGAAGGATGGGATAGGGAGGGTGGGAGGGAGGCTCAAGAGGAAGGGGATGTGGGGATATATGTATACATATAGCTGATTCACTTTGTTGTACAGCAGAAACTAACACAACATTGTAAAGCAGTTATACTCCAATAAAGATGTGAAAAAAAAATATTGTGAAAGGAGGATGTCTCTCTTGTAACCCCAGAGTTCAAAGGCAGGGCTGCCATCCACCTATTATAAAGACTGCCTCATACCCTGTTTAACAGTCCACTATTCAACTAGAAGGGGGTTGGAAAGGGTTTCTGCAGTACCTGTAATGTTCTAATTCTTGATCTGTGTGGTGGGTATTAGGGGTGTGTGTGTGTGTGTGTGTGTGTGTGTGTGTGAAAATTCATCAGGCTGTACACTTGTGATTTGAGCCCTCTTCTATATGTATGTCATATTTCTCTTAAAATTGATATTAAAAAAAAACTGTATTACTGATGCTACTAGATTCTTTAGTGCTTCTTCTACTATTACGTATTCCATGCCCCCTCTTTCTTGTCTTCCTAATACAACTCAGTTGTATTACACATCTACTTTACACATCTTGTACTTCAGAAAAGGGTTCCATTCTTTCCAAAGGAATTTTGCAGTGTTTTAAAACATGGTACCAAAGCTTGGTCTGTCATCAGGTCCACCCTTTCTTGTGCCTGGGGCTCTGGCTGGCCTCAGCTGTAGCAAGCTCTCTGTGCTTTGATAGCCCTGTACAATGCTGCTTGAACTCCATGCCACAAGGCAACACTGTAAAGAAGCTGAAAGCAAAGAGAATATCGAGTATTGCAAGTGGAATGTTTTACCTGCAATTATTTGCAAGCATGCAGAGAGATGTTCGCCACCCTTCACTAGGTGTGTGTCCGTGAGGTTGGAGAGGTTATGGTACAGATTGTCATTTTTACCATGTTTCCACAGTTAGATGGTTTTGTCATCATCTAGTGCCTACTTAAAACTGAAACGTACTCCCCTCCCTCCCCGCAGCACACGTCCCTCATGTTCTACCAGGTGTGACTACGAGGAAGGGCAGGTTTCCTAAGGATCTGTGGTTTTGTGAGGGTCAACAGTTATTGCACTGCCAAACGATGTTTATGAATGGCACATGGCTTTCCCTAGGTTAAGGCCTTACCTCATTCAGTGCACACATCCGAGCAATGGAGCCAATGTTGTTGGTGATGGTGACCAGGGTGGCTCGGGCGAGGTCTTCCTTGCTGATGGAATCTCGCTTTTCCTTACTCATCATGTTGCCAAAGCTATGTTGGAAATATTAGCGAGAGTGTTCAAAATCATCCTTAGGCCCCATGCTTCCACCAAAGTCCTGTGGAAAGCTTTATGAATAACTCTGATTGAGCTCAAGTGACCTGATTTGGCTACCATGGTTTACAAGCAGACAGGATTACGGTATGAATGGTTGGCTGCCCTTTTCTTAATAGGGACAAAGTAGCATGGCTATTAACGGGGAAAAAAAATTTTAAATGCCTCTAGATATCTGGACAAGAATGGAACGGGGGAAACTGTTGCAGTTTTCCAGAACCTTCTTTCAAAGCTGCCTTATTTTAAGCACAAGCATCAAGAGCTAAATATCTCACTGCTTCATCAAGGGCAGGAGATCAAGTCTGAGCTCCAATACCATAGATCCTTGCACCAGGCTGGTGGGTTGACATTTAAAAAAAACAACAACTAAATGAACAGCCAGGGTGGAGAGGTTGCCTTGTGTTTAATCACTACTGCTCCTAGCTACTTAGTCTCTACCTTGATGCTACCGCAGATCCTTGAAGGCCAAATCGTTCATAGTCTCCTCCGTAAATGTCCTTCACCAGCTTATCAACATTGGTGCTGTCGCCTTTAGCTGCCATTTCCAGAGCTTCTTCAAAGGTCTCACAACCAGTCAGCAAGCAACATAGGCCTAGGAATGTTCCACCTCCAAGACTGAAGGAACAATAAGGTTTATTTTTTAAGTTTTACTTTAAGAGATGCCCATCCAAGTCCCCAACTACATCAGTATCACTAATATGGGTTAATAAGAACAGAAGAAAAACAAAGGGGCACTTGAATCAAAGTGCTGGGTGAAAAAGAGCTTTAGGGTAGATTGGATAAAAAAAGAGGGCAGAGACTAAAAGAAACATCAAGGACAACTCGCCCTGAAGTTTAAGAACAAAACCAGAGAAAGACTCTCACTGATTTCCGTTGTGAGACCTTGAACTAGCCACTGACCTAAGTGCTTCATGCAATCTTCCCACCTATAAAATGGGGCCAAATCATGATCTATCTGCCTTATTTGGGTGGTCTGAAAGCAGCAAATAACCAGAGAAATGACCTCTATTAAAAAGAAAAAATACAAACATATGTAGCTAAACACAAATACTTAGAAAAAGAAACTGTGTGTACCTGAAGCATAGTTCGTATCTATAGAGACAAACTCTGTGGTGACAAAACTGAACTGGGACGCTGCCCGGAACAGCTGGCCCCCAAGCTGTATCTTTCATCTGACCTTGCTTCTCTAGCAGAAATAATTTCATTTAAGCTCCTCAAAAATTTCAAAAAGGAAACCACCGATGGATCTCATATTGGATTTTTTTCTAGTAAACTCTAGAAAAGGTTATTAGTACTTTACTTACCACCCAATAGTCAAAAAATAGTAACAAATATCTTAAAATGGTTTCAGTGCTCTAACCATGTTTTAAAAGCTTTCAGTTGTTTGGAGGGAAATTCTTCTAAAATAGTCTTTTGAGACAAAATTAGAAACCAATTATGATAGTTGAGAGTGAACTCAATTGTGTATTAATATCAAAGTTACCTGAGGGGAAGAAAAGCAGATTCAGAGTAAAGCTGTCACCAGTGAGCTCCTGGCAGGAAAGAGCACTGATACGGCCATGAATGGGCCTTACTCTTTACCTACTAGACAGAAGAGCAAATGCATATCAGTTTGCTCTGAAGCCTCAAGAGCTGCTAGCCCTGGGAATTCCACATGTGTTTGGCTACTGGCTTTTAAGAGAAAATTCAAGTTGAGATCGAGGTTATTTTCAAAACTTAAATTTGAAAAAAGAAAATTTAGGGTAAATTATACTGACTGTCAATAACTGTTTACCAAGAAGGCACCAGATTATAGACACACAGTTCTTTAAATCACATCTAAGGAGTAACTGTGATGTTTCTTAAATAGTGATTCTTACAAAAATACATACTTGATTGAAATGATGGGTTCTCGTGGAAAATTAGGTAGCTAGGCACAAGTCACAATATCCAAACTGTAGGTGCAGTACCACGAGGACAAAAAGAGCTCCGTGGGCATTATTGCTTTGACACCTCAGTCACAGTAGAAATTTTGGATTCCCTCTAAGAAAGTTTGTCTTCATTTACATTTAACATGGCACCTCATGCGACGTCATTAGTTTCAGTCTACCCTAGAAAGCTAGCGTGGTTTAATGGGAACACTTTTTGGTTTGCGTGTCATCTGAATTTGCCTTGTTTTCTCTCTTTATATTCTTTTAAAAGGCTTGGCTCACATTTCTAGTTTCTACCTTTCATCCACACTAATAACCTTTCTTTGAATATCAGGTATTTGTATTCAGCAAGGTGTTCAACAACCAACTCCAAACATAGGCACCTGAAGACACTGGCTGACTTAGAAAGAAGGCAACTCATCATCTGTTGTGTTGGTATCAGTGAAAAAGGACACGGGCTTTGTATGACTGGAAAGTGACAGGTGACTCCAGACAAAGAATCGGAGCTGAATGGAGAAAGCGAGTATGAACTGGCACAGCTGGAGCACTGCAGATAGGAGGAAAGAATGCACGGTTGCAGAAGAGCACTTTATTAACATCTTCAACCTGCTAACCACTCTCTAGTCTAGTGATTCTCTCGCTCGTAATCAGATACATGTTTGTTTCAGCAGACACACAGCAAGATCCTCAGCAAATCAGAGACCAAAACATCACTTTTTTTTTTAAAACCCAACAAACTTATAGTGAGGAATTTTAAGAAGAAGTAGAAGAATCCAATTACTGAATGTTCATGCCCTGAAAATTGATTCCAAGAGAATGAAATAAGCTGCACTGTTCATTTCACTGGAAGTTTAAAAATTCTTTTCATTCCTCTTTTAATAGATTACACATTCTAACAATGTTAGCTGTTAAGTTCTGTTTTTTCAGTTGACTTCTATAATAAAATTGGAGTTGGTCAACAGAAATGTTGCTACTAATCTAGGATGCAGTAAAGTTACACACAACACTGAAACAAACCATTTAAAATCATATGCTTAAAAGAAAACTGATATCCTGTAACGATGTGGCTTCCTAAAAATAAAAATGCTTAATGGGAAAATAGGGTGTACGAGAATAACAAAAAACCTAGAGTTATAGCTATCACAGTAGGAGTAACAAAATTAAAACTGAAGCCATTTGTTTAAATTAGTGATTCCCAAAGTGTATTCCACACACTGATGTTCACTGCTGACCAAAATACAGGCACACCTCGTTTTCCTGTGCTGCCCTTTATTACACTTTGCAGATATTGCATTTTTTACAAATTGAAGGTTTGCAGCAATCCTGCATCCGCAAGTCTATCGGTGCCATTTTTCCAACAACATTTGCTCACTTTGTGTCTCTGTGTCACATTTTGGGTAATTCTCCCAATATTTCAAATTTTAAAATTATTATTATATTTGTTACGGTGATCTGTGATCTTTGGTGCTACTATCGCATAAGGATTAAAACCCACTGAAGGCTTAGATGATGGTTAGCATTTTTTAGCAATAACATATTTTTTAATAAAGGCATATACATTTTTAAAACATAATTCTATTGCACACTTAATAGACTACAGTACAGGGTAAACACAACATTTATACGCACTGGGAAACCAAAAAATTTGTGTGATTCGCCTTATTGCGATACTCGCTTATTGCGGCGGTCTGGAATGGAACCTGCAATATCTCCGAGGTATGCCTGTAGTTTTGATCAGTGGTTTTCTAACTTGGATCAAAAAAAAACCTTTGGCAGAACAACTCTGGTTGGACAAGGAAGATCTGGGGCCCAGAGACTTGATATTTCATTCCCCTCCCCGACCTGTGGCAGCCCCAGAAAGGGCTCTCTAGTAACCTTCAGTCTCCTGTAGCACCTTTCCAAAACTACTGGTTAAAGAGAGCTTGTAAGGAAGCTTGGGCATCCACACAGGATTTGTTGATGATTGCAAATCAGTGATCATTAACTGGCATTTACCAATAACTGGAATGGGTAGGCATTATTGCACATGTGACAGATGCCAAACGTCACAATTTGGCTCATTATTCAAAGACAACCCAGATCCTTGGAACCCCCAAGTTTGAGAGAGTGTACCTGTGATATAATTCATGAATTTGTTAAGTGTTAGTGAACAAAATTATAAATATCTCTAATTCTGGAAAATGTTTAGCTTGTTGTTACCTTGAGACTAGCTCTACCAATTCAATGGCTCCTTTTGGGAAGCAGTTTGTAGTTTCTTAAAAATTGTACCTTTCTCAGGAGATCACTCTCTTAAGGTAAAACCAGCTCAGCCGAATTCTTCATTTGTCTCTGATAGTTCTGACAGCCCTAATGAGGCCATGGGGCCAGTTGTGATTCTCATGTGAGCAAATAAGGTTAGTGCTGTATTCTCAGTGAGAAAATGTATTGACTAGTGGCAATTAACGTACACACCAAAGCCTATATTCTGGACACAAGCAGGATCAGTCAGAATGTGTGGTTCAGGGTTTCTTAACACCACTAACTGTTAACATTTGGGGCTCGATACTCTTTTGCTGTGGGGGACTGACCAATACACGGTAGGACATTTAGCAGCACCCCTAACCTCTGGTCACTAGATGCCATTATCACTGCACCTCCAGTTGTGACAACCAAAAAATGTCTCCAGACATTGCCAAACGTCCCCTGGGGGCCTCAATCTTCCCTTCCCCAGTGGTGAACCACTGAGGTATGCAGAACCCATCACAAGTCATGTCAATACAGGAGAAAAGCAGTGCTCTCCTCCTAACGGGTGAGTAGAACCGCAGAATTTCAGTACTGGAAAAGCCTGTAGAAACTAAGAAACAACTCACTCACTTCATGGCACAAACAAGGAAACGGAGGCCCAGAGAAGTTACCTGATATCTTCATCTATCAAAAACAAGGGTTTCAATACCATGTTTCAAAGCACACGCCACACAACACTAGTTCCTTAAGTTGTTCCTCCAAAACTGGGTTCTGTGGTCCAATAAGTTGAAGAAACACTTCATACCAAATCTTCTTATAAGTAAGGAAAACCTGTTTAATTTTGTTTATACTACAATTTCTCAAAGACTTCTGACCCTGGATCTTTTTCCCGTGTTGAATCCCCATTAACAGGAAGCTGAGCCCACGTGCCCTTGGGGAGTGTGTACATTAAGAAACACGGTACTCTGCTCTGCTCTAGTCGCAGGGCTGTTTTCCCGTCCACTGCACTCCCAAATTCCCTGTGAGGTGTGCTGACTATTCCAGTTTGCAGCTGGAGCATTCACCCGAGGGTAAAAAACATTCTTTGTAAACCCAATCTGGCTCACTGACTGGAACGACTATTTCAAGCAATTCTTCCTGTGCTAGGCACCAAGGTACTTCCAAAAAGAAGCCCTCTTTGACCATCCCAAGCATCCTTCCACCTGGATTCTACTGTACTTGTGGTCCCTGCCATTCACCTGGCACTTAACATGTCTGCCTTCGGGAAAATTTCTGGTATGTGCAACACTTTTTCTTCCCACAACCTGACCGGTTTCCAACCAAGGCTGTGTTTTATTAACCTTTCTATAAATCACCCTGTGTAACATATCCAATAGATCCTTTTTGGTTGGCTGAGGAGGGTAAGATCTTTCTTTTAAAAATGTATTAAATATAAATAACCTTTTCAGAAAGTGGTCTTCCAGGAAGAGGCCTGGGTTTAAGCACAAAAAGGTTCTTCTAGTGGAAACCACGTTTACCTGGTCCCTGTAACTCTTTTATAGTTGTCCTTGGAGTACACTGCTAGGATGCTGACACCTGAGCCCATGTTCACCAGCAACATAGGGTACGGGTTATCCAGACAGTACGGCCTTTTTTGACACAATTCGGGATTTGTGGGATTTTCGAAATAGTAACATTCCGGCTTGCCGTTGAAGCCAACAGAGTCAACGTAAAGCAGGCCCTGAATCAGACAGTCCAGTTCGTCCAGTTTGTGGAGCTGCAGGTCAGCAATCTGAAAGAGAAGGAGCCCTTGTGAGAGAGACCACTGCCACCTCAGGGGAAGCCCCCGGAAGCTTTCAGCTGAACTGAACATGTGTCACAAACAGGAAAAGCATGGAAACATCCTTCAAGCACCACGCTGTGCAATCTTGTTGAGAACCAGTCATTCCGCTGGAAAGGCAGCGTTTACCGGACGTCATGTCTACCCACGGTGCCTGCCGAGAGACAGGACCCTACGTGACAGCTGGCAAGGCAGCCACTAGCACGTGGAGTGGGCAGAAGGGTTGCCCCTGAAAGATACGTCCATGTCCTAATTTTCAGAACCTGTGAATGCTACCTTATTTGGAAAAAGGCTCTTTGCAGGTGTGATTCAGTGAAGAATCTTGAGATGCAGAGGGCATCCTGGGTTATCTGGGTGGGCCCTAAGCCCACTGACAGTTTCCTTACGAGACACAGGAAAGATCTGACAGACACAGAGGAGAAGGCCTTGTAAAGACGGGAGGCAGAGCCTGGAGAGCTGCACCACAGGCCAAGGAAGGCCGATGGCCACCAGACGCTGGGAGAGGCAAAGAATGGATTCTTCTGCCCAGGAGTCTCTGAAGGAAGTGTGGTCCTGCCAACACCTTGATTTCGGCCCTCTGGCCTCCAGAACTATGACTGAGTAAATTTCCGTTGTTTTAAGCTGCTAGGTTTGCGGTAATTTGTTAGAGCAGTCACAGGAAGCTAACCCAGCATACTCAGGGTGAGGCGACTGAGAATGTTCTGAAAGCAGAAAGGCTCCTACCTTCTTGGCAGGATACGGGGTCCTGAGGGAGGCATGTGAGCCTGGGAGCTGGGGACAATCTCCTCTGAGCCCACACAGCCCAACTCTCCTTTTCCCAGCCTGGGCTTTGGAGTTCAACAGACCTGGCTTTGAATGCTATAACTCCAACACTTACCTAATTGAGGGATGTGGGGCAAGTTACTTAACTTCTCAAGCCTCAGTTTCCTCCTCTGTAAAATGGGAATAATACCCACAGTGCAGTATTGTGAAGGTTACATGATAATAATATATGTAAAATGCTAACACAGGGCTTGGCAGGTGCAAAGGACTCAAAAAATATTGACTCTTTTATTAATAGCTGAGGTGGTCCCAGAGTGTCCCTTCATGCTCCTATGAAACAAAAACTCCTATTCTCCTAGGTACGGGGGAAAAAAGTAAAGGGGAATAAGCTAGCTGAGGGCTAGCCTTAGCGGAGCATGGGTACTTTGCATCCTCAAAAGTTTATTCATGATCCTCAAGAGTGATATTACTGCTGGCCCCCCCACCCAAAAAAAAATCTAACATTCACCAACATGAAACTGAACCAATGATGGAAGATCATTTTTAAGTTCTAATTTTTTTTTTTTAAGTTCTAATTTAAATTAAAAAAAATCCCTTTAAGAAAATAATAACTGGTATTTATTATTTACTATATGCCAAGCACCTGTACCAGATCATTTAATTCTCACAAAAACCCCACGAGGAGATATTGTTATCCTAACTCTATGGTTAAGGCTCATAGAGCTTAAATAATTTTCCCTAAGTGATATAACTAGCAAATGCCTCCTAATAACTCGCTGTTCTTCTCTCATCTTCATTCATAATGAGTCCTGCTTCTGGGATCTGGAAACCACCTACACAACTACTATACTTAGATATTTTGCCCCCAAAGCATCATCTTCATTACAAAAGTTAATAGCTAGACGAAAACTTCTGACTTTTGGTCACTCACCTGAATGTCCCATTCAACAAAATCCACTGAAGCTATAGCTGCAGAGCAGAATTAGTTAGAATAGGCTACCAGCAAGGTGGTAGACGTCTTCTTTTTTTTAACGTCTTTAAAAATATGGAATGCTTCACAAATTTGCGTGTCATCCTTGCGCAGGGGCCATGCTAATCTTCTCTGCATCGTTCCAATTTTTAGTATATGTGCTGCCGAAACAAGCACTAGACGTTTTCTTGATACACAGAAACAATCATTCTAAATGACACTTGGTGATAAAGTACATCCATCTCATAAGTGATTTTGAACATTTCATTTTTCACCAAGTGAAACTTTTGGGTGAGATGCATGTCATGATTCTCGTGTTCAGGGGGTAATACTATAGGTATAAGTCTATCTGGAGACCTAAACGCTATAGTGACACAGCCGTGTAAACGCTATTTTCTCATCCTCTGGGATTCCCTGGCCCTATCAACGTCTTCAAACGCACTCACAGCGTGGGTCACATTCTGGCTTGTTTTTGGTTCAGTGGGTGCCCCTGAGCACCACGCTGAAAGGCCTGTCCATAATAATGGCTTAATAAACATTTCTTAAATGGATCAGGGAAAACTGTCCCCTCCTGGATCACCACAAACTGAAAGGTAGCGATTTCATCACCCAGTCTTGGGGCCATAGGTTCACCTGCTTAAAAATTAATCGGAGGTCCATCAACAATATTGACAGCAGTGCCCAGAACCAACATCACAAACACGAACAGTGACACTGTCTGTTCAGGGGACATCCTGAAACTATGTTCGGGAAAAAGAAAAACCTGTCAGGGCAAGTAAACAAAGCATGTAGCTTTGCTCTGAAGGGAAAGATCTCACCTTTCCCCTCAAAATCACTTTCAAATAAAGTGCTAGCAGCAAACAAACATCTCTTCTATAACATTTTACTGAGGGATGGATATTTCTGAAGCCTGAGGTCATGCATCCCCAAACTGGGAAACAGAAATATTAGTCACTTTCATTGAGACCTATGGAGACCTCCCTCAAAGGTCTTTTCCATCCAGGAAAAGGGACAGGCTCCCAAGTGTAAGCAATGAGTCAAATCATTACTTGGACAGTATGTTCAGATCCCAGCTATGGAGAAACACTCTTTCTTTGGGTTTAGTTTTCTTTATACCAGGGTAACAAAAGCAAATGCTGCAGGAGCCAGTAAAGGAGTGAAGTCCCTTGACTAAATGTTAAAGTAACAGAATGATGGGGATTGTGGCACACAAGACAATCCACACATATTTAAAATTCACTGCAGCCCGTTGTTGCCATGTGGTAATGGGGGCTTAATGTTGCCAAATGATTCTATTTCTCAAGAGCTGGAAATCCAGATTTTATGTGAAAACTTGCAATTTTTAAATGCTGGCAGCTAGTTTTAAATTTTTAAAAAAATATCAGATCCAGCAAACATGCAGATGAAGCTTCAGCTAATGTGAACATAACCTTGTCACCAAGATGTGCTGGTAAATGTTTAACAACCAGCTCTCAGGGAGCAAATGCCCTGGTTTATAGCATTTACCAATTTCCATGGTATAATCACTCCCACCATAGCCAACTTCAAGCTACCAACACGATGTCACTAAACACAGTGTTGGGAAGACACAATGCGCTCTCACGCACACAATGGGCTCTCGTGAGACAGTAGGAGCTGACTTCAGCACCCCACTGCTTGTGACTCTCCTTAGCACTTTTGGAAAGTATGAGTTCTGCCAATTCTTTAGGAATCATTAAGTTTAAACTATTCCCCAAACTTAACACCAACAAACCAAACTTGCCCTAGACTCAAACTCTGTAAATAATGGAAGTAGGGGAAGAAATAAAGTAAAAAAAATAATTCTTTTTTTCAAACTACTACTATGATAAACTAACTTTGCTTTGCCTAGTCCCAAAGTCACCCAAGCAAGCATGGGTGCAGTGGGGTTCTCAAATTTTAGGTGCCATCAGAATCACCTGGAGGGTTTGTTAAATCACAGATCGCTGGGTCCCACTCCCAGAGTTTCTGATTGCATGTCTAACAATATCCCAGGCGGTGCTGCTGGTCCTAGGACCACACAGACTTTGGAGCTGAAGAGCTGGGGCTAATGCATGACCCCACTCCAGTACAGTGACAACAGGCCTTCAATAAAATCACATACTCTCCCCAACAGCAGCTGCCCTGGCTAACCTGCAGGGCTGTTTTCAAGAATCCAGCGAGATGGCTGTGTGAACATGCTTTGGAAACATGAGTTATACGTGAATTTTATATAAGAAGTAAAATAACTCAGGTCTTCTTATCTCAAGTTGAAATACATTTGGAAACATCATTTCCAAACCGAAAACTCTAATTTCTCAAAGGAATTCAGTGATTCCCTGTATGATGAAATTAGAAAAAATATGGATTCTAAACTCATGTTCAGGATACAACTGTAAGAGTTTCTCCTTATGTGCTTCAGTCTGTCAAAAATAAATACTATTATATATAAGATGGCTAAACAACAAGGTCCTACTGTATAGCACAGGGAACTATATTCAATACCCTGTGATAAACCATAATGGAAAAGAATATGAAAAAGAAGGTATATATATATGTATAACTGAATCACTCTGCTATATAGCAGAAATTAATGCAACATTGTAAATCAACTAGACTTCAATAAGATAAACTTAAAAAGGAACTAAATAAATAGCTGAGTAAATAAATCTGGTAAAAACCATACCAGGAGGTTCCATACCTAGTCTCTAGGGACCTAGCCCAAACCAGTTCCATCACTCTCCTGTGCTTGAGAAATGAGCCACCAAATCGTTTTGCACAAAAAGAATAAAATACACATCTGTATGATACCCCACACTTCCCAAGGTGCTTCTGCTGACCCTGGCTCCATAAATCATAATGGAAGTGGCAGAAAAGGTTATCTTACTAAACCAAGAACAATTTGCATATAAAATGGTTGACTCTGAATTATAAATTACACTCGGGGCTCTTTTCTCCTCACACAGGACAGCTAACTGAGACCTGAGAGAGAGATGAATTTCAAATATGTTCTGTGAGTGAGAAAAATAACAAAACCTCAAAGATGGCCTCTTCCTCCTGGCACCCAGTGATAAAAGGGGTACATGAATGGCCAAAAGGGTCGAGCCAGAATGAAGTGGAGGGTGACGGTATCTACAAAGCTTATGCTCCTGCAATATCACAAATCAGTCCCTGGATTAATGATATGAACCCAGCTAATAATGAATGGTCTACTTAGATTTAGAATTTCACACATCCACAATTACCTTATTATCCCCTCCTGATGATTTTTCCACCATTATTAACTTTTTTCGGTTGTGTCCTTGGAGATTTCTGGCTTAATGAAGGCCAATTCTTAAGTCCTCACACCTTGAAAAAATGTAGTGAAAGCAATAAGAGAATCTTTTACTGTTCCCTAAATCTCATGTAAACCAAGTAAGATTGTTGTTATAT
Source organism: Balaenoptera musculus (assembly GCF_009873245.2). NCBI lineage: Eukaryota > Metazoa > Chordata > Mammalia > Artiodactyla > Balaenopteridae > Balaenoptera > Balaenoptera musculus. The sequence continues at coordinate 37,303,803 of NC_045800.1, read as the reverse complement.
CCTGCTTGTTTAGAAGGTAGGTATTTGTTTTCTTCTAAAAAATGAAAAGAGTCACTTCTAACTTCTAATAAATGTTAGTCTTGGACTGAACAAAACTTACAAGGAAAAGTATCTCTTGTAATGAAGAGCTAAGTGGACAAAAAGGATGACTTTTCTCTAAAAATTTTCTATCATTAGAATACTTTGCATTCTAAAGAGGACTCCTGTTGAAGTTGGGAAGTGTACTTGTGGATGAAAATATTAGATTTGGTACATAAAATATTCTGGTAGGTTCTTTAAAACAACACTCGCAGAACATAGACAGTGGGGAGAAACACAAAGTTAAATGAAATCTACAGGATTAAGTGCCCTGGTATACAACCACATGGGAGTCTCCCCCTTGAGAATCACTTTCTCAAATGGTAGGATTCTTCATTGGCCTACCAATCTCTTGGAGCATATGTGTTTAAGTTTTTCTCTGTGTTCCACTTTGTTGAATCATTAATTTTGAAGGCAACTTTTGCCAGCCAGAAATTTGTTTGTGACAGTGATCCTAAAATGTTGAAGGAAGGAAGGAAGAGAGGGAGAGAGGGAGGGAGGGAGGAAGGAAGGAAGGAAGAGAGGGAGGGAGGGAGGAGGAAGAAAGGAAGGAAGGAAAAGGGGAAAGGAAGAAGGAGGAAGGAAAAAAAGAAAGAAAAGGAAGAAAGAAATGCAGCTTTGTTTCAACTGAAAGTATTCTACACAGGGGTCTAGTTTAAGGCTTGTCTCGTGGCTTTGTAACTCTTTCTTGTACATTCTAAATTGATGAAGACTAGTTAACATTATCTAAGGATTTAAGTACATTTACTATATATGAAAAGGACAGAGTCATCAGACGTAACAATTGCTAACTATTCAGGGTCGGCTGAACATCATTTAGATAGCCCTAGTTACTCAGGTTTTTAAAATACATGTCTGCAAACTTGTATTATGCTCTTGAGAGTGATTTTATATAACGACAATGACAGGACTTTACAGGTATGTATATGCACTGCTTTATTATTTGTCAGACTGTTTACTACATAGTATAGTAGTATATATTGATCCTTTACAACTTAGTGTGTACCTTCAATTTCCCATTCTGGAAAGGGAAGAGCTTGGATACATTATACCTAAGGGCCTTAGCACTTACTAACCCTAACTCTTCCCCCTACCAGCCTGGTTTGCTCTATTTCTTCTTCGGGTTCCTACTCCAATGTTACCTCATCACACAAAGACCCGCCCAGCACTTCCTATCCCCCTTACCTATTTCTTTTCCCCACTTACTGCCATTTGATATACTCTATAATCACTTATTTGATTATTGACCGTCTCCCTGCACTAGAATATAAGCTCCAGGAAGGCAGGGGCTTTGTTTTGTTCATAACAGTACTTGTTGCATTGATAGAGTATGATAAATACTTGTTGAATGAGAATGAATGCTTAGGAAAGAGAATGATAAAAACTATTCATCCTCACAAACTTTGGAAGGATCAGGGCATATCACTTACTGACAGATGGGCTACAGGAAGAGATCTGTCTTCAATTGTCTTCACTTTGGCCAAGATTGAGCATGGAAACAGAAGGCAGGCCATATAATACTTCCTTTTACAGATGGCCAGGCTGTTAGGCAAATACTCCAAACTTGCTCCCTGCTCCAGTCTGTTCATTAGGCTCCAGAAGCCTCCTGAAGGAGCAGAGGCTTCTTTATCTTGGCTGTAATAAGATATGACCTTTCTCAGTTCAGAAACTTGAGAAACACACTTGCTCGTGGCCAACATAGATTGAGTCACTTTCTGGAATCCAGGGCATTACCCAAGAGGAGGGATGGAGACTTTGATGGAGCTTGCTTAAATGTCCCAGGTCACCTTGGTACACTTCAGGCTCCCTAGTGGAGATGGACATAGAGGACATCCTGGAGGGACCTGGGGAGCTCACAGCACTAGGGGTGGGTCAGCATTTCCTGAATCAGAATTGAGCTGACACCCAGCTCTTACCTAGGGGACGGTATTTAGCGCCTCTTCATCTCTCTTTAGTTTTAGTTTCCTTATCCGCCTGAACACCTTACTGCCACTTTCTGAAAATGATGAAACCGAGGCCACAGGAGGACATGTCCTTGCCCAGTCACCCAGCTAGTAAAGCAGAAGAAACAGCACTAGAATTCAGGATCAGTTGCTTTTAATTTATGAACTTTGACTAATTTTCATGGCCCTGGATCTAAACTTCTCAGTTTTCAAAACTCTTCAATCATGGGTCCCCTTTAGTGGGAAAAAAGATCCCATGGATCATTTAAGTAAGGGGCAGTGTCAGATCTGCTGGCAAGGGAAAGGGGACACAAAGAGGGAAAAGCCAAAACCTGAATATAATCAATCTGACTTATGTAATGCTCTAGGGCTCTATTGCCAGCTCTTGTAGAAACTACTTATCAATGAGATAAATGATGTACTTTTGATGATGCAGAATAAAATTGCAATTATAGCTTTATTAAGTACAATGAATAATGCACTGATTTATTAATTTATTCATTAATGATAAACTTTCTGGCAAGACTAATCCCCAAATCTTCCAACCCTTTCCTTCTCCTATGTTCAATCACTACTGTTAATTTAATTTTCTTTATTTTTTTTCTCTATCTATTGTCTCTCTTTCTCTCATTTGATTCCCTGTGAGATGAAGCTAGACAGTATAGAGATTATCTTGACTGTAGAGAAATGGGGAAATTGGACACATAGGTGTTAGGATTGCTTAGTAAAGAGAAAGTTAGGATTTTTCCAATCCATGTCACTCATCCATATCTTCCACTTAGCCAACTGTGTCAAATCTAAATGAGCAACACTGCCAGTCAGGATATAGTACTATTCTTATTATGTAGAGCCATACTCCCTAGATCATATTCATCAATACAGGAATTCACCTCTAAATAATGTCAAAGATTTCATTTTTGCTTGTGAGCAAAACTTCTGAAGGACATTCATAAAACAAAAAAGATACAGAGCAAATGGGTAGAAAGAAGTAATCATTTTTAGTAAGATGTGTAGAAAGCCTTTCCTGCAGGCCTCAGTCTATGTATCTATGAAACGGGCACAATGATTATGTTTTTCATGAAACATAAGAGTCTGTGGAAAACTAAAATACTTCAGAAGGGGATTTACATCACCTTGTCTTTAGCATATTGTGCAGAAGTAATTGTAACAAAAATGATGAGGACAGCCAATATTTATTGAGCACTAAGTGCCAGGTACATATTATCTCATTCAATCCTTCACGGAACAACCCTACGAGGCAGAAACTATTTTTATTCTCCTATAGATGAGGAAACTGAGGCACAGAGGGGTGAAGTAAGCTTGTCCAAAGTCCCAAGCCTAGTGGTCAGGTTCTTCCATAAGAGATGCCATGATCATGGGTATGGGAGAGGTTTTCTTTCTTTCTCTAAGAGGTGGTTTTGTTGTTTGCACGGGGGTAAAGCGGACCTACCGTTCTGAAGTCCTCTTCGAACTTAAAAGCCCCGCCTCCCGTGGCACAGAGAGTGGTGTGCAGGCTGGAGAAGTTCTTCTCGCTGCCCATCTGGATGAACCTGTGCATCGCGCAGCTGGGAAAGCGGATGAAATGCAGGTTCCCCTTCCGCCCACACATGGTCAAGTTTTTCAGTTCCAGGTGCACGTCTCGGATCCCGGTTTTCCCATAAGCCGTGTTAGAAGTCAAATACTTCCTGATGCTCTTCAGGTTCTCCACTTCCTCCTGCTCCTCTTCAGCTGTAATATCCTTCGGTTCAAAGTAGACCAATTTAACCAGCGTCCCACCGATATCCATGCCGAACCACGGGAACGCTAGCGGACAGAAAGACAGAGTGCCCTTGAATTCTGGACAAAGAAACGGGCTGTCTTTGAATAGTCAATAATGAAATGCAGTGGTGTTGCATCTCTAGCTGCGTTTACCATGCAGTTTACCTGAATTCAACTATAGGTGCCTAAAAGAAGAGACAGGCGAGGAGAAATTCACACTTTAAATGGTGTCCATGATTCTGCCTACACTTCATTCAGAATCGGCCTCGGAATCGAACATGAGATGAGAATAAGATTCCCTAAGCCAGTCTCAATTCCCACGTGGTTCTCAGGCTCCAGAATCTCACCAAACAGAGTTAACTCCAATACTTAAAGATACATATTTTGCATAAACTCTGGCTCCCAAATGCTATTTTATCAGAATATCAGCCAAAGAAACAGTGATCTGTTCTGATGCCAGAGGAAACGCTGGCTATGCTAAGTGTACCAAGAGATGGTATGTTGACCTCTACGCCTCACGGTGTCTTCCTAGCTCATTTCTTCGATTGATCATTTTTACAGCATTCAATTTCATGAGCTTGACTTTATATGACATGACTCCACTGCTTTAATCTACAGGATAAATAGAAGGAGAAAGGAGAAGAGAGTGGGCTGTGAGAGCTGAGGGGGCACACATGATGATCCCTATGGCGACAGAATTCTCAAAAGAACAGCTCGAGCTACAACTCATTTCTTTCTTTATTAAGGAGTAGATACTCTCTCCATCTCAAATGGCCCGCCCAGAAGTCACTTCACCTCAGGAGCCATGTGTCCTCTGCCACAGATTCTGATTTATTTCTGAGGGAGGATCTAGGAATGAGCATTTTTTTTTTTTGTTTACGTTCCCCAGAGTTTCAACTTGCAGGCTTGCAAACGGCTAAGCACAAGAACCATGACCACTGAGAGCAAGCCCACAAATAAGCATAGCTCCTGACCAGGTCTGCAACACAAAAGCATGTTTTGTGTTATATTTTTATATATAAATATATATTTATATTTAATCTGCTGGAGAGGCTTATCTATGACAAAATGAATTTCCATCGTAATTATTTTTTATTATTATTAAGAGAACGGGCTGAGCTCCCTGAACAGGCTGACTTTATTTAGAGGCAACCTGGAAAGTTAACGCTGGGCTGTCATATGATCTGTAATGAACACAGGGCAAACCCAAGTGGGAATCCAAAATCTGGAGTCTCCCTTTTCATCTTCCTCAGCAGACTCCATGGGCTAAAGCTGAAACTTCTATTAAGACTGAGTTTAAAGACTCAAGCAGTAAAAGTGGCTTCTTTCAAAAAGCTTATTTTATTCAGCCCTAGAGAACATCCATTTGAGCCCTGGTCAAACTGTGCACATTACACCTAGAGATTACATTGCCAAGAACATACCTGGGACCTAGAGGGCTTCTTTTTTCTAGGCAGCTCCACTATTTAGCTCTCTTCATGGGTACACTGGGGAGGGAGGAGGAAGGAGTACATAGGAGGAAGCCATTCCTGAACAGAATCTTCTCTCTTGTGCTTCCCTGTTGGCATTTTAGCTGTGACACAAGCCAGCTGCTCCACACTTAGTAAGCAGTAACTCTAATGGTATAGAAAAATAAAACCTCAAACTCCCAAACAGATTAAGAGCAGCAAATTCCACTGACAAAACCGATTTAACAAATGTCCTATTATCTTTGCAGAAGTCTGCAAAGCAAATCCCACACAGCCCAGTGTAGGGTGGGAAGCTTGCTTATCCTAGCAGGAGAGAATAGAAAACTGGAAACAGTTCATCCCTATCTCACAGATGACATTTCTTGGTCCATTCTCTAAAAATTACTGTCAGCATGGCCCACAGTGTAGGTAATGGGTAAATCCCTGATTTAGAATTCAGACCAATTGCTTCCCAGAAGCAGCAGCCAGTAACTAGCTCACATTAACTCCCTCCACCTCCCTGGATCTCAATTTCCTTATCTGTGAAAGGAGTGGACTGCATAAGAATGGCCTCCAGTTCCCTCCCTCCCATAAACTTTCCATGGATTTTTTAAGAAACACACACAAAAAATTGCAACTACCCCTAAACACACAGGCCATCCAGAGCCCTAGTTTTAAACTCCACTGAAATACGCTATAGTACGTCAACAGGTGCCCAGGCTATGCAATTGGGGTTGCAGGTGTAATCCATTCTCATCAAAGTAGGAAAGACACGTACTACTGGATAGGATGGGGGAAGGGTATTCTGGAACATTGCTAGGATAACTATTTTTGAAAGACAACAACATCTATTAAACATCTAGCAACATCTATTAAAAATTAAAAGTACACATACATTTTAAATGCAGTTAATCCCTCTCTTGGACCATATTAGAAAAAGGACCAGTATTCGAGGATGGGTATAAGGAAGTTCACTGCACCCCTTACAGTGGCCAAATTTAAGAAAAACAAAAAGCAAGATCAAAACAAATTGGAAACAACGTGCATGCTCTTTAACAGAGAAACTTCAATAAAGAATGACTTCCAAACCATGGAATATTAGGCAGACATTAAAAAGAATGAATGAGATCTATACTAACTGCCTAGAGAGATACACCCCCAATCTTCTGTTAATGAGAACAGCAAGAGATACCTAGAAGTGTAAATAATTTATTAACCCCATCTGGTTTGAAAAAAAAGTAGGGGAGGAAGGGAGGAAAGAAAGGAGGAAGGGAGGGATGAAGGACAGCAGGCAGGCAGGTGGAAAGAAGACCCTTAAGTGTTTATGATTTTATGAGCCCACAGGAAGGTACAGAGGGCCACCCCTTCAGGTTGTTAATATTGTCAGAGGGTGGCAGGATAAGCAGGTTTTATAGGTAGAGGTTAGAAGTCAGGGGAGAGGATGAGAAAATTCTATACTTAGAACTTTCAGTATATAAAGAAGTAAAAAAATAAGAATTCAGTGATAACAGAAAATAGGAGACACCTTAGCACAGAACGGACAGAACAAGTTGTGTGTAACCCAGAAAAGCCCCTACATGGCCTTTATTTGGTTGGATATTGTTAAGTACAGGAAACTGAAAAGAGGTCTCACTTTTTAAAATGCGTCAGGGGACAGCTAAGCATTTTATAAGTTATTTACGATTCCAGTTTCTTCTTCCTGCTTCACCTCCTGCGCAGTTTTGAGCCATTTCAAAGCTTTTGTTAGCAACTCAGCAAAACAGAGGGGAAAAGTGTAGAGTTTTGGAAATTCAGTTAAATGTCATATCAGCAGTTTGGGTTAAGGTAAAAGGGAGCAAGGATTGGAAAACTATAGTTTGAATGGCAATAGACATTGCTTTCACTTACCTATATTCATTTCTTACCTTCACGAAAAATTAAATGCTCTTCTATTCACATTTTAATGCTTTTATAGGACACTGTCCTATTTTAAATGTTCAGTTTTATTTATCTTCCTGATATCAAGGTCTACCTAAACTACACTTCCCATATACAAGCTGTGGATGGAGATAGAAGAGAAGGGGAAAGAAGAAATCCCAATGCAGCTATAATCCATGACTCATGTTTTCTTTAATCCAGGGTATGCAGATGCTTTTGATAAATTCAGCTGAACCACTAAGAGCCTGTTCTGTGTTGGTCAGAAGTGATGCTCGTTCTAGATACAGAATGTCTGCATTCACCCTTTACTCCTCCCTTTTAAACCCAGATGCCTTTTTTAGTTCAGAAGTCTCTAGATCAAGAGGACCCACATCCAGAGTGGATGTCAAAATGACCCCCTAATTTAGTGCCAACTGTGCATCATCCGGATGCTGTGACTGGGTGGGACTGCAGGGTTCTCTGCTTTGGGGAGGGGATGAGTATTTCACCTGCAGGAGGCACAGCGAGCCAAATATCTGGTAATCAGAGGAGCAAACTGTGGTCGTCACTAGTGCTGCTGCTTCCCTTCCTTCCTGGCCCGTGGGGTCAGACTGCAGTTCCGGGCCATTTTTAAACGGAGCTGGGCAATGTGCTTAATCTGGACAGTGAGCTAGGAATGGAAATGGTGTGTGTCACTTTCAGGCAAGAGCACTTACGGCTCGTGTCAGACCTTGCAGAACTCTTTCTCTGTTACCGTCACCACCAAAATTCAAGATAATGATTGCTCCATCAGCCAGGATGCAGAGTCAAGACGAGCCAGATTGGAACCCCAGCTGCCCATCAGTGAACTTACAGGGTGAAGGAGAAATAAACCTTTGTTGTTTTAAGGTACTGAGATTTGGAGGTTGTTACCGCAGGATGATCTTGCCTGTCCTGACTAGTATACTTTCCATCAAAATCTCTGGCTGTTTTTTTCCCTGGAACCTTCCCTCTCCTGCAGAACCAGATCCAGGGACTGCCAGTATCGCTGATAAACATGTGGTAGCTGAGTGTGAATAAAAGGGTACGTAGGCTCTGTTGCATTTATTTGTGTAAAAATTTCTGGAAACACAAACCTGAATTGGCAATCTGATAGTAGTTAAAACCCTGAAGTGAATCTGTATTCTACATAGTGTGGTGAAAATATTTTAAAATTTTACTGGTAGTCAATGGCTTTAAGACAAAGCCTGTTTCTTAAAGACCTTTTCAGAACACTAGAATAGTCTCTGAGGGGCACTTAAATATACATAACATCTTTACTGGAGTATAATTGCTTTACAATGGGGGACACTTACGCTTCTTGCAGTAAATTTCAAGGGTTACACAGTGAATTCCAAATAGCATAAATGAGTGAAGACTGAGAAAAAACCAAAACCAAAATCAAAAACAAAACAACCACACACAAACAGAGAGAAAAGGTTTCCTACCAGTCAAGGAAACAATCTTAAAGAGCTAAGGGAGCCTGACATGAGAAAATCTACCTCCTCTCAAACAACCAGCCACAGAGCTTCAGGGTGTTCCTGGTGAGGCAAGTTTCCCTACCATCGGTATGTCTTCCTGTGTGTAAAGTAGGTGCCCAGCGCTCAAGATTAGCTCCTCTGTGCACGGGTCTGACTCAGCAACCTGCTGCTGTCATGGACAGTTCTCCCTAGGTTCACCAAGTTGAAATTTGTTATAAGAGTTGTGAACAGGGAGCAAAAGGACTGAATTTCTTTCCCCACTATTTGTTAATAGGTTTGTTAAGCAAACTAATAAATAGGCGGAAAAGATGTTTGAACATGATGTGTGATCAACAGAGAAAAGAGACTTTTCAAGCACTTTGGAGATATTTTTACACTATGTGAATACTAACTATGTTCAAGTTGCCTAAGGATCTCTGCAAGTTAAAAACAACCACAACAACTTTAAGTTAGAGCCAAGTGTGTAATACAAACTGTATTTCTTTAAAACTTTCCTGAGCGCTAGCCTTCCCTTCACTATGTCTAAATTTGGTTGATAGTATAATGAAATTCTTTGCTAATATATTCATAGAAACATTGAACTTTAAGAGGTAGAAGGGACCTTTGGTGGAGTCCAACACCCTGTTTACAGATAAGAAAATCAAGGTTTAGAAAGATCAAGGAATTACCCAAGGTCAGTCACAGTAGGTAAGAGAACCTACTTTTAGTTTCATGAGCAACAAATTCCCCATTTCGCTCTGCTAGTCTGAGTTGTCTGTCACTTGCAAGAGATAGAATGATTGTGGGCAAGTTTCTTTCTTGAGCCATTTACTAATCTGTAAGATGGAGGTAGACTAACCCAACTAACTAAAGTTCTGTCTGGTTCTCATATTCTATCATCCTAAATACACACACACAAAGTCCTCCAAAACCGTACTTTTAACAGCATAAAACATAACAGTTGAGACCCTAAGAACTATTTAAGGACCTTGAAGAAAATGGTAAATGTAAAATTTAATAAAAGGGTTTCCATAACATTGTGAAGAAACCCATAATTACTGCACACAGAGCAATCTGCTAAACATTAAATACTCTTATGCAAAGAAACCTGAATCATGGTTTCTTTCAAATTAATGCATACCAGATTTCTTTAGTTTATATTTTAGTCACATGGCAAGGATACAAGAACACAAGCTCTTACAGAGTACTAATGGGAATATAAACTGTTGCAATCCTTCCTCTGGACTATTTGGAAATATACATCAAAAAGTTCCAGATTCCTATGCCCTTTGATACATTAGTTCCACTTTACCCTAAAGAAATAATTACGCATGCATTTAAAAATTTATCTTACAAAAATCATTAAAGTTTTACTACTAATAATGAGGATGTGAAATTTAATGTCCAAAAATAGAAGGCTGGTTAAATAAATGATTATCCACTAACACAAAGGAACAATACAACACCATTAAAATCATTTTGTAGGATGGCAATTAACGATGTAAGCATAATGTTCATCATATATTGTTAGGTGAAAAGTGTGGGTGATTAAATGGTACATTTCGTACGATTACAATTTTGTATAAAAATTAAACAGCTATTGTTTGCAGAACACAAGACTAGAAACTTAAGGCCAAAACGTTAACAGGCATTATGTATAGTGGATTAAGGTTTTTTTCTTCTTCTGGCTTTGCTGATATGATGTTTTTCAATTTTTTACAGTCAATATGTTGAATCTTCATAATCAGAGTTATTTTAGAATTCTCAATCAAAAACTTCTCTGTAATGATGCAAAAGAAAAAAAAAAAAACTGTTTTAATTTTGCTTCAGTGAGCAGAGAGCAGATCTGTGGCCTTGCCCGTGAAAAAAAGTATGCCTGCATTCCTCATCTCAACAGTTCCTTCCTTTCTCAAGCAATATTCTGCCCATCTCAAGCCTGTTACTGAAATCCAAGATGGCAATATAAAGAAGATGTGGTACATATATACAATGGCATACTACTCAGTCATAAAAAAAGAATTAAATTTTGGCATTTGCAACAACATGGATGGACTTGGAGGGTATTATGCTTAGTGAAATAAGAAAAACAGAGAAAGACAAATACTGTATGCTATCATATGTGGAATTTAAAAAATAAAACAAACTAGTGAATATAACAAAAAAGAAACAGACTCACAGATACAGAGGACAAACTAGTGGTTACCAGTGGGGAGAGGGAAGGGGAGAGGGGCAAGACAGGGGTAGGGAAGTGAAAGGTACAAACTATTAGGTATAAAATAAGCTACAAGGATATATTGTACAACACATGGAATATAGCCAAGATCTTGTAATAACTATAAATGGACTATAATCTTTAAAAATGGTGAATCACTATATTGTACACCTGCAACGTATATAATATTGTACAGCAACTATACTTCAATTTAAAAAGTTAAAAAAAAAAAAAAAGAATGACGGGAAGCCTGACACCCAAGAGCAGAGTCCTTTAGCCAGTTAGATGCTTGACATCACCAGGGCTCCTTCAGGTAGGAAGACACCTGAATTACTCCCTTATTGTCAAGGCAAAACCTGTATGTTAAACTTGGCAATTCAAAACACAGTTAAGGAAGCACAGGTATGTTTGTGGGAATGGATCACCATGGGAAAGGCTACACACCCCCGTGTGACACTAACCCTTCTTCCACCGACACAGCCTCAGATGCCCATCAACTTTCTCCCTCTCACCCGGACAAGGGTGGGAACAAAAGGGCTGATCATAGTCTCACATGAGAAGAAAGAGCAAAGGAGACTGATCATAGTCACATGAGAAAGAGCAAAAGGATAGTGAGGATTCCTTTCAGAACTCCCGAGACAAGTAGAAGTATCATCACATCAGCCTCCAGAACAACTTCTGGATTTCACCACCTCTGCCATGCAGGCCCAAATTAACTGTAAGGCACAATAGGCTCGGTGCCTATAGTATTTTTAAGCCATCACGAAAATATTGCAATTTCTTTTAAAATCAGAAGAAAATATATGAATTTTCAGGTCAAAGAAAATGTTGTAATACATCTTATCAACACATCCATCTTTATATCAAAAGAGTCGTAAAATACAATTTTTATTTCTTTTTTACGGAGCAAGGGGCCCGCAAAGGCAAAAGTGCCTGAGGTCTATGAAAGTTAGGCTGTTTATATTCTGCTCTACACCCAACCCCAGGTTAGAAATGACAATATGCGACCAGATTTGTGTGTGCAATTTGAACTGGATCTCTACGATTTGTTTACAATTGTATTTCCTGAAAGCAACTTCCATTTTAGTATTTTATGCAACTAAACTTTAAAGTCAAATGTTTTAATTATCTTTATTTTTAAAAACTGGCTGTATTCAACCACAGTGTTTCTCAAATTTGCCTCATCATAAAAACCATCAAAGGCACTTGTTAAAAATATAGACTCCCTGGGATTTCCCTGGCGGTCCAAAAGACTCTGCATTTCCACTGCAGTGGGTGTGGGTTGATCCCTGGTTGGGGAAATAAGATCCCACATGCCGTGAGGTGTGGCCAAAACGTTAAAAAAAAACAAAACAAAAAAATTCCTAGGCCACTGCCTGGAGAGCCCAAAGCAGTGGGACTGGAGAAAATGTTTTCAAAGAGGGGCCCCTGGAATTCTCACAGGTCAAGCTCAAAACCACAGTTCTAGCTGAATCGCAATGAATGCTCTAAGTAGCTGGACCACTATTTGAAAGTGACAATCAGAGTTTGAATGAGCTGCCTTTGCTCCTAACTGCCAGGGAACTCAGGCTGCCAGCTGAGGGCAATGCACGGTAATGACCCAGCTGACTCCCCATTCCCAGGAGGGACTTGGAAACAGCTTATCACTTGTTAATGAAATTATTTCTCGGCAATTTATAACATGAGTGCCACAGGCGATTTTCACATCTTAAATACAGCTTCTAAAGTTTCCAGTTATCATTCATCTGGGACTAAACCCCACCGATATGGGTCTAGAAATGTTCCATATATAATTAAATTTCATCCACGTGCTCTTCTCTCCCAGTGACTCCCATTTTTTAAGAATTTAATTTAATTTATTTTTTATGCAGGAGGTTCTTATTAGTTATCTATTTTATACATATTACTGTATATATGTCAATCCCAATCTCCCAATTCATCCCACCACCCTCTCCCCCCACTTTCCCCCCTTGGTGTCCATACGTTTGTTTTCTACATCTGTGTCTCTATTTCTGCCTTGTGAATTGGTTCATCTGTACCATTGTTCTAGATTCCACATATATGCGTTAACATATGATATTTTTCTCTTTCTGACTTACTTCACTCTGTATGATAAGTCTCTAAGTCCATCCATGTCTCTACAAATGACCCAATTTCATTACTTTTTATGGCTAATATTCCATCGTATGTATGTGCCACATCTTCTTTATCCATTCATCTGTCAATGGGCATTTAGGTTGCTTCCATGTCCTGGCTATTGTAAATAATGCTGCAATGAACATTGGGGTGCAAGTGTCTTTCTGAATTATGGTTTTCTCTGGGTATATGCCCAGTAATGGGATTGCTGGGTCATATGGTAGTTCTATTTTTAGTTTTTTAAGGAACTTCCATACTGTTCTCCATAGTGGCTGTATCAATTTACATTCCCACCTACAGTGCAAGAGGGTTCCTTTTTCTCCACACCCTCTCCAGCTTTGGTGTTTGTAGATTTTCTGATGATGCCCATTCTAACTGGTGTGAGGTGATACCTCATTGTACTTCTGGTTTGCATTTCTCTAATAATTAGTGATGTTGAGCAGCTTTTCACGTGCCTCTTGGGCATCTGTATGTCTTCTCTGGATAGATGTCTATTTAGGTCTTCTGCCCATTTTTTGATTGGGTTGTTTGTTTTTTTAATATTGAGCTGCATGAGCTGTTTATATATTTTGGAGATTAATCTTTTGTCCATTGATCTGTTTGCAAATATTTTCTCCCATTCTAAGGGTTGTCTTTTCGTTTTGTTTATACTTTCCTTTGCTGTGCAATAACTTTTAAGTTTCATTAGGTCCTATTTATTTTTGTTTTTATTTCCCTTACTCTAGTAGGTGGGTCAAAAAGATCTTGCTGTGATTTATGTCAAAGAGTGTTCTTCCAATGTTTTCCTCTAAGAGTTTTATAGTGTCTGGTCTTACATTTAGGTCTTTAATCCATTTTGCGTTCATTTTTGTGTATGGTGTTGTTAGGGACTAATTTCATTCTTTTATATGTAGCTGTCCAGTTTTCCCAGCACCACTTATGAAGAGACTATCTTTTCTCCATTGTATATCCTTGCCTCCTTTATCATAGATTAGTTGACCATAGGTGCGTGGGTTTATCTCTGGGCTTTCTATCCTGTTCCATTGATCTAGATTTCTGTTTTTGTGCCAATGCCATATTGTCTTGATTACTGTAGCTTTGAAGTCAGGGAGTCTGATTCCTCCAGCTCCGTTTTTTTCCCTCAAGACTGCTTTGGCTATTTGGGGTCTTTTGTGTCTCCATACAAATTTTAAGATGATTTGTTCTAGTTCCGTAAAAAATGCCATTGGTAATTTGACAGGGATTGCATTGAATCTGTAGATTGCTTTGGGTAGTATAGTCATTTTCACAATGTTGATTCTTCCAATCCAAGAACATGGTATATCTCTCCATCTGTTGGTATCATCTTTAATTTCTTTCATCAGTGTCTTATAGTTTTCTGCATATAGGTCTTTTGTCTCCCTAGGTAGGTTTATTCCTAGGTATTTTATTCTTTTTGTTGCAATGGTAAATGGGAGTGTTTCCATAATTTCTCTTTCAGATTTTTCATCATTAGTGTATAGGAATGCAAGAGATTTCTGTGCATTAATTTTGTATCCTGCAACTTTACCAAATTCATTGATTAGCTCTAGTAGTCTTCTGGTGGCATCTTTAGGATTCTCTATGTATAGTATCATGTCATCTGCAAACAGTGACAGTTTTACTTCTTCTTTTCCAATTTGTATTCCTTTTATTTCTTTTTCTTCTCTGGTTGCCGTGGCTAGGACTTCCAGAACTATGCTGAATAACAGTGGTGAGAGTGGACATCCTTGTCTTTTTCCTCATCTTTGAGGAAATGCTTTCAGTTTTTCACCATTGAGAATGATGTTTGCTGTGGGTTTGTCATATATGGCCTTTATTATGTTGCGGGGTAGGTTCCCTCTGTGCCCACTTTCTGGAGAGTTTTTATCATAAATGGTGTTGAATTTTGTCAAAAGCTTTTTCTGCATCTATTGAGATGATCATATGGTTTTTATTCTTCACTTTGTTAATATGGTGTATCACATTGATTGATTTGTGTATATTGAAGAATCCTTCCATCCCTGGGATAAATCCCACTTGATCACGGTGCATGATCCTTTTAATGTGTTGTTGGGATTCTGTTTGCTAGTATTTTGTTAAGGATTTTTGCATCTATATTCATCAGTGATATTGGTCTGTAATTTTCTTTTTTTGTAGTATCTTTGTCTGGTTTTGGTATCAGGGTGGTGGTGGCCTCGTAGAATGAGTTCAGGAGTGTTCCTTCCTCTGAAATTTTTTGGAAGAGTTTGAGAAGGATAAGTGTTAGCTCTTCTCTAAATGTTTGATAGAATTCACCTGTGAAGCTATTTGGTCCTGGACTTTTGTTCATTGGAAGATTTTTAATCACAGTTTCAATTTCATGACTTGTGACTAGTCTGTTCATATTTTCTGTTTCTTCCTGGTTCAGTCTTGGAAGGTTATACCTTTCTAGGAATTTGTCCATTTCTTCCAGGTTATCCATTTTATTGGCATAGAGTTGCTTGTAGTGGTCTCTTAGGATGCTTTGTATTTCTGTGGTGTCCACTGTAACTTCTCCCTTTTCATTTCTAATTTTATGGATTTGCATCCTCTCCCTCCTTTTCTTGATGAGTCTGGTAAAGGTTTATCAATTTGTTTATCTTTTCAGGAGAACCAGCTTTTAGTTTTGTTGATCTTGCTATCGTTTTCCTTGTTTCTATTTCATTTATTCTGCTCTGATCTTTATGATTTCTTTCCTTCTACTAACTTTGGGTTTTGTTTGTTCTTCTTTCTCTAGTTCCTTTAGGTGTAAGGTTAGATGCTTATTTGAGATTTTTTCTTGTTCTTGAGGTAGATTGTATTAGGATAAACTTCCCTCTTAGAATTGCTTTTGCTGCATCCCATAGGTTTTGGATCATCGTGTTTTGTTATAATTGTCTCCAACAATTATAATCAAAAAATTTTTTGATTTCCTCTTGATTTCTTCAGTGATCTCTTGGTTATTTAGTAACGTATTGTTTAGCCTCCATGTGTTTGTGTTTTTTACATTTTTTTCCCTGTAATTGATTTCTAATCTCATAGCATTGTGGTCAGAAAAGATGCTTGATATGATTTCAATTTTCTTAAATTTACTGAGGCTTGATTTGTGACCCAAGATGTGATCTATCCTGGAGAATGTTCCATGCACACTTGAGAAGAAAGTGTAATCTGCTGTTTTTGGATGGAATGTCCTATAAATATCAATTAAATCTATCTGGTCTATTGTGTGATTTAAAGCTTGTGTTTCCTTTAATTTTCTGTCTGGGTCATATGTCCACTGGTGTAAGTGAGGTGTTAAAGTCCCCCACTATTATTGTGTTACTGTCAATTTCCTCTTTTATAGCTGTTAGCAGTTGTCTTATGTATTGAGGTGCTCCTATGTTGGGTGCATATATATTTATAATAGTTATATCTTCTTCTTGGATTGATCCCTTGATCATTACGTAGTGTCCTTCCTTGTCTCTTGTAACATTCTTTATTTTAAAGTCTATTTTATCTGATATGAGTATGCTACTCCAGCTTTCTTTTGATTTCCATTTGTACGGAATATCTTTTTCCATCTCCTCACTTTCAGTCTGTCTGTGTCCGTAGGTCTGAAGTGGGTCTCTTGTAGACAGCATATATATGGGTCTTGTTTTTGTATCCATTTGGCGAGCCGGTGTCTTTTGGTTGGAGCATTTAATCCATTCACATTTAAGGTAATTATCGATATGTATGTTCCTATTACCATTTTCATAATTGTTTTGGGTTTGTTTTTGTAGGTCTTTTTCTTCTCTTGTGTTTCCCACTTAGAGAAGTTCCTTTAGCATTTGTTGTAGAGCTGGTTTGGTGGTGCTGAATTCTCTTAGCTTTTGCTTGTCTGTAAAGCTTTTGATTTTTCTGTTGAATATGAATGAGATCTTTGCCAGGTAGAGTAATCTTGGTTGTAGGTTCTTCCCTTTCATTACTTTAAATATATTGCGTCACTCCCTTCTGGCCTGTAGAGTTTCTGCTGAGAAATCAGCTGTTAACCTTATGGGAGTTCCCTTGTATGTTATTTGTCATTTTTCCCTTGTTGCTTTTAATAATTTTTCTTTGTCTTTAATTTCTGCCAATTTGATTACTATGTGTCTTGGCATGTGTCTCCTTGGATTTATCCTGTATGGGACTCGCTGCGCTTCCTGGACTTGGGTGGCTATTTCCTTTCCCATGTTAGGGAAGTTTTCGACTATAATCTCTTCAAATATTTTCTCTGGTCTCTTCTCTCTCTCTTCTTCTTCTGGGACCCCTATAATGCGAACGTTGTTGCGTTTAATGTTGTCTCAGAGGTCTCTTAGGCTGTCTTCATTTCTTTTCATTCTTTTTTCTTTATTCTGTTCCACAGCAGTGAATTCCACCATTCTGTCTTGCAGGTCACTTATCCGTTCTTCTGCCTCAGTTATTCTGCTATTGATTCCTTCTAGTGTATTCTTCATTTCAGTTATTGCATTGTTCATCTCTGTTCGTTCTTTAATTCTTCTAGGGGTTGGTTCTTTAATTATTCTAAGTCTTTGTTAAACATTTCTTGCATCTTCTTGATCTTTGCCTTCATTCATTTTCCGAGGTCCTGGATCATCTTCACTATCATTGTTCTGAATTCGTTTTCTGGAAAGTTGCCTATCTCCAGTTTATTTAGTTGTTTTTGTGGGGTTTTATCTTGTTCCTTCATCTGGTACATAGTCCTCTGCCTTTTCATTTTGTCTATCTTTCTGTGAATGTGGTTCTCATTCCACAGGCTGCAGAATTGTAGTTCTTCTTGCTTCTGCTGTCTGCCCTCTGGTGGATGAGGCTATCTAAGAGGCTTGTGCAAGCTTCCTGATGGGAGGGACTGGTGGTGGGCAGAGCTCAGTAAAACTTCAATCCACTTGTCTGCTGATGGGTGGGGCTGGGTTCCCTCCCTGTTCGTTGTTTGGCCTGAGGCGACCCAGTACTGGAGGCTACCTGGCTCTTTGGTGGGGCTAATGGCAGACTCTGGGAGGACTCACACCAAGCAGTACTTCCCAGAACTTCTGCTGCCAGTGTCCTTGTCCTCACGGTGAGCCACAGCCACCGCCCCCCCCATCTCTGCAGGAGACCCTCCAACACTAGCAGGTAGGTCTGGTTCAGTCTCCTATGGGATCACTGCTCTTTCCCCCTGGGTCCTGATGTGCACACTACCTTGTGTGTGCCCTCCAGGAGTGGAGTCTCTGTTTCCCCCAGTCCTGTTGGAAGTCCTGCAATCAAGTCCCACTAGGCTTCAAAGTCTGATTCTCTAGGAATTCCTCCTCCCATTGCTGGACCCCCAGGTTGGGAAACCTGACGTGGGGCTCAGAACCTTCACTGCAGTGGGTGGACTTCTGTGGTATAAGTGTTCTCCAGATTGTGAGTCACCCACCCAGCAGTTATGGGATTTGATTTTATTGTGATTGCGGCTGTCCGACCAACTCATTGTGGCTTCTCTTTTGTCTTTGGATGTGGGGTATCTTTTTGGTGAGTTCCAGTGTCTTCCTCTCGATGATTGTCCAGCAGCCAGTTGTGATTACAGTGCTCTCGTAAGAGGGAGTGAGCACACGTCCTTCTACTCCGCCATCTTGAACCAATCTCTCCCAGTGACTCCCATTTTAAAGGCACCAGGCATTCTTCCATAAAGAAGTGCACTCTGGCAACAGTACTCATGTATTTAGGTCAGGCAGGCAGATATCTTTGATTTTGCAACCCATGGCACAGACAACCACATGAATCAGAAGAAACAAACAGATACATCGACATAAAAGCTATGTTCACTTTTTTTTTTTTTGTAGGTTAAGATTTGGGAGGAACAAAAGTTCTTGCAGGGCGCCATTCTGGTGGCACCAGTAAATGTATTCTTAGCTTGGGTCTGGGCCAGGAGTTAGCAGGGCCAAGTTGGAGGTAGACATGAGGGGACCCAAAATGTCAAAGTCCATGAGGTTAAACAAACTTTCCCTCGAGTCTCCTCCTCAAGTCCCTGAGAGGCTCAGTGAGGTGCAGATTCTTTCCCAAAGTCCCGGAGCCTCTCTATGCCAACTTCTTATGAGAGAAATCAGAGCAGAGAGACCACTGAGCTCATCTTCTCCCCTTCACCCCTGCAGTCAAGCCCTGAATTTCTGTTCCAGGTCTTAAGAGGGAAAATGAGAGGCAGATGTAATTTGTTTCCCATTCCACAGCAATGTTCTCAGGTTAAGTGGGGGAGCAGGGGTGGGGGGTGAGGAAAACACAATTACAGATAGTTACGGTCATCGTCCCTATTTCTCACCCAGAAGCTGCCTGTCCTGCCCAGTCTAGAGGCAAGGGAAGGTGAGTATCAATCTTCCATGTGGTTCTCACCGTTAATTACACCACCTTATTCATAAGAAATACAGTCCGTGGACTAAAAAGATTCCACCATTTTGACCATGCAGAGATATGCCACGGGGACCTGAGTACAGTGCACCTGTGCAACTGTCACCAGTATGAGCGTTTCAGCCACCAGAGCTGATCCCAGCATCCACCCAGGAATGGTTCTTCCAGCTACCTAATGCCCTGCACTGAGGCTCAAGATGGTAATCTCATTACCTACTTAAACAAATCCCAGAATAAACCACCAAGAGGTTTAGCTTTCTGTCTTGACAAGCCACCAGAGCATGCTTACTTACTCTAGGGATGCTATTGACAATTTAATACCAGGGAGTGGTTAATTAAAGAGGCTTCGGGGAGAACAGCATTGCTAGGCGGCACTGCAGGGCAGAACAACAGGGCTACCAGAAATGGGCTTTGTTCATTTATTTTAGCTGTGAAAGCCTGGCAAATCTTTCAAGTCAAGATGGGTGGGGACCGAGAAAAGATGTGCCAACCGCTCACGTGGCAATGCAAGCTGCAATAAAGAGGTCACAACGACCCTCCTCCAACAATCTGAGACCAAGCTACATGCTTATGCCTCCACTGATTCATTAAATAGATATTTTGTTCCTATAGACAGTGGGAGCCACTGTGGCAGAGTCAGGGCGGAGCAATGAACCTGCTCCCCTGGCACTTACATTCTCGTTTGCAAGGACTGATCGTTAATCAAGAACAGTCTGGACTCACAGACTTAGAGAATGAATTCCCAGGGGGGAAGGGGAGGTGGGAGGGATAGTTAGGGAGTTTGGGATTGACATGTCCACACTGCTATATTTAAAATGTATAACCAACAAGGACCTACTGTATAGCACAGGGAACTCTGCTCAATATTCTGTAACAACCTAATTGGGAAAAGAATTTGAAAAAGAACAGATACGTGTATATATATGGCTGAGTCACTTTGTTGTAACCTGAAACTAACACAACATTGTTAATCAACTATACTCCCACATAAAATAAAAAGTTAAAAAAAAAAAACAGTCTGGAGAGAAGGAGTGAAAACTCTGCTATGAGTGAAATTCACATTGTCCTTGTACCAGACACTACTTAATTAAAACAATCCTTTAATATTTACAAATGGCAGCAGCTCTTTGCAGGGTTCCCTTCTGAGCACAGTAACTATCACAAAGTAAAGCTGACACCACTCCTAGCCATTCAAGAACCTTCTTTTTTTTTTAAGTCCTGGGATTTTTTTTTTTAATAAATTTATTTATTTGTTTATATTTTATTTTTGGCTGTGGTGGGCCCTTGTTATTGAGCGCGGGCTCTAGTTGCGGCTAGTGGGGGCTACTCTTTGTTGCAGTGCGTGGGCTTCTCATTGTGGTGACTTCTCTTGTTGCAGAGCATGGGCTCTAGGCATGCGGGCTTCCGTCGTAGTGGCATGTGGGCTCAGTAGTTGTGGCTTGCGGGCTCTAGAGCGCAGGCTCAGTAGTTGTGGCGCACTGGCTTAGTTGCTCCGTGTCACGTGGGATCTTCCCGGACCATGGCTCGAACCCATGTCCCCTGCACTGGCAGGCGGATTCTTAACCACTGTGCCACCAGGGAAGTCCCCATTCAAGAACCTTCTAATTAAACTGGATATAAAGTTTGAACCTACAAAAAGTTTCAAAATCACAAGGATGTTAGTGTTTGAGGGATGTAAGACACCTTTTAGGGAAATGCACATCAAAACCACAATACGATACTACTTCAAGCACACTAGGATGACTATATTTAAAGCACGGAAAATAACAAGTGTTGGTGAGCACGTGGAGAAACTGGAACCCTCCTACACCGCTGGTTGGAATATAAAATAGTACAGTCACTTTGGAAAACAGTCTGGCAGTTCTGCAAGAGGTTAGACATAAGCTAGTATATGATCTAGCAAGTTCAGCCTCAGGTATATACCCAAGAGAAATGAAAATATATGCCCACACAAAACTTTGTATGTGAATGATCAGAGCAGTATTACTCATAATAGCCAAAAAGTGGAAACAATACAAATGTCCATCAATTGATGAATGGATAAATAACATGAAATATTATTTGGCAGTAAAAAGAAACGACATACTGATACATACTAAGACATGGGTGAGCCTTGAAAACACTATGCTAAGTGAAAGGAGTCAATCACAAAAGACCAGGTATTATATGATTCCATTTATAGAAATATCCACAATAGGCAAGTCTATAGAGACAAAAAGATTAGCAGTTGTCTAGGATTGGGAGTTACAGGTATGGGGGAAAAGGGGAGTGATTGCTAATAAGGTTTTTTGGGGGGTGATGATGTAGTCTAAACTTAATTGTGGTGATGGCTGCACTCTGAATATACTAAAAAACACTGAACTGTACACTTTAAATGGGTGAATTATATGTGAATTATATCTCAGTAAAGCAGATTTTATAACATATATAAAGCTCTGGCCCAATCCCTGCCTTTTATAGATGATTTTTAAGATATAAATGCCAAGTTATAAATCGTTTTTGAAGGAAATCTTCCTAAAATGCATGACCCACCTCTTCATATTCTTAAAGAAAACAGAAGAAAATCTTAGCTCTTTCTGATGACTTGGGGTCATGTAAGAATCAATTACTGTACCCACTATATACTGATGCCCTCAGGAACCACATAAACTTGTGCTTCCCAGGCTGCTAGGTTTGCGTATTCTTCTGTCTCTGTTATAGCTTTCTGTGTCTTGCTTTTTAGAAGCTGACACTGTTAATTTCTTGGCTGCTGTCAGTGTACTGCAATGTCTATCCCGAACCTGCTATGTATGATTGCAGAGAAACCAGAAAATCAAGTCTGGTAAAGCTGTGACTTTGGTGAGAGTAAATAGACTCAGAGAGCCCAGGAAGTACTCCAAGTGTAAAATGCATGAGCATCTCCAATTTTATCTACTTTCCAACAGTGATTTTTGGTGGCTCAGAAGTGTTTGCTTCCCTCTAGGTTCTCAGCTGCCTTCTGGGTTATCGCTGCCAAGATGCCAGAAGTGATGATCACCGTGATTAGTAACAACTGTTTTTTTTACTATAACAATTTTTGTCAAAGGCGCAGCCAGATTTAATATCTAATTGGGAAAAGAGATGAAAACTTTACAAATATAAATATGAGTATTCAAAATATTTTATTTATCTGGCACCATTTAGTCTGGGGGCACACTGCCCTTCTCTATCACTAAGAGATTTTCAAACTCTTTAGCACTGGAACCTTTATTTTTTACACTTTAACTCTGGACCTCACATTTGAAAGAGATAAAAGCAACATCTTATTTAAATTGGTTTATTTTAAAAACATATCGCACATTTAATGTAAAGTTAACCAGTAAGAATGATGCTGTTTCGATGAACATAAAGGCTGGTTAACTGTCATTTATGGACGATAGCTGCAGTTTCAGGAACCTCAGCATCCAATTTATCTCTGTACCTTGTTTGGATTACACAATATGGAGACAAGCTTGATTTGCAGAGAGTAGGTGCCAATCCTAACTGGTTTTCTGAAAAGCTTTCCTCACAATCTCAGAGATTTCTTGAATCAAAACTGATGCAGTAGCTTGAAAAGATTTACTGGAAAATTTTCACAAAAAGCTGAATACTAAAATATCTAACTACTCCTCACTTTGCTTGTAATAAATATAAAAATCAAACAAAAAGCATCAAAACCTTATAAAAAGTGCTAAAACTCTAAGACAACATAATCAGGACTTGACAGGTTATCCATTTACTTGTTAGAGCATTTGCTAAAAGCAAATATGCCTAAGCCTTGCCCAAAATTTAATACAGTGTGGTAAACGTGTGCTGAAGTGATGTATTAGCTTGTGTAAGTTTATGTGGACGTAGACGCACAGGCCAAACTTCAAAAAATACTTCAGAGCTGCACACTTGCCAATCAATGGTCTGTTTATAAGAATTCAGAAGAAGCTTATTCCAGGGTCTATAAAAAAATGCAGCAGTATTGTACCAACTAACATTAAGGTTTTACTATGTGGCAGGTGCTGTGCTAGGAGCTTCACATGTAATATTTAATTTAATTCCCATAACCCAATGAGGTAGGCACTGTTATTATGCTCATTTTACAGATGACGAAACTGAGGCTCAGAGAGGTTAAGGAACCTAGCCAAACATTAAGGTGGGTGATCTCTATCTTTTTAATTACAGCTTTTAAATAGACAAAAATATTTTTAAAGAAGAATTTTGAATGAAATATTTGGATCCCCTAAAAGTTCTGTCCTGTATAAAACTGATGTATAACAAACATCCATTGACTGGAAAACAAAAGAGCAAACGCAAACACTTTGTACGCCATTACTTTTATAACTCAGCATAAAAAATGATATTAATAATGTCCCTAGATTGTTAGAAGATATTAAATGACACTCATTATTCCATCAAAGAAGGCAGGGGTGTATAAAATGCATTTGAAGCACTTTTTTCATAGAACTGATAAAGTCATAAAACCGACAAAAGTAAACCAGTTCTAGCAGTTATATAGATAAGAATTCACTGATGTTTAACTGGTTGGATCCCTAGGAATGCTTGACAAACAAGAGTGATATTAGATTCAGGATCTTTTTCTTTGCTTTTGTGGTTAACTTGAAATACAGGGTCATAGGTAGAGAGACTGCGGATAATCCCGAATCTCTCACAAATTTCAGCAATACCCCTGTTGGTTCAACCCTGAATCTAGCACCTCCAGATTCCCAGGCCTGAGTCCACACCTACATCCTAACTGTCTTCATCTTCAAACTGAGTGCTAGCTTGCCTGTTCCCACCCTAATGACTCCAGAGGAAAGGAGAGGAGTGGAATTCTTTTAAGACTGTTCCTAATCTCTCAATCTCAAGACAAAAACTGTTTAGGAGATAACAATCGCTTCTAGTTCAGTGATTTTGGGGTGATTCCAAAGTACCTATTTTGGAGTACAGGACCATTTCATTACAAGAATGAGGTTTCAAAATCTCAGACCATAAAGAAATGGTTGAAAATTAATCATAAACAAACAATAAAAGGTACTGGCAAACAAAGGAATCCTCCAGGGCAACATGATATCAGATTTTCATCTATCAACAAACAGGATGTAACAATTTTAACTGTGGTTCGATAACTGAATTTCTACATCTAATTGTGCATCATAAAATACTATTGTCTCAACTGGATATAATATATTGTTAACGTTTTTAACAAATAACAGATTATGGTTATGTTTTTTTAAAGAGTTCTTATCTTTTAGATATATATATGAAAATATTTACCATTGAAATGTTATGATATCTGAGATTTGCTTCAATATCATCCAGTTTGGGAGGGGAAGGTTTGCATGTAATAGGCAAAATAAAATAAGATTGGACATGAGTTGATAATTATAGAAGCTGAGTGATGAGTAATTAGCAGTTAGTTATACCATACACTCTAGTTTTGTATAATGTTTGAAATTTTCCTAAATAAAAATATTTTTAAAAAAAATCCCAACACTCTCCAAACATTTCTTCAGGACAGTGAGAGAATAAATGGAGAACAATGAGTTATCTTTAGAGTAAAATGCAAAGGGGTATGAACTGGGGAAGCCCCTCCTGAGAGATCCTGTTTTGGAACCAAACATACACACCAAGTTCCTTCTCTTCTTGGCTGGGACAAATCTCAACCTTCCCACCCTAACCATAAACATGAAATGAAGATATTCTGGCAACTCCACCCTGCTGTTTCAGCAGCAATAAATTCTAAATCACCCTACAAAGGTGCAACGCTCAACCGGGGCCAGATTTACACCTATTTAAAGAAAAAATTATGCTGTTCCACCATCCACAAGCAATGAATGTAACTCAAAATAATTTGTCATTCAAAATAAAAACAATAGTGAATTGTGAAGTAAGTATAAAGAAGTCCAAAGTTATGATTTTCCTATGATTAATACTTGGGTGAAAGCGTGTGTGTGTGTTTATACACACATATAAAGACATGTATGTTATCTTCTCCTTTCCGTGGTTCCCATGCTGGATTGCTGGTACATTAACACCTGCTTGTTCTACCTATTGGGTCATCCAGCACTGAGCCCAACTATTTCTGGTGTAGGAATTTCAGAGGGAAAAAGGGTGGCAGATAATAGTTGTCCATCAAAATCCGAAGGGGATTCGTTCCAGAACCCTGAACCCCTCCCCACCCAGCAGATACCAAAATCTTCGGATGCTCAAGTCCCTTATGTAAAATGGCATCGTATTTGCATATAACCTACACACGTCCTCCCATATACTTTAAATCATCTCTAGATTACTTATAATACCTAATACAATGTAAATGCTATGTAAATAGTTTCCAGTGCATGGCAAATTCAAGTTTTGCTTTTTGGAACTTTCTGGAATTATTTTTTCAAATATTTTTGATCTGTAGTTGGTTGAATCCGCAGATGCAGAATCGGCAGATACAGAGGGCTGACCGTAATGTGATTCTAAATTCTACCCTTATACTACAGTGGGCTCTCAAAAATTTGTAGAATACTTTCTTTCTTGAGAATGAGGCTCCATCATCTAACTTCTCATCTTCTGGCACTGTCCTGCGTATCAGAGGATATGTTGAGCTTTTTCTCCCATTCTCTGCCCCAAATGCTTTAATGATTCAGTTTGTATTACTGATGCCCTCTGGGACTTTTCTCTGAGTGACATGTGACATGTATTGCAGGCAGTGGTGCACTGGTAAGTATTTCACAATTAGAACTCTGAAAATAAAGCCCTGATTTTCAGCATTTGCCAATTTTCACCGTGTAAATACACCCACAGTGGCCAATTTCAAGCTACCAACACAAGGATCGAATGCAGAGTTGGGAAGTAATGTGTACAACCAGCTCCCAGAGCCTGTAGGAGCCGGATCCAGCACACCACTGGAACTCCTGGTTTGCCCAAGATGGTCCCGACATAATTATTAATGTTACCCTCTACCACCTTTTAAGATTGCTGATGAAACATTATGTGGTCACTCCAAAGAATAAATCACATTTGGGCCACTTCTTCATAGTAGAAAGCTTCCACAAAAGGTAAGATGTGATATCTCCTTGACCAAACTAATACTACCTTCCTTCCCCTAAACATATAGTATCTCTTTAGGTGTTTTTCATCAAATGTAGGTAGTGGGGGAAATACGAATGGTAAACAGCCTCAACTATGTTCAAGCCCTCTGACTCAAACACACAATTTAATGACTTAAAGGAACTGCCATAGCATTTGAGTAAAATCAAGTCATGTAACTGGCTTCAGGCTACACTACAGCTTGGAATCGCATGAAACCAAGTATCACACCCAGGGTCTAGCACGGTGCCTTGGCCCAAAGGAATAAAAACTGACTAGCCCCTGTGCGACCCACGGGGAGTATTAAATCTCAGCGCTCAAGGTCACCCAGGTCAATACGTACCTGATCTCCTTTATGACAACCCAAAGAAGCCACCCTGCAGTCTAAACTTTAATACTTTCTAGCATTTCAATACAACCTGTACTGAATCACATGGGTGATGGAGTCTGGCAGGTGAGAGCACGGCTCTTGGTTCTTCAGAGGGTAGGACCCCAAGGAAAAGTCAAATAAAATAGCTGTCTTTATATATCTAATGAGCTGCCATGTGTAAGATAAATTAGATGTACTGTACTGTCAGGGAACACAGGGTAGAAATTATGAGGCAGATTTTGATTTAGTATAAGGAAGGACATTTAAGACCACCCTCCCATAATTTTTATTGAGTGCTGATGTTTTGATGGAAGATTCACCATCCTGCTGACACATACTGAGTTTCAAGCCAACTAAGTCCATCTCTGCCTCTTTCACTCCTGAACTGCCTACATCAGGCTGTAAAGGAGTTGTTTGTCCAGAAGCCCCAGAGGATTTCCAGTAACTGGCACTGCCCAGGCTGGCCTCAGCTCACAGAGGTCCATGCAGGTCCAGACTGTCCTGAGCCTCTATCTGAAGTCCTGTGGCCTCAGATTCAGTGTAGAGTCAAGGCCAGGCACACCAGAAGGTTCACGTGCTGATCTTGAGGGCAAGAAGCACCCAGAAATATCCATTTTATCATCTGCCAGAACAAAGTTTGCTAGGCTGAGGGTCCATCGACAGATGAATGGATAAAGAAGATGTGGCACATATATACAATGCAATATTATTCAGCCATAAAAAGAAACGAAATTGAGTTATTTGTAGTGAGGTGGATGGACCTAGAGTCTGTCATACAGAGTGAAATAAGTCAGAAAGAGAAAAACAAATATGGTATGTTAACACATATATATGGAATCTAAAAAAAAAAAAAAGGATATGAAGAACCTAGGGGCAGGACAGGAATAAAGACGCAGATGTAGAGAATGGACTTGAGGACATGGGGAGTGGGAAGGGTAAGCCGGGATGAAGTATGAGAGAGTGGCATGGACATATATACACCACCAAGGGTAAACCAGATAGCTAGTGGGAAGCAGCCGCATAGCACAGGGAGATCAGCTCTGTGCTTTGTGTCCACCTAGAGGCGTTGGATAGGGAGACAAGAGGGAGGAGATATGGGGATATATGTATACGTATAGCTGATTCACTTTGTTATAAAGCAGAAACTAACACAGCATTGTAAAGCAATTATACTCCAATAAAGATGTTAAAAAAATAAATAAAATAAAAAGATAAAATAGAAAAAAAAAAAACTTAGGCCTAAGAACTAGATGCAGCTGTTCTGAATTCTGAAGCCTTGTTCAACGCATGCAGCTTTTATAAAGGAAAAGTGCTCCCTTTCCTAATCTTTCTCCTCTTTTTGGTGCCTATCTGCCTCACTCAAGGGCTGAGATATCAAACAGTAAAGATCAAAGAAAGATACTTCTTGTTTTAAAAATAACTTTGTCCTGACACTAGATTAGCAGTAAAATAAATTACACAGTCTTCTTATTCACCAAGTTACCAACATCACTCTCAGGCAGGGCATGCTTCTACTTGGTCTCAGGAGTTGCAATGGAGCAATCTATGAAAGTGACAATGAGATAAAGACCCGACACACAGGCCATGTGTCCTGCCTCCAGAAACCTCAGAGGGAATTAGGGAAGCTTCCATTCAGGAGGTGATGTCAGATCAGTTTGGAGGATACCCTGAAACCCAGTCCCCAAAGGTTCTCAGTTGGAGCAAGATGAGTTGATGAAAATCCTGAGATTTCAGAAAGTTTTGAAAGCTTCTGTGACTAAACAATAGCAAAAATATTAATATTAAATACCCTTTATGAATAGCAGCTAGTATTAATAGTAAAATATCTTTTACTATGCACATATCAGGGTCTAGGCATTCTACTATAGACTTTATCTACATTTTCGACGTTCGATCCTCACGACTGGTAAGGTGGACACCAGTTATTTCTAGTCAACAAAGTGAGCCTCTGAGAAGTTAAGCATCTCAACGGAGGCTACACTGTTAGTAAGTAGTAGAATGAGGCTCTGAATACAGATCTGGTGGCTCCAAAACTCCTTCCACTACAAAACACTACCGATACGTCCTAGGAATCCACTGGGGTCCTGAATCTGGTCCCCTGGCGCAGCAGAGTCCAAATCTGAGCTCCGTTTTCCCTAGTCCTGGAGCCCTCACACAGTTTCTTCATCTGCAGAAGGAAGATCATGATGGTACCTGTCTCAGGCTGTTCAGGTTGCTGTCACAGAATACCATAGACTGGGTAGCTTATAAACAACAGAAATTTATTTCTCACAGTCCTAGAATCTGAGATCAAGGCACTGGCAGATTCGGTGTCTGGTGAGAGCCTGATTCCTAGACAGCTGTCTCTTTTTTGCTGTAACCTCTAGAGAACTCTCTGGTCTCATCCTCGTGACCTCATTACCTCCCAAAGGCCCCACTTCTTAATACCATTACCTTGGGGGTTAGGATTACAATATCTGAATTCTGGGGGGACACAAGCATTCAATCTAGAGCAGTACCTATCTCACAGGGTGCTGGGAGTGTTGGATGAGATAATCCATGTAAAGTGTTTAGCTTCCTGGCACAGAGTAAGCGTCTCTAAATGTCGGCTACTGTTACTTCCACAAATACATGAATGAACTTTTTGCCAAAGGTGTACCAATTGCACACACTTATCTCTTCTACAAGTTTTACAGAACGCACTTCCTTTTCGCAAAATAATAGGCTGAATGTGGCATAAAAGAAAGCTGGCTAGCTGGCAACGGAGTTAGACTTGTTTTTCAATTCTGGCTCTGCCATTCAGACTTCAGGCAGGTTGCTTCACTTCTCTGGGCCTTTCTTTTCCCATCTGTAAGATGGAGTGTGGGAGTGGTAATCACATGCTTTTGTAAATACATGTAAAGAGCAATGGGACACATAGTTGTTGCTCAATAATAGCCACACTGATTACTCGGTCAATCAAAGTGACTACCATAAGTACCCACTACTGTCATGAGTCTTTTCACCCTCTTTCCAAACCATAGAGAAATCTGTTAGAGGCCCAGATCATTATTTTGATGTAACTGCCCCTAAAAATAACATTGCCTTACCCCGTGGAATCATCAGCTGTGTTCAAATACATTCCCAAGGACAAAAAACAGTCCCACACGTACACATGTATTATTAAACAACTCTAAGCATA
The DNA here is from genome assembly GCF_009873245.2 of Balaenoptera musculus. NCBI lineage: Eukaryota > Metazoa > Chordata > Mammalia > Artiodactyla > Balaenopteridae > Balaenoptera > Balaenoptera musculus. The sequence continues at coordinate 37,273,926 of NC_045800.1, read as the reverse complement.
TAAAAGATGTCATAAATTAAGTAATGAGATACCATTACCATTGACAGCTGCACTATCTAGAGAAAAGATCTACTTAGAAATTCTGGGGGGGATCTTTAAGATGGCAGAGGAGTAAGATGTGGAGATCACCTTCTTCCCCACAAATAGATTAGAAATACATCTACATGTGGAACAGCTCCTACAGAACAACTACTGAATGCTGGCAGAAGACCTCAGACTTCCCAAAAGGCAAGAAACTCCCCACGTACCACAGTAGCGCAAAAGAAAAAAGAAAAAACAGAGACAAAAGAATAGGGACAGGACCTGCACCTCTGAGAGGGAGCTGTGAAGGACGAAAAGTTTCCACACACTAGGAAGCCCCTTCACTGGAGGAGACAGGGGGTGGGGGGGTGAAAGCTTCGGAGCCACGGAGGAGAGCGCAGCAACAGGGGTTGCGGAGGCAACAGGGCAAAGCGGAGAGATTCCCCAAGGAGGATCGGTGCCAACCAGCACTCACCAGCCCGAGAGGCTTGTCTGCTCACCCGCCAGGACGGGTAGGGGCTAGGAGCTGAGGCTCGGGCTTCGGAGGTCAGAACCCAGGGAGTGGACTGGGGTTGGCTGCGTGAACACAGCCTGAAGGGGGCTAGTGCGCCACAGCTAACCAGGAGGGAGTCTGGGAAAAAGTCTAGAACTGCCTAAGAGGCAAGAGACCATTGTTTTGGGGTGCACGAGGAGAGGGGATTCAGAGTACCGCCCAAATGAGCTCCACAGACAGGCGCGAGCCGCGGCTATCAGCTCAGACACCAGAGACAGGAATGAGATGATAAGGCTGCTGCTGCAGCCACCAAGAAGCCTGTGAGCAAGCACAGGTCACTATCCACACCTCCCCTTCCAGGAGTCTGGGCAGCCTGCCACTGCCAGGGTCCCGTGATTCAGGGACAACGTCCTGGGAGAACACATGGTGCTCCTCAGGCTGCTGAAACGTCACACTGGCCTCTGCCACCGCAGGCTTGCCCCGCATTCAGTACCCCTCCCTCCCACGGCCTGAGTGAGTCAGAGCCCCAGAATCAGCTGCTACTTTAACCCTGTCCTGTCTGGGAGGGAACAGATGTCCTCAGGCGACCTACACACAGAGGTGGGGCTAATCCAAAGCTGAACCCCAGGAGCTGTGCGAACAAAGAAGAGAAAGGGAAATTTCTCCCAGCAGGCTCAGGAGCAGTGGAATAAATCTCCACAATCAACTTGATGTACCCTGCATCTCTGGAATACCTGAATAGACAACGAATCATCCCAAAATTGAGGTGGTGGACTTTGGGAGCAATTGTAACTTGGGGTTTGCTTTCTGCACCTAATTTGTTTCTGGTTTTATGTTTATCTTAGTTTAGTATTTAGAGTTTATTATCATTGGTAGATTTATTGATTTGGTTGCTCTCTTCCTTTTTTTAAATTAATATATAGATATATAGATATTTTTTTCCTTTTTATCTTTTTGTGAGTGGGTATGTGTATGCTTCTTTGTGTGATTTTGTCCATACAGCTTTGCTTTTACCATTTGTCCTAGGGTTCTGTCTGTTCGTTTTTTGTTTGTTTGTTTGTATTTTGTATAGTTTTTAGCGCTTGTTATCATTGGTGGACTTGTTTTTTGGTTTGGTTGCTCTCTTCTTTCTGTCTTTCTTTTACTTTATTACTTATAAATTTTTCTTATTTTTAATAATTTATTTTTTATTTTATTAACTTTTCTTTTCTTTTCTTTCTTGCTTTCTTTTTTTCTCCCTTTTCTTCTGAGCCGTGTGGCTGACAGGGTCTTGGTACTCCAGCCGGGTGTCAGGCCTGTGCCTCTGAGGTGGGAGAGCCGAGTTCAGGACATTGGTCCAACAGAGAACTCCTGGCTCCACGTAGTATGAAACAGCGAAAACTCTCCCAGAGATCTCCATCTCAATGCTAAGATCCAGCTCCACTCAATGACCAGCAAGGTACAGTGCTGGACACCCTATGCCAAACAACTAGCAAGACAGGAACACAATCACACCCATTAGCAGAGAGGCTGCCTAAAATCATAATAAGGTCACAGACACCCCAAAACACACCACAGGACATGGTCCTGCACACCAGAAAGATCCAGCATCATCCACCAGAACACAGGCACCAGGCCCCTCCACCAGGAAGCCTACACAACCCACTGAACCAACCTTAGCCACTGGGGGCAGACACCAAAAACAATGGGAAATATGAACCTGCAGGCTGCGAAAAGGAGACCCCAAACATCGTACGTGAAGCAAAATGAGAAGACAGAGAAACACACAGCAGATGAAGGAGCAAGGTAAAAACCCATGAGACCAAATAAATGAAGAGGAAATAGGCAGTCTACCTGAAAAAGAATTCAGAGTAATGATAGTAAAGATGATCCAAAATCTTGGAAATAGAATGGAGAAAATACAAGAAACGTTTAACAAGGACCTAGAAGAACTAAAGAGCAAACAAACAATGATGAACAACACAATAAATGAAATTAAAAATTCTCTAGAAGGAAACAACAGCAGAATAACTGAGGCAGAAAAACGGATAAGTGACCTAGAAGATAAAATAGTGGAAATAACTGCCACAGAGCAGAATAAAGAAAAAAGAATAAAAAGAATTGAGGACAGTCTCAGAGACCTCTGGGACAACATTAAATGCACCAACATTAGAATTATAGGGTTCCTAGAGGAAGAAGAGAAAAAGAATGGGACTGAGAAAATGTTTGAAGAGATTATAGTTGAAAACTTCCCTAATATGAGAATGGAAATAGTCAATCAAGTCCAGGAAGTGCAGAGAGTCCCACACAGGATAAATCCAAGGAGAAATATGCCAAGACACATATTAATCAAACTATCAAAAATTAAATGCAAAGAAAAATTATTAAAAGCAGCAAGGGAAAAGCAACAAATAACATACAAGGGAATCCCCATAAGGTTAACAGCTGATCTTTCAGCAGAAACTCTGCAAGCCAGAAGGGAATGGCAGGACATATTTAAAGTGGTGAAAGGGAAAAAGCTACAACCAAGATTACTCTACCAAGCAAGGATCTCATTCAGGTTCGATGGAGAAATTAAAACCTTGACAGACAAGCAAAAGCTAAGAGAATTCAGCACCACCAAACCGGCTTTACAACAAACGCTAATGGCACTTCTCTAGGCAGGAAACACAAGAGAAGGAAAAGACGTACAATAACAAACCCAAAACAATTAAGAAAATGATAATGGAAACATACATATTGATAACTACCTCAAATGTAAATGGATTAAATGCTCCAACCAAAAGACACAGACTGGCTGAATAGATACAAAAACAAGACCCGTATATATGCTGTCGACAAGAGACCCACTTCAGACCTTGGAACACATACAGACTGAGAGTGAGGGGATGGAAAAAGATATTCCATGCAAATGGAAATCAAAAGAAAGCTGGAGTAGCAATTCTGATATCAGACAAAATAGACTTTAAAATAAAGATTACTACAAGAGACAAAGAAGGACACTACATAATGATCAAGGGATCAATCCAAGAAAGATATAACAATTGCAAATATTTATGCACCCAACATAGGAGCACCTCAATACATAAGGCAAATGCTGACAGCCATAAAAGGGGAAATCAACAGTAACATAATCGTAGTAGGGGACTTTAACACCCCACTTTCACCAATGGACAGATCATCCAAAATGAAAATAAATAAGGAAACACAAGCTTTGAATGATACATTAGACCAGATGGACTGAATTGATATTTATAGGACATTCCATCCAAAAACAACAGAATACACTTTCTTCTCAAGTGCTCATGGAACATTCTCCAGGATAGATCAGATCTTGGGTCACAAATCAAGCCTTGGTAAATTTAAGAAAATTAAAATTGTATCAAGTACCTTTTCTGACCACAACGCTATGAGACTAGATATCAATTAAAGGAAAAAAATCTGTAAAAAAATACAAACCCATGGAGGCTAAACAATACACTACTAAATAACCAAGAGATCACCGAAGAAATCAAAGAGGAAATTAAAAAATACTTAGAAACAAATGACAATGAAAACATGACAACACAAAACCTATGGGATGCAGCAAAAGCAGTTCTAAGAGGGAAGTTTATAGCAATACAATCCTACCTCAAGAAACAAGAAACATCTCAAATAAACAACCTAACCTTACACCTAAAGCAATTAGAGAAAGAAGAACAAAAAAACCCCAAAGTTAGCAGAAGGAAAGAAATCATAAAGATCAGATCAGAAGTAAATGAAAAAGAAATGAAGGAAACAATAGCAAAGATCAATAAAACTAAAAGCTGGTTCTTTGAGAAGATAAACAAAATTGATAAACCATTAGCCAGACTCATCAAGAACAAAAAGGGAAAAGACTCAAATCAATAGAATTAGAAATGAAAAAGGAGAAGTAACAACTGACACTGCAGAAATACAAAGGATCATGAGAGATTACTACAAGCAACTATATGCCAATAAAATGGACAACATGGAAGAAATGGACAAATTCTTAGAAAAGCACAACCTGCCGAGACTGAGCCAGGAAGAAATAGAAAATATAAACAGACCAATCACAAGCACTGAAATTGAAACTGTGATTAAAAATCTTCCAACAAACAAAAGCCCAGGACCAGATGGCTTCACAGGCGAATTCTATCAAACATTTAGAGAAGAGCTAACACCTATCCTTCTCAAACTCTTCCAAAATATTGCAGAGGGAGGAACACTCCCCAACTCATTCTACAAGGCCACCATCACCCTGATACCAAAACCAGACAAAGATGTCACAAAGAAAGAAAACTACAGGCCAATACCACTGATGAACATAGATGCAAAAATCCTCAACAAAATACTAGCAAACAGAATCCAACAGCACATTAAAAGGATCATACACTATGATCAAGTGGGGTTTATCCCAGGAATGCAAGGATTCTTCAATATATGCAATATGCAAATCAATCAATGTGATAAACCATAATAACAAATTAAAGAATAAAAACCACATGATCATCTCAATAGATGCAGAAAAAGCTTTTGACAAAATTCAACACCCATTTATGATAAAAACCCTCCAGAAAGTAGGCATAGAGGGAACTTACCTCAACATAATAAAGGCCATATAGACAAACCCACAGCCAACATCACTCTCAATGGTGAAAAACTGAAATCATTTCCTCTAAGATCAGGAACAAGACAAGGTTGTCCACTCTCACCACTATTATTCAACATAGTTTTGGAAGTTTTAGCCACAGCAATCAGAGAAGAAAAAGAAATAAAAGGAATCCAAATAAGAAAAGAAGAAGTAAAGCTGTCACTGTTTGCGGATGACATGATACTATATATAGAGAATCCTAAAGATGGTACCAGAAAACTATTAGAGCTAATCAATGAATTTGGTAAAGTAGGATACAAAATTAATGCATAGAAATCTCTTGCATTCCTATACACTAATGACGAAAAATCTGAAAGAGAAATTAAGGAAATACTCCCATTTATTGGGAGTATTGCAACAAAAAGAATAAAACACCTAGGAATAAACCTACCTAAGGAGAAAAAAGACCTGTATGCAGAAAACCATAAGACACTGATGAAAGAAATTAAAGATGATACAAACAGATGGAGAGCTATACCATGTTCTTGGACTGGAAGAAACAACATTGTGAAAATGACTATATTACCCAAAGCAATCTACAGATTCAATGCAATCCCTATCAAACTACCACTGGCATTTTTCAAAGAACTAGAACAAAAAATTTCACAGTTTGTATGGAACACAAAAGACCCCGAATAGCAAAGGCAATCTTGAGAAAGAAAAACGGAGCTGGAGGAATCAGGCTCCCTGACTTCAGACTATACTACGAAGCTACAGTAATCAAGACAGTATGGTACTGGCACAAAAACAGAAATATAGATCAATGGAACAGGATAGAAAGCCCAGAGATAAACCCACGCATATATGCTCACCTTATTTTTGATAAAGGAAGAAAGAATATACAATGTAGAAAAGACAGCCTCTTCAGCTACATGTAAAAGAATGAAATTAGAACACTCCCTAACACCATACACAAAAATAAACTCAAAATGGATTAAAGACCTAAATGTAAGGCCAGACACTTTAAAACTCTTAGAGGAAAACATAGGCAGAACATTCTATGACACAAATCATAGCAAGATCCTTCTTGACACACCTCCTAGAGAAATGGAAATACAAACAAAAATAAACAAATGGGACCTAATGAAACTTAAAAGCTTTTGCACAGCAAAGGAAACCATAAACAAGACAAAAAGACAACCCCCAGAATGGGAGAAAATATTTGCAAATGAAGCAACTGACAAAGGATTCATCTCCAAAATTTACAAGCAGCTCATGCAGCTCAATATCAAAAAAACAAACAACCCAATCCAAAAATGGGCAGAAGACCTAAATAGACATTTTTCCAAAGAAGTTATACAGATTGCCAACAAACACATAAAAGGATGCTCAACATCACTAATCATTAGAGAAATGCAAATCAAAACTACAATGAGGTATCACCTCACACCAGTCAGAATGGCCATCATCAAAAAATCTACCAACAATAAATGCTGGAGAGGGTGTGGAGAAAAGGGAACCCTCTTGCACTGTTGGTGGGAATGTAAATTGATACAGCCACGATGGAGAACAGTATGGAGGTTCCTTAAAAAACTAAAAATAGAACTACCATAGGACCCAACAATCCCACTAGTGGGCATATACCCTGAGAAAACCATAATTCAAAAAGAGTCATGTACCACAATGTTCATTGCAGCTCTATTTACAATAGCCAGGATATGGAAGCAATCTAGGTGTCCACTGACAGATGAATGGATAAAGGAGATGTGGCACATATATACAATGGAATATTACTCAGCCATAAAAAGAAACAAAACTGAGTTATTTGTAGTGAGGTGGGTGGACCTAGAGTCTGTCATACAGAGTGAAGTAAGTCAGAAAGAGAAAAACAAATACCGTTTGCTAACACATATATATGGAATCATTAAAAAAAAAAAAGGTTCTGAAGAACCTAGAGGCAGGACAGGAATAAAGACACAGACGTAGAGAGTGGACTTGAGGACACAGGGAGGGGGAAGGGTAAGCTGGGACGAAGTGAGAGTGTGGCATGGACATATATACACTACCAAATGTAAAATAGATAGCTAGTGGGAAGCAGCCGCATAGCACAGGGAGATCAGCTCGGTGCTTTGTGACCACCTAGAGGGGTGGGATAAGGAGGGTAGGAGGGAGGCGCAAGAGGGAGGAGATATGGGGATATATGTATATGTATAGCTGATTCTCTTTGTTATAAAGCAGAAGTTAACACACCATTGTAAAGGAATTATACTCCAATAAAGATGTTAAAAAAACATAAAGAAATTCTGTGTGCCCTATCTGATTCAGTATATTGTCATCCCAAGGTGAACACTGGCCTACATAGTAAAGCTAAAGCACATAATTAAATATAATGGAAGTCAAACCTTTATTGATTTTCATGGTAATTGGTTTGTATTAAAACATACACACACACACTATTAAAAGTCAGGCTATCAGACAGATAAAAAAAACCAACCCCAAACCTGTTAATTAAAACCAGTTCTCTTTGTTTCCCTACCAATTCTGTCTCCAAACACCAGGCTGGAGTTTGTTTTATTTACTTGTTGAATGTCCCACATGTTAAAAAGTAACAGTACTTTTTCCATCTTTCGTTACTATGCCAAACAAAATACGTTTTGTATTAACGTTGAAATTCACTTACTGGCCTTTTGGGGAAAAGTGGTGTTCATGTCCCTAATAAATCCTGATACCTGACTTAACCACTTAGACACTGAACACTTGGGCCCTTAAATTCTTAAATCTTCAGTTCAGATGTGCATTGTACAATTCCTAACTTCATCGACAAACTTAGAAATCTGACCACATCCTAGAAGGGAGCAATCTAGAATGTGCCCTTGCTTTCCATTTTAGTCTTTTGTTGTCGATTTGCAAACCTCCTTGTCCATCTAGAAGTTCTGATTATATTTTTAAAAATGCATATATATTCACACTCTATGCAGATACAACCAGAAAATTCTACCTGTTTATCTTTTTATCCTGGGTTTTCTAATTAGCCTGACACAGAAGTAGGGGAAATTCTAAGTGCCAAAGGTAAATATCCCAATATTTAGAAAAGCGAAGCCTTACACTTTGACAGTGGTGGCTAGCTAAAACTGTTAACAGGTTAGGGTCTCTTCAGTTTGTACCCACGAATGTGTTACATGCATAAGGAACTCTCACCCATCTTCTGCTAGTGTTCGATCTGGAGAATCTCAGAATTCGGAACTTCCACCAGGAGGCTGCAGGCACTGACCCAGCCCTTATTCGTGCCTGTTGCCACACACTGGGAAGGAAGAGCGCAGCTCACATCCTTGAGTCTTCTGATGGTACTCAGATATTTACCTTTCTGCAGCATAGTGTTTGCTGGCTCAAACAATTACCTCCTTTGCATTTTTCTCCTCTCTTCACTAGTGTGGCTTGTCTCCAAGTATCCTTAGAGTCTAAAATATCCAGGTATGGAAACAACCTAAGTGTCCGCTGATGGATGAATGAATAAAGTGTGGCATATGTGTACACAATAGAATATTATTCAGCTATGAGAAAGAAGGAAATCCTGCCATTTACAACAACATGGATGAAGCTGGAGGGCATTATGCTAAGTGAAATAAGCCAGACAGAGAAAGACAAATAGTGTGTGGTATCATTTATATATGGAAACTTTAAAAAAAAAAGTGGAACTCATAGAAACAGAGTCGAATAACAATGGTTGTCAGGGATTGGGGTGGTGGTAGTGAGGGAAATAGGGAGAGCCCGGTAAAAGGGTACAAACTTTCAGTTATAAGATGAATAAGGTCTGAGGATTTAATGTAAACACAGTAACTATAGTTGATAACATTGTATTGTATAACTGAAATTTGCTAAGAAAGCAGAATTAAGTGTTTTCATAAAAAAGTAAATATATGAGGTGATGGATGTATTTCTTAACTTGATGATGGGAATCTTGTCACAATGCATGCATATATCAAATCATCATGTTCTACACTTTAAATATATTGCAATTTTAAATGTTAATTATACCTCAATAAAGCTGAAAAAAGAAAATAAATAAATGAATAAAATATCCAGGATTTCAAGGCAACAGCTATATACTCCTTTGTGCCATTTCTGTTCCTTCTCCAAAAAGTATATATTCACCAATTTCATCAAAAATAAAGAGTTATGTACAAAGTTGTTGCTGCAGAACTGTTTATGATGTTTAGAGACTCTAGCTGCAGCCTAAAGCTATGAGAGACAGGTTAAATAAATTATGGTATATCTATATAATGGAACATTGGGAATATAATACAACCATTACAAATGATGCTTTAATGCTGGAAGAAAATGCTTTTGCTAAAATTTTTAAATAAAAAAGGATAAATTGGGAGTTTGGGACTGACATATACACACTACTATATTTAAAATAGATAATCACCAAGGACCTACTGTATAGCATAGGGAATTCTGCTCAATATTCTGTAATAATCTAAATGGGAAAAGAATTTGAAAAAGAATAGATATATGTATATGTATAACTGAATCACTTTGCTGTACACCTGAAACTAATACAACATTGTAAATCAAATACAGTCTAATTAAAAAAAAGTTATCAAAATCTTATCTTAGTGTGATCCAAAATTACCTTTAGCACATTTTAAACAGTCATTTTCTCTGAGTGATGGTACTGTGAGTACTTTTTCCTGCTTTTTTCCTCCATTTTTGTATTACCCGATATTTTGGGGGGGAAGGGGGGGAAAAGGTAATTGTGGGGCTAGGAGTGTCATAGCTAATCAAATAAAACTTTGTGGTCTTTCTTATTGTAGCGCCCCCCCCCCCTCCTTTTTAAGTAAGGAAGTCATTCTGAGGTGTCTCTGCCAGCTCAGTCGTCTTGTCCTGCGGGTTAGTGGTGAACAGTGTTCTGTATGGCGGTGATGACAGCTGGCATTTACCGAATAACTGCTATGTGCCAAGCAGGAATCTAACTTCTTTACATACACATTATCTTATTTAATCCTCACATCAACCTGATGAGGTTGTATGATTAGCTCCATCTTACCAACACTGAAACTGCAGCATAGAGGTTAAATAAATGGCCCCAGGTCATCCAGCTGCAATTCAAACTCAAGCCCTCCAGAGTTTGAATAACTACACCATTTACAAACATTAGGCTCTTGGCATTTTACTAGGACTATCATTAGTTTAGAAATATTTGGTGTATGAGCTGACTCCGTAAGGGGTCAGCTACTTATGTATGCTTCAAAAAAATCAGAGCACCAAGGAGCATGCAAAAGGAATCTCCCTATAGAGACTTCATAGAAACTCCACTGAAGGACTTTCGCCATCGTCTGTCATACAGATGGAAATGGCTATTTCAATGAGGTGGTGATGATGTCACCTGTACCTTTTTCATCAACATCAGTCAAATACTCAAATATCTGTATCCAAGTTGCACGGCATATGAAAAAAACTACCGTCTATAACAAGACTTCCAACTTAATTGCGGAGAAAAGACCAATAACATACATGGAACAATCAGCACAAGGCAAAAATAAAAACTTTTAAAATAATAATAATAAAATGCTAAGCCATGTGGCAGACTGGATAACTAGCGCAGAAGTCATGTAGAAAGAACCGTCAGCTCTGAAGTATCTTAGAATCTGAAGGTACAGTATAACAAACAATACTTGAAGATCATCTAGCCGACTCCAGCATTCCAAGAGGAGAGCTAACTTGGCTGAGGTCACCCAGTTGCTAAAGTAACCAAGAAAGCTTGAAGAAGCAGTTAAGTCTTGGAAAAGCTTTCCAAGGATAAGCACAGTGAGTGAGGTGATCTTTTGATAAAAAGAGTGGACAAGATTTCCTGATTTAGCAAAATCAACCTGCCACTATTCTGATTTTTAGATTACAAGATTGTGAATAGTCCTTGCACTGAGGGATCAGATTTAAAATTTTTAAATAATCAAAAACTACTGAATTGTTTGTTTCATTCCATTCATTGTTTTTAAACATGAAGTATTTTAATGTTTATTGCACTCTACCCAAAATATTAGCAACTAGAAACATACCTACTCACATATGCAATCCAGGTGCCTATCTGAGAGAAGTGATATCTGGCTGCCCTAAAACACCTCTGGTTTGGACAGAAGCAGGAGTCTGAAGTTGCAAACTGTAAGTAGGAATTAATTATTCGTCCAGCTTTGATGCTTTTATCAACCACATACTCAAATTTCATTTAAAGCATGTAAATACTCTTTGTAATAATTGCTTATGTAAAAATCTATCAGTCATCAGAAAATAGGGATGTGCTTGAGTCTAAGTAGATTTGTCTTAGATTACCTAAATATCAACTGATTGGGCAGTATTTTTTTTCTTTTTTTTTGTAAAAAGATACTTGAATGCTAATAGGCAAGGTATAAAGATACTACATTAAGCCTAGTTTTAACTAAGAGATTTTGGTAGTCAACACAGCAGATGTGGCTCAGAACATGTAAAATTTATTTCAGAAATGTTTGTTCAAATTTGAGAAAAAAAAACATGATAGGATAATGAAAAGTCAATTTTGATGAATTCTTTTTAAAAGTTGATAAATAAGTATGATCGCTAAACTTAAAATAACTATGGTTTTCATTAAAAAAAAATACAAAACTGATACCTGACAAAGCACACAGGCATAAAGTTATACTTTCTTGTGTTCTAGAATAATACCTCCTGTGGATTTGCAAGCAAAAGTTAAGGCTCAAGGTTATTTTTTCTCTGCCTTCATGCTATTGTTAAGAGAGTGTATTTTCAATTCCTCAAAAATTATTTCAAGAGGTATTATACACTCAAACACAGACCATTTAAGCTAGCAATACTAAATACTCAAAGCAGTTCTCTTTCGTTATATTTTAGCTATTTACATTGTGAATTCTCATACAGTTTGTTAATATAAAATCAGAGAAATAACTAAAATGTGGCTTCAAAAGAAGTAAAACAGGTTAATAAATCATTAGGAATCAATGCTAAATCCATAAACAATGTCATTTTCTAACAAGACTCAAAAACAAAAACAGAAATTCAGGTGTTAGTTGCCTTCCTTGCAACCGTAGCCAATCTGCTGTATGGGTTCAAAGTTCCCGACAAGACGTTAACTTTCAACCGAAACATTTCAGACCTACAAAACACAAGTATCAGAGTTACCGCGTCCCACAGTCGAGTTAAAACGCTTTCCAAAGTCTCAGAGACTTTAACTGAATGCAGAAAAGCTAAGAGTCTAAGTTGATAAACAGAAACAGAAAAAAGTGAAGCTGTTTGCCAAATATCAAGCTCTTACAGACGAATCCAAAGCATATCTAGCAATTTCCCTATGTGAAACAGAAAAACCTATATGCAAAAGGTGCATGTTTGAATGCAATCACTTATTAGCATGCATTCTACTTACTTTGCTTTCTGCCATTTATAAGCTTCATTAAGGAGACCCAGAAAGAGGTAACAAATTGAATTAAGTTCAGCTCGGATAAGAAAAACCTGTTGTAAACTCGATCTACAATTTGCATCTCAGAATTTCCAGCGGGGAAGGGACTCTTCACAAACTTACATATATACAAGCTTTAGATTGTGAAATAACGCATTTCAGCATTCTGCACTGTACATTACTATTAGAAACCTCAACTCCACCTCCCAACTCCCGAAAAAAATTCACCTCCAATCTTCATTGGTCCACATAGTTCCGGCCCACATGGTATCAGTGGGTGTGTCCCTCCCAACAGGTCCTCTCATTGGCTGCGAGGAAACAGCGTTTAATAGGCTGTGATTTTCCGGGGCTGTCAAACTCCACGCCTCCAGACCTCGCGCTTGCGAATAGGCCCAGGGAGCTGGCGGCTTCTCTGCGATTCAAAGGGCAAGCTGACTGCCTGAGCGCCAACCCGAGCTCTCATAAGGGAAAGGGGAGAGAAGAACGAGGGCAACTCAGGCTCTCCACCCACCGCTGCTCTAACTCTACTCCCGGACCCCACCAAATGTTGACACACGTGCATTTCCCCACCGACAAATTAGTAAGGTGGCCAGTGCGTTTGCCTTCCATAGAGCCGTGACCTGAGGAGCAGCTCAGACTCCGAGTCCAATCGGCCTATTCTACAGATGAAAGCAAGCAAGGGTCAGGCTTAGGCAACGATCTGTAGTGCTTGCGCCCCCTCAGATCCGTCCGCCGACGGCGGGCGCTGGTGTGCACGACGCGCGCTTCGGTGCCTGGCCCGCCGCTCCCGGGTGACGGACCCCGCGCTGCGCCTGCCTGGCGCCCGCGCTCCCCTCCCGGAGGGACTTACGCGGCCTGTTCTTCCTCCCCGAGTCCATCCTCCTCCGCAGCCGGCATTTCTTGGCCGGGGAGTCGTGCTGAGGGGGCGGCGGCTGTGGCTGGAGCTCTGGCTGGAGCGGGAGGCGCGGGGGCGCCGCGTCGCCGCCTCCCGGGAGGCTCCGGCTGCAGAGGCGCGGCGGCTGGATGGGCGGCGGGTGGAAGCCGTTGTGCAGCAGCCCGTTCACGGCTGCAGCGCCGGCGCCGGCGGGAGTCCCCGGGGCATGCGGGGCCGAGCGCTCCGGCTGCCCGCCGTGGTCGCCCATGCCAGGGGCTGGTGGGGCGGCGCGCGGGGCCCGGCTCAGACGGCCTCGCTGGAGGTCATTCTCGGGCGTCTTTATTTCCCCGGATCCTCCTTGCGGCTTCCGATTCAACAGCCGCAGAGCCGGCGCCGGGGGATGGCGAGCCGGGCGCTCCTCCCCTCCTCCCGCCGGCGCTCCAACCTCCTCCACGCCCTGCCCCCCGCGCTCCGGCCCCCCGGCGCCGGCCTGGAGCATGCCCACTCCCGGCGCGGAATTGGGGATACCAGCGCACCCCCAGCCGGGGCCCCGGCAGCCCCCCTTCCCCGGATCCCCCAGCCGCGCGACTTCAAACGCGGCTTCCTCGCCTCCCAGACCTGTCCCCGCTACTGAGCATGCCCAGTCCTGCCCGCCACCGCCGCCGCCACCGCCGAGCTTCAACATGGGGACTGAAGTTCTCTGGCTTTGCAAAGAAGAGATGGGCGGGTTGGGCTTTGTATGGCGGAGCGAGCCGAGAGGGGACTGGGCGAGGCCGGCGCGAGAGGAGCGAGCAGCTTCGGGAGGAATGTGGGGTGAAGACAAGAAATATTTGTAGAGGTTTGGGTTTGCTAATCCTGTCCCCAGTGAGCTAGATACCTCTGCAAGGTCATTCACGTCGTGCACTCCTCCCCGAAACCTTTGTGAGTGTGTGTGTGTGTGTGTGTGTGTGTGTGTTCCGTGAAGTGACCAAACTACTCACAGGCCTGAGGGGAAGGAGGACGATTATTTATAGAAAGGTAGGCGGATTTGGAGAGGGAGAGGAGTGTAATTTCTTTGCTGGCACACACACACACCATGTGGCCTCGTGGAGTTGTCTTTTGCAGGGAGGAAACCTAGGAATTCAGTGTAAGGACAGTGAAGGTCACAGATGTAGGCGGGATTAACCGGTGCTGGAAGAGACCAAGTAAACAGAAGCAGTCCCAAGCTATAAAAAGCACTTTCCTCACCCAGAAAGGACGTTTAAGAGACAATGTCACTCTATTTATAGAGTAAGGAGTTGCCTGTGTTTTAAGAAGGGAAGGCAGCATCGCAGGGTAGACAACCCCATAGGCTCTGGAGTCAGAGCTGGGTTCAAATTCCAACTCAGCCCCTGATCAAACCAAGAGAAAGTCATTGCTCAAGTTAACACACCTGGCGACAGGGAACAGGACTGGACACGCTCAGTGGGCAGGACAAATTTGGGTGGTGAGGACCTTCCTAAAGCTGTGTAATCCCGTGAGGCCTCAGCTTTTGAATCTAACTAGGAGCTGTCATGAGAAATCTATCTGAAAGTACCTGGTACAGTCCTGGCACACAGTTAAATGCCCACAAAAGGTGGTTATCCTTATTACACTGTTATTATTAGCAGATCACCCTTCATTTCCAACAAGGGGAACAAACCATACTCACAGCCATATTTACCGTGTAACTTATTGTGTGTGATGTTCTCCATCATCTGTATTTACTTAATCTACACAGGAGTCAGAGGCCTCGGCGCATTCAGCCGCAGCCAGGGCCTGCACCTTGATCGGAATTCCTTCCAGCAGAGCCTGACCTAGAATCAGAGCTTTAGAACCCATGACCACTTGAGTGCTTTGGTCCATTCACACATTTTTTCGGATAAGGAAACGGAGCCACAGAGGGATGGCTGAGGTTATTAAGAACAAAGCTAAGAATAAACCTTAATTCTCCTATTTTTGCTTCCCTGACCTTATTATACTTTTGAAGACATGGAGATAAACCTAGGTGATGTGGCCCCTGCCTCGTCTTGAGCTCCTGATGCTTCCTCTACAGAGAAGCCTTTCAGTTCCTCAGACGCACGAATATCCCTTTGCATCTGCTGTTTCCCTTGCCTGTTCCCAGACCTCTTTGTCTACTAGATTCCAACTCAATCCTCAGATCTCTGCTTCAACTGCTTATATTTCAAGTAATCTTCCCTGACCCTTAGGACAAGATTAGGGCTCTCTCCTCCTACACTTGACCTTCATGACTCTATCAGTCTGCAATGCTACAATGGGGGTAATCATAGAACATCACTGAGTTGTTACAGTGATGAAATGAATATATATGTAAAGTGTCCAGCACATCATAGGTGCTATGAAAAAGTTAGATATTATTTGATTGTCTCCCTCCACTACACTGTAATCTCCATTAAGGCAGATGACTCTCA
This sequence comes from Balaenoptera musculus, assembly GCF_009873245.2. Lineage (NCBI taxonomy): Eukaryota > Metazoa > Chordata > Mammalia > Artiodactyla > Balaenopteridae > Balaenoptera > Balaenoptera musculus. The sequence continues at coordinate 37,258,089 of NC_045800.1, read as the reverse complement.
TTCATCATTGTATCCCTAGGAAGCTCTTGGTAATCATCTGTGACTGAATAAATGACTTAGGTGATATTTCACCCAGGGTGTCTCTCACTTTCTACTGCAAATTTGCTAAAAAAAACAAAACAACAACAACAAAAACCTCCATTGTTACACCTTAATATTCAAATATAAAGTTTTCAAATTCCTACATAATTTAAGCTGAGTAGTTTAGGAAGCACTTTACATCAGAAATGCAAATAGAAGACTTAGCAATGCAGTATCTCCAAGGACATATTCTCTCCAGCTTGATTCCCAGGCATGGTGAGGAAGGCCTGAGCCAGGTGGCTCAGACCCAGGTAGGGCAGAAGTACTGGTTTGGGGACAGAAAGTCCTGCACCAGCTTCCTTTCTCTCATCCTCGTCAGGCTGGTGCCCTGGATCAGTTACACCCTGCATGTGGTAGAGAAGAAGCCAGGAGGCATCTCACAGGTTTATGGGGGCGGGGGGTGGTTTGGAGGTGTAATTTTGAGGCATGAGCTATCATGTGCTCCAGCAGGGGAGTTGAACAAATACTGTTTGGAAGAGAGGGAGGGAGGAGAGTGCCACAAGGCACTCTCTCCCTCTGTTCATTTTTTTATTTACTAATCATTTATTAAGCATGTACTATACTGTAGGCAGTAAAACAAATGCAGGGAGTACAAAGCCAAAATAAATGCCTTTGTTGTCCTCTAGGGGCTTACAATTCAGAGAGAGAGGGAGAGGAAAGTCAATGGTTCTCCATCATAAGAATAACCTAGGGCGCTTTTTCCTTTTAAACTTTCTGCTGAAAATAACATACATACAGAAATGTACACATACCCTAAGGGTAGAGCTCAGTGAATTTTGCACAGATGAACACCCTGTGTAGCCAGCACCTGATCAACAAACAGGACATGACCAGTAACCTAGGAGAATTTTTAAGAGCCAATTTTGGGCCGAGGTTCATAGACCTTCAGTAGGTTTGGAACACAGGAGTCTGCATGGTGATGATGGTGATGATGATGATAAATATTTTTTAAATTAAAGAAACAAAACACTAATAGTAACTTTTTTAAAAACAGGATTAAAAAAAAAATGCAGATGGTCCTTCCTTGGAGCAACAATGAATGAAACAAAGTATGTCACCAATGCCATGGAAGGGAACTCCAGAGGACTCCAGAGAGTGAGCAATGATGGAATAGGAGGACAGAGGAGGAAGATGGTGCTGAGATGGATGTTAAGACATGCTTCAGGGAGGAAATGACCCGTAAACTGAATTTTGAACAATAACGGGATTTCATCATGGAAGGTGGAAGGAATTCCATTCAGAACTGAGGGAGTGGAGACTCTGCCGGTGTTTCGAAACCATCTGGCATGTTTGGGAACCTGCCAGGAGTTCAACAAGGCTGAAACACAACCTACGAAGGGAGGAGATGAGTGATGGCCAAAAAGGTTAGATGGGGTCCAAATCTCAGATGGCTTTCTGCACCACAGGAAACAATTTGGACTTTTTCCTGAAGGCCATGAGAAACCATTGAAGAGTTTTAGGTTGTGGAAAAAGTACTAGATTTGCATCCTGGAAGGATCTCTGGCAGCAGTCTGGAGAATAAAATAGGGGAGGAAGTTCCTAGTTGGAAAGACTAGATAGAAGACTACTGGAAACAACCAGGAAAGAGGTGAGAAGGGACTGAGTGAAGGACACACCATTCAGAATGAGATCATCAGGTGGATTTAAAAATTATTTAAAGAATCAATAGGATTTAGTGGCTAATTGCAGGGTGAGGGAGAGGTAAGGCTAGGATAATTTCTGTGTTTCTAGTTTGGGCAACTGGGAATGTGGTGGTTTCAGCATGCAAGATAAAATATGCAGAAAAGGAGCAAGATCTTCTACCTATACTCTCTCTGGGTTTTATACTTTAAAAAGGGTGATCCTTTAAAAATATAGATCTGATCATGACATTCTTGTACTTAAACTTACATTGATATGTAAGCCATATCAATATTTGCCTATCTCAGTCTAACTCAACCCTTCCTCCCCTCCCCTCCCCCTTCCTTCCTTCCTCCCTTCCTCCCCTCCCCTTTCCTTCCTTACTTCCTCTCTCCCTCTCCCTCCCTCCCTCCCCTAAAAAAAGGGACATCAGCACTAGTTTTCTATTACCCTAAATAAGACTTGTAATTTACTGTTATTTTTTGAAGACACAGATAAAACCTGTCCACCATGCCATCATTACACATTATCACTGTAGAAAATTCTAGTTCCTTGCTAAAATGGAAATAAAGGCAAATTTGCCCAAGTTTCTACCCCTTAATAGCCACACAGATGACAGTATGAGCTCGGAGAAAGGGTACTCTTCAAGATATAGTTTAAAAAGAATTACTAGAACTTTAACTGCCAGAATTATATCGACCCAAAATGACTTCTCTTTTGCTTTTTTGCCTTTTTGCTATCGGTGTTGGTACCTTTCTTAGAGATTCGCATGGGGCCCCTCACACAAGACACGCTTTCCGAGGACAGTGCTATTCTCAATGACCCTGCTTCTCATGCTGCTTTCTTCAGGGCCCTGGGGAGGAGCGCTGCTCCAGGCAGTCAGAGGCCACCAAAAGCAAACAAACGCTGCTCTGGTGAGTAATGGGCTATGGGGAGATGCTGATGACCCCTGCATCAGAGCCTCCCTCTTTTCCTTTCTTCAGAATCGAGCAGCTACTACACAGCAGGCACCAAGCTAAGTACCAGGGATACACTCTTAAGCAAACACCAAGTCTCCCTCCTTATCTAGATTACAGAAAAGACAAGCCTTAAGCACATAATCACCACAAGAGCAAAACTGTAAGTGCATTCCGCGAAGTGCAAAACAAGGTAAGACTCCCAGTGCCATGAGGGCACATACCAGGGGGACCTGGCCTAGTCTTAAACTTTAGTAGCTGAAATGATATTTAAGCTGAATTCTGAATATCGAATAGAAGTTAACTAAGGTGGGGGTGTAAGTGGAGGAGGTATTCTTTTTTTTTTTTTTTTTTAAACATAGACCTGAGTGTAGAAGGCACCTGAAAGAAGGAAGGTAATTAACATTTTTAAAAAAAATTATTTATTTATTTATTTATGCCTGTGTTGGGTCTTCGTTTCTGTGCGAGGGCTTTCTCTAGTTGCGGCAAGCGGGGACCACTCTTCATCGCGGTGTGCGGGCCTCCCACTATCGGGGCCTCTCTTGTTGCGGAGCACAGGCTCCAGACGCGCAGGCTCAGTAATTGTGGCTCACGGGCCCAGCCGCTCCGCGGCATGTGGGATCCTCCCAGGCCAGGGCTCGAACCCGTGTCCCCTGCATTGGCAGGCAGATTCTCAACCACTGCGCCACCAGGAAAGCCCTTAGGGGGTATTCTTACCATAAATATGGTAGGCACTTGCTGACTGACAGGATGAATTGACCCTGTCCCTCTCAATAGGGCAAATCAAAAGTAAGGAAGATTATTCACTGGAACAAACCATTGGAGAGGGTTCAGGCCAATCCCATTCTCTTTACTGTTTTTCTATGGGGATTGATGGAGCATTTTCTACTCGATACTATTGTTGCCTATTTTAGTTTTTTTGTTGTTGGGTTGTTTTTGTTTTTGTTTTGTTTTTGGTCAACGGAGGTGGAAAAATATATCATTAGCAGCTGCCACTACCAGTAATAACCGTGTGTACAGGAATGAAGCACACCTCACATGAACCAACTTCCTGTCAGTCACTAATATTTTTTGAGCAGCTACCAATTATGATTTGGTGAAGGGAGGTGGAGTGTGGCTGCCTAGAAATTTGATAAGCTATAATCAGAGTGACCCCAAGTACTGGGCATAAGATTAGGAATGGAGCTGGGTTTAGCAAAATGATAGTAGTCTTCTTATCTAACATTTATTGAGCTCTTACATGCCATACACTGTACTAAGCACACTATTAAGTGTCATCTTTTTTAATTAGCACAGTAGTCACGTGAGTTGGGTACTGTTATTATCCTCATATTTTGAAGGAGAGAACTAGAGCTTAGAGAGGCTAACTTGCCCACTTTCACACAGCAGGAAATGTATAACAGACATTTGAAGTCAGGTCTGGGTGGCCCTAGAACCTGCACGTTTCATAACTCAGCCACAGTGCCTCCCAAAAGGTGGAGTATCTCCGGTCACCTGCAGACTTTACGCCATGGTTGCGAACACCTGATACAGTAGTCCACTGCCCACACAGCATTGCTCTTCACAACAATTACTGGGTCCCTTTATTTCTCACTGAAATGTTTTTGCAGTCTAGTATCTTAGATTTTTGTCTCCAAAAGAGCCTTTTTTCCCTTTTTAGTTTTTAAATTATTTTAAAATTTTATTTATTTATTTATTTACTTCTGGCTGCGTTGGGTCTTCGTTGCTGCACGCAGGCTTTCTCTAGTTGTGGCGAGTGGGGGCTACTCTTCATTGCGGTGCGCGTGCTTCTCATTGCGGTGGCTTCTCTTTGTTGCGGAGCACAGGTTCTAGGCACGCAGGCTCAGTAGTTGCGGCACACGGGCTCAGTAGTTGTGGCGCATGGGCTTAGTTGCTCTGCGGCATGTGGGATCTTCCTGGACCAGAATTCGAACCCGTAACCCCTGCATCGGCAGGTGCATTCTTAACCACTGCGCCACCAGGGAAGTCCGTCCCATTTTTAAAGATTAATTAATTAATTAATTTTTGGCTGCATTGGGTCTTTGTTTCCCTTTTTAAAAAATGTCCTAGCTATTACCATTGTCTATTTTATATACCTATTCAACTAATATTTTTAAATGATGCTACCATGTGTAACCCACTGTTCCCAGTTACAGTGATGAGCAAGGTAAAAAGTCCCTCCCATCATGGAGCACACCGTCCTCTGGGGAGGGGGGCAGGGGAAGTCAGAAAATAAACAATTAAATAAATACACACAGACTGTGTTAAGTAACATGAAAATCAAATAAAATGATGTGAAAGAGAATTATTGGAAGAAAGGAACCAGTTTACATGGGGGTAGTTGAGGAAACCACATTGATACTGCTTCCTGAAGGTTGAGAGACTGAGGTGTGAAGTATCATGTAGAGAGATTTGGAAGAGCATTCCAGCATATGGAAGAGGAAAAAAAAATGTGTATCTATATCTGTATCTATATCCATATCTATATCCATATCTACATCTCTGTGTGTATGTGTGTATATATGTATTCATCTCTTCATCACCAAAGTTCCAATATTTGGGGGGATGTTGGTGAAGAGGGGGTATGCACATTCCTTTGAGAATACCAGTGGAAGGGAGAGGCTTCGATTAGGGTCCCAGCATTCAGGGCATTCTAATTTGTCTTATAGCTTCCCTGTTTTCTGGGCGAAGTCCCCTCTGAATACTGAAGTTTCTTCAGCTGCAAGTGATAAAAGCCACTTTAACTCATTTCCTCATAAAATGAATTAGTGCAGGGAATTGGGTAAATAAAAATCACTGGAAAGTTTGAAGGAACAGCCTCTAGGCTGGGCTCCCAGTAATGAATTCCAGAATCCCACTGCAGGATCAGCTTCCTAAGGGAACTTCTATAAGGGAACTGCTACTTCTTGTACAACAGTAAACCAAGAAATCAGGGAGTCACTGCTCCTACCGCCGGGTCCAGGACTGACTGTCTCAGGCTGAATGGAAACCTACAAAATTCTTGTCCTGTATTCTGTCTCTCCAAATCCATGATGTCCAAGACAAGACCCTGGGACCCCTGCTGCCATGGCACCGCCCACCAGACAAAACAGCAGAAGTGCAGCCTCCTCCTCAATCTGGCCTTCCAGATGCTGCCCACGTGCATCTGTTTGGCTGGGCTAAGCCGTGTACAGGACCCAAGTTCTGATGGAGTCTGGGAAATGAAGTCTGCAGTTTTCTCACGTGTAGTGCACAATATGGCATATTACAAGGGGTTGAAATGCAGTTGAGTGAGCCCATCTATTTGCCTGCCACAAAACTCAATAGAGAATTCTGATAATTAGGTAGCATGGTTTGCCTGGGACTTTTCTGCATCCTGGAAACTCCCTGGGACAGTTGGTTACCCTATGAGGTAGCCAGGCTTGAAGCTCCCTGTAAATTCTTTCAGAGGGGCTGAAATTGAAAGGACTAAGCAAGTAATAACAACAATGATATTACATACTACATGTTGTTAAGAGTTCTATCTGTGGGGGGGGTTGGAGGAATTGGGAGATTGGGATTGACACATATACGCTAGTGATACTATGTATAAAATAGATAACTAATGAGAACCTAGTGTACAGCACAGGGAACTCTACTTAATGCACTGTGGTGACCTAAATGGAAAGGAAATCCAAAAAAGAGGGGATATATGTATATGTATAGCTGATTCATTTTGCTATACAGTAGAAACTAACACAACACTGTAAAGCAACTATACTCCGATAAAAATTAATTAAAAAAAAGAAAACAGTTCCATCCCTGAAGTCACTCAGACATAGGTTTGAATCCCAGCTCCTCCTCTTAGCCAGCTTCTTTTATCCAGCACTTTCCAATAGAATTCTGTGATGGGGTAAATGCACTCTATCTACACTGCGGTGGCAGTCACTAGCCATGAGTGGTTCCTGAGTACTTGATATGTGGCTAATGTGACAAAAGAACTGGATTTTAAATTGTATTTTTGTTTTAATTAATTTACGATTTTAAAAAATTAACTTACTTTAAAAACCACTTTATTGAGCTATGACTGACATATAAAGCAACTGTATATATTTAATGTATACCACTTGATGAGTTTAGAGATAAGTATATACTTGTGAAACCATCACCACAATTTTTCACCACAATTTTTGGCATAAACTTATCCATCACTTCCAAAAGTTTCCTTTTGCCCTCTTTCCCTACTATTACATTATTATGATGATGATAAGAACACTTAACATGAGATCTACCATCTTAGCAAATTTGTAAGTACACGCTATTATTAAGTATAGGCATTATGTTGTACAGTAGATTTCAAAGACTTAGCTTGTATAACTGAAACTTTGTACCCTTTGACTAATACCTCCCCATTTTCCTCTCCCTCCAGCCCCTGGCAATCACGGTTCTACTCTCTGCTTCTATGAGTTTGAGTATTTTAGATTCCTCATATAAGTGGTATCATGTAGTATTTGTCCTTCTGTGTCTGGTTTATTTCACTTTGCATAATGTCCTCTAGGTTCATCCATATGTTGCAAATGTCAGGATTTCCTCTTTTATAAAAGCTGAATAATATTCCATTACATGTACATACCACATCTTTTTTTTATCCATTCATCCACTGATGGACATCTAGGTTGCTTCAATGTCTTGGCTACAGTGAACAATGTTGTAATTGACATGGGGGTGCAGATATCTCTTCAAGATCCTGAGATCAATTCCTCTATATATAATCCCAGAAGAGGGATTGTTGGATCATATGGTAGTTCTGTTTTTTAAGTTTTTGGAGAACCTCCATATTGTTTTCCATAGTAGCTGTACTATTTAAATTTAAATAGTAACATGTGGCCACTAGCTACCGTACTGGGAAGCAATGTATACAATGGGGATAACAGTGGTGTCTACCTCATTTACTTATTTATTCAATAAATACTTATAGAGTATCTTCTGTGAGCACCTACAGGTATTGTGCTAGGGAAAATATCATGAAGCTTACAACCAGTAAGGCAATCAGACCCATTTAACAGGTGAACAAATAAAATAACTACAGTTTACAGTTACTAGTATAAAGGAAGTAAACAAGATAGAGCTTTACAGAATAATAGGGGGCGCATTCTTTAGATGAGGCATGAGAGGAAACCTCTTTCAAGAGACGGTGAATGATCCAAACCACCACTACCTTCCAGCTCAGCATAGCCATGTGACACAACTCTGGCCAGAGGGACAGAAGTGGAAATGAGCCAAACGATGTTTCAGGAAAGATTTGGTTTTTTTTCATAGAAAAGGAACTGGTGAACCAATTTGAGGACACTCCCAAAGGGCAAAGATGAGACAATTTGAGCATTAATAAGGATAATAACTGCAATGTATTGAAACTCATCAAATATGTTTAAATCCAAAAGTTCATAAAGACAACTTTTTAAAAAAGGCTGACTGGTTATCATTGGAGGACACTAGTGAATCACCAGTGAATTATTTTGAAAACTGGTAAACTAAGGAAAAGAATCAAGCATTTATCTTTCCTTTATTTTCTGTACCCATTGAGTAACCTAATAATAAAGGCAGGAAGTTTCTCTTTATAGAAGTATTCCAGCTAATAAATGAAGAAGGAATGATATAATTAAAACATCACAATTTTATAACATAATTAATGGACCTAGACAGTAATCATCAAAAGCTGCTTTTATCACAAAGAGAAACAATCAGACATTAGATGCTTTCAGACAGCAGAACATAAAAAACAAACCTGAATCTAATCAAACCTGTAGTTCCAACTATGAACTTATAAGATATAGAAGACAGAGGACACCATCCGGATGCAATTAGGAAAATCCAGATTGTAGGAAACTCTACAAGGCAAATGACCTGGTTTCTTCAAAAAATAAATTGAGAGAAAACAAAAGAAGGGGGATCCTACAGATCAAAAGGGACTTCAAGGATGTATCAATTGCAAGTAGTAGTCTTATTTGGATATTTTAAACTATAAAAAATATGACTTTCATGGGACACTTGGAAATTTGAATACTGGATATTTGATGATATTAATGAACTGTTAATTTTTGTGTGATAATGGTATTGTGGTTTTGTTTAAAAAGGAAGAGTTTTATCTTTTAGAGATACATAGTGAAATATTTGGGGAAAATGATACAGTGTCTGGGATTTGCTTCAAAATAAGGGGAGGGGCTTCCCTGGTGGCGCAGTGGTTGAGAATCTGCCTGCCAATGCAGGGAACACGGGTTCAAGCCCTGGTCTGGGAAGATCCCACATGCCGCGGAGCAACTAGGCCCGTGAGCCACAACTACTGAGCCTGCGCGTCTGGAGCCTGTGCTCCGCAACAAGAGAGGCCGTGATAGTGAGAGGCCCGCGCACCACGATGAAGAGTGGCCCCCCCACTTGCCACAGCTAGAGAAAGCCCTCGCACAGAAACTAAGACCCAACACAGCCAAAAATTTAAAAAAAATAAAAAATAATAAAAAATAAAAAATAAATAAGGGGAGAGGGAGAGTGTGTGCAGAGGGTATAGATGAAATATGACTGGCCACAGATTGATAATTATTGTCGTTGCATAATGGATCCATGGATGGAGAGTGTCTTCATATCATTCTCTTTGTTATGTTTGGAATTCTGCATAATAAAAAGTTAAATCAAAAGTGGGCTTTGCTCCTTTACTCTCCTATTTTGCCTTGAAGATAGAGTTAAGGCCTTAAGGTGTTCCAGCCATGTGTGAACATGAGGCAGCAAGTATGAGGTCAGACATGAGAAGGGCAATATATGAAGGATGGTAGAGCCGAAAGATAGAAAGAGGCTGAGTCCCTATAAGCTCATGGAGCTGTTGTGCCGGCCCTAGAATGCCTACTTCTGGAAATTTTGTTATAAGAGATAAACAAACCTCCACGTGTTTAACCCCATCTTGGATTTGTGGGCAAGACCGTTCTTAGATCATACTGTTAAGATCCAAAATATAAGAAGGAGCAATCTAGGTGAGGAGCAAAGCAGAGGGCATCACAGTCAGAAGACCCTGGGATAGGTAAGAATTTGGAACTCACAGAAGGCCTGTGTGACTACAGCATGATGAGGGAGAAGAAGAGTAGGGTAAGATGAGGTTGAAGGTGTAGACAAGGTCTTGAAGGCTTGAGGCACAGTAGTCTCTGGTAAGCACTTTGGATTATTCTAAGCATAATGGGAAACCCATGACAGTTTTGAAGCAGACACGTGACAATAACTGATTTATTTATGTTTAGAAAGATAACTCTGGCTGCTACACAGAGAAAGGACAAGGGCAGGGGCAAGTGGGAAATCCTGGAGGCAGCCATCCAGATGAAAGATGATGGGAGTCGGGCAGTAGAGATGGATAGAAGTGGGCAGTTTTGAGACCTATTTTGGAAGTAAAATCAACAGAAGTTATTAAATAAATTTATAAAATTAGGGAAGGGGAAAATTCAAGGGTGGCTCCTAGTTTTCTGGTTTTAGCAATAAAGTAGAATTGGAAGAGGTAAACTTCATATGCCAGTTGGATATCCTAGCAGGTATGTCAATTAGGCAGTAGGGATGTGAGTATGGAGATGGTAAGAGAGGCCTGAACTATAGATATACATTTGGAAGCCATCAGCATAATATTGCATTTAAAGCTGGTGATGGATGAGATCACCTAGGGAAACAATGTAGGTGCAGAAGAAAATAGGACCCAGGATCGAATCTTGAGAAATACTAACGTTGACACACGGAGCTGAGAAAGGAAAAAAGACTGAGGATGGAGATTCTCATAAAGGAGAAGAAAACCAGGTGATAATCTGGTTTGGTTGACCATAAGGTATCCCAGAAATTAAGAGCAGGGAATATTTCATAGTCCAAGTGGGCCTCATGCTGCTGAGAAGTGAAATAAGAAAACAATAAAGGAGGCACTGCTGTTGATAATAAGAAGGTCATTGGTGACCCTGACAAGAACAATCTCAGAAGAGTGGTGGAGCTGGCATCCAAATCTGAGTGAGCTGAGGAGTAAATAGGTGATGAAGTAGAGATGGTGTGTGTAGAAACTTTCTTGAGAATCTGCCATAAAGGGAGCAGAGAAACAAGGCAGTAAGTGGAGGGACTTTAGGTGTCAAGGTAAAGTTTTCAAAGACAAAGAGATAGTGGAGCCTATCTGAATGCCGATAGAATGATCCATTGGTGAGAGTAAAAGGTGATGGGATTTACAACACAAATGAAGGACTTGTCTTTAATGGGAGGAGGGGCACTTCCTCCATGGTTGAAAGAGTAATGGAGAAGTAGATGCAGATGCAGGGAGAAGTCTAGATTTGGTGACTAAAAGATGACGTAGTTTCCTTCTCTTTTATCGGTGAAATATGATGTGAAGTCATCAGCTTAAAGTGAGGGAAAGAGGGTCTGGGGAAGGTGTGAAGAGAGAGGAAGGGTATAAAATAGTGCAAATTCAGCTTACTTCTGAAATTGCCAGGCAGTGTTTCTGAAATTGCCAGGCAGTGTCGAGACCTTTTGAGGATGGTGATGAGGGATTTAAAGTTATTTGTGAGATGCTCAGTAAATATTAGCTATCATTATTCTTAAAGGCCAGTTAAGTATTTAAAGTTATTTGTGAGATGCTCAGTAAATATTAGCTATCATTATTCTTAAACGCCAGTTAAGTAAGGCTCATTTAACCCTAACAACATACCTACAAAGTTAGGTGTTATTATCCTCATTTCAAAGAGAAAATTCAGTGTCCCCAAATTCATTAAGTTGTCCAGAATCATACACTGGTTTAGGCGGTGGAGTGGCATTTGAACCCAGACTGGGTACCCATAAAAGCCAGAGCCTCCCCCACCAAACCAGGTAAGCTGAGGTAGTGTTGTCATATCTAGCTGCAGAGTGTCTGGAGCACCCTCTGGAAGTTGGAGGAACACCAGCTTTCACAGATCACTCCTGGTCCTCTGAGCTAAAGCAGCTGAAGAAAATTCTGCCAGGATAAGTTTTCAGATGCCATCCCTGTGGCTGCTCTGCAGAGGTCACACATATGACTTTGAATCAAAGTCAAGGCCAATAACGAGCTACTGTTTTTTTACATAGGAGCCAATTCAGCAGCTAGGGTAGGGATGGCACTTATTTTCAGCCAGTGTTTCTCATGCAAATACCTTTTTCAAATTCCACGGTGGATAAAAAGAGGTTTTGTTTGTTTAGTGGCATTAAATAGCATGTATTATGCTCCTGATTTTGTGGATCTGGAATTAGCACAGGGCTCAGGGAAAACAGCTTGTCTATTTCATGATGACTAGATGGTTGGGATGGCTCAAATGGCTATAGATGGTTGGGATGATTCAACTGGGGCCCTATATCTGAGGCCCTAATTCTGACTGCAGTTTAGTTCCTCAGTTTTTCTCCCCATCGTGTCGGCTGGAGCTGAAATGTCCAGGATGACTTCCTCACGTCCATGTCCGGCACCGAGGCTGGGGTGGATGGAGCAGCCTGGCCTGGCTGGTCTTCATTCTCTTTCCACGTGATAAGTCTGCTGGGCTGCCTTGGGCTTCCTCACAACATGGCAGTCTCAGGGTAGTCAGACTTACGTGGTGGCTGGCTTCAAAAATGTATATTCATGTTGTATATTCTATATTCATATTATAGAATAGTATAATAGTATTTTTATCCTTTTAATAGCCACTTTTGAGCTATTACAAATAATGCTGCTATGAACATTTATGCACAAGTTTTTGTGCGGGTACCTACTGACGTTTTATTTTTGGCTGGGCCCGCGGCTTGCAGAATCTTAGTTCCCCAACCAGGAATTGAACCTTGGCCCTTGGCAGTGAAAGCGCGGAGTCCTAACCACTGGACGGCCAGGGAATTCCCTCATATTGAGTTGCAAAGTATAAAAATGCACAGAGGGATGAGGGATAATTTTGGGGAGCAATGGATATATTCTATATCATGATTGTGGTAGTGGTTACATATCTGTGTATATTGATCAAAACTCATTAAATTGTACACTTAGATGTATTTGTATTCAAATTATATCTCAGTAAAGCCAATCCCCTAAATAAAGGATGGAATGGTAGGGGGACAGATTTGGAGGCGTATTAATATATATAATGTTTTAACAATATATAATGCTTTTCTGTATACCAATATCTTCACATACATTTTCTCAATAAAGCAAGCAAAAACTGTGATCATTTCAATAAGCCAGTGAGATAAGTAAGAAGATATTACTCTGTCCATTTTAGATATGAGGAATTTACAACTGCATAGTTTGGTTGTGTGGACTGTCCATTATCACAGAGCTGCCAATTGGCAGAGGCAGAATTTCTTCCACCTTTTACCTCTGCAGTTTTCAAATGCTTAATCAAATTTGCTTACAAAAATTGAGGGAGAAAGAAGCTACACCTGTACAGATTTCATATTTGGACACAGAATAAAGAAGTTCCCCCACATGCTGGGTCTTCCATGACCTAAAATAAAAAATGAAAAAAAGTGATGACTCAAATCACAACTAGAACAGGACCTCTGAAAAGCAAGAAATTTAAAAATATCCCACCTTTGATTGCAACACTCTTTTAAGTTGCTCTAACACTTGAGCTTTGATTTTATTGAGAATAGAATGTTCTATATCTCTTCCTGCTCTTACCAGATTCTGTGGGTCCTATGCTTATGTGCTCAGATGCTTTGCCTGCCGTACCTCTACCCTGCTGCTGGCTCCTAAAGGCCGGCTCTCTCAGGATCCAGGGTCAGCTGTCTTCCAGTTGGCTTAGTCAATGGGAGGCGCTGGTGAGAATGGCAGAGTTGTCTTCTCCTTCCCTTGCTGCCTTGGGAGGCATCTCCCCGAAGCTGCTGCCCCTCTTCTGAGGTCTCCAGCAAGTATGGGACATGCCTGCCTTGACTTTGTCTTCTGCTGGGTGATCGTAACTCCTGGGCTCTGATGATACCACCTTCTCCCTGCGTCTTGCCAGCCTAAGGATGGTGGTGGCTTCTTGCTGTTGCTAAAGTCTGTGCTGCCTCACTGTCCTCTGATTAGCTTCTCTGCCTCTTTTTTCCTGTACCAACCCTCTCTTTTGAGGGATGTTTTACGATAGACCATCTGTGATATTGACTTAGGATTGGGCCTAGGACCATACCTGAAAATAGTTTTAACCACTTCCCTTGGCATCCGTTTCTGGTCCACCCTTCAGGCATGTTTAGATGTGACATTCATTATTCCCTTATGGATGGGTATATCTGTGTCATCAATGCAACCCCCAGAAAATTAAAATTTATTTATCAGATCAGCTAGTCTGCAGTCATCCAACAGCTGAAATAATGTATTTAAAAGGTCTGGAATCTCCGAATAAACCTTAAGCTGCCCATTGGTCATAATAACATTTAGCATGTTAAATTAGTACAGTGGAAATTTTATTAGTCAGCATACTTAATACTAGGTTCTGTAATAAATAAATCCAAAATCTCAGCGACTTAATATGATAAAATGTATTTGTTGTTCACAAAGAGTTCAATGTTGTCAGCTGCGGGTGTCTGCTCTGTGCAGTTAATTAGGAAACTGTTGTTGCCCTAGATGTTGACATCAGCTAGCAGATGAGGGACAACAGAGAGGATTGTGGAGGTGTTTTAGGAACCAAGACTGGAAATAGCATACATCAACTTTGTCCACATCTCATTGGCCAGAAGTCAGTCACGTGCCCCTCCGCACACCCACCCCAATTGCATGAGAGCCTGAGAAATATAGTTTAAATTAATGCCTAGGAAGAAAAAGAAATGACCTTGGAAAACACATGGTCAGTCTCTGCCACTATTTTCCCTTTTGGTCAATAACTTTCCATTTCATTCTTCCTCTCACTTATAGAATAAACTCCTCCCCACCCCACTTGCTAGAACATTATCCGAAGTCACTGAATCCAGCTCAAAACCCTGGGTGATGCTCAGTCAGCTCTATCTGGTTCACACGTGGTTTTTTTTTTTTTTTTCAATATTTTGAAACTAGATAAAGGTGGTGGTTGTACAACATTATGAATGCACTGAATGGCTCACTTTATTTATTTATTTTTATTTTTGGCTGTGTTGGGTCTTCGTTTCTGAGCGAGGGCTTTCTTTCTCCAGTTGCGGCAAGCGGGGGCCACTCTTCATCGCGGTGCGCGGGCCTCTCACTATCATGGCCTCTCTTGTTGCGGAGCACAGGCTCCAGACACGCAGGCTCAGTATTCGTGGCTCACGGGCCTAGTTGTTCTGCTGCATGTGGGATCTTCCCAGACCAGGGCTCGAACCCGTGTCCCCTGCGTTGGCAGGCAGATTCTCAACCACTGCGCTACCAGGGAAGCCTGTGGTTCTTTTTGGTTGAGTAATTTATAAACTAAAAAGAGGAGTCATCTTCCCCCTGCTCCTTTCTCATCCCCAAATATACACTGGTAAGCAGAGACAAGGAACTTCAGTGTCCCATATGGAAAGGGAAGAAATGAAAGACAGAAAGCCGACAGTGCTCCAAAGCGGTAGGTCAGGCACTGTGACATCTCCCTGACCAGGAAGCATTGAGAAATGTCTTTGACTGGACTCTGTTTCTCCTCTATGAGAGGCATTGTTTTGTCCATACTTTTCTGTGACCCCTGGTTCCACTCTTCAGGAATTCTCTTCGTTGTTCATTATGCTCTGTGGCAATATCTGAAGTGGGTGATGGGGGGTAAATTATCTCTGGGACTATGCAGATTTTGCAGTCTGCTTCCTTCTCATGGAAACCTGGGAGTCCAAAGCTGGTTGTTGTTTCCTGCCTTGACTAGTCTTTGTCCCAGACTTCTGTTTTCTTTGGAATTACTATTTCCTCAGAAACCTAACAGGCTTCCCATTGGTTTCCTTCTAGACAGTTCCTATGCCACAAACTACAGCCCAAACACTTTCCTAGACATAGTTCTCAATATCCTTTATGTCTTTGTTCCCTTATCCTCATGCCTCCCTCTTCTTACTGGCAGCCACCTTGACGCCATCAGGTTGAAAGGGAAAGCCACGTGTGACGTGGCTGTGCCAAGAGTGGTGGTGACTGAGCAGTCCTGTGTTGCTCACAGTTTTCTCACTCTTATTTTCTACTATTTGGGGCCTAGAATTAGTCTACTTCAAGACCCCCAATTTATGTAATTTTCCTATGTTCTTTCATTTCTTGCTGCAAACTGCCAAAACTTGCCAGTCACTTGAGGCCAAAACGCACTAACAGTTTGATTCCTTCCAACTGCTTCTCTTGGAGCCAGCAGTCTGTAAGCATATGGCCTGCTTCTCAAGCGAGAATTTTTGCCAAGTGTTTTGCCATGCACAGCATGGATTGCCACCTTTTCTGCCTCTGGGATCAGTTTTCTTTCTTCCCACAACTGGCATGCTAAGCCAGTGCCACTTATTTTAGTTTCTGGGGTTTTTTTTTTTAGGAGTACCCCACTTCAAGGTCTCATTTGTGGCTTTTGTTATAGTATTATTGCTAGCTGCATAAAAAGAACTTCCAAATCTCAATCTCAGTACCTTAAGACAGCAAACGCAATCAAATTCATTTCTCACTCCACAGTCCTGTGTAGGGAGGGGTGAGGGCGAGTGTGGAGAGAGGGAACCCTGCACCGTGCAGTCAGACATGAGGCTAACAGAGGCTCTACCATCTTCAGTGCATGACTCCCAAAGGTGCTCTGAGCATGGATATCCAGCCAGCAGCTGGAAGAGGACAGAGAACACGGACAATCACATGCATGTTTTAGGAGTTAGGTCTGTGAGCAGTGCATCACTCTGCGCACATTTCATTTGTCAAAAGTCAATAAGGGCTTCCCTGGTGGCGCAGTGGTTGAGAGTCCGCCTGCCAATGCAGGGGACACGGGTTCGAGCCCTGGTCTGGGAAGATCCCACATGCCGCCAAGCAACTGGGCCCGTGAGCCACAACTACTGAGCCTGCGCGTCTGGAGCCTGTGCTCCGCAACGAGAGAGGCCGCGATAGTGAGGGGCCCGCGCACCGCGATGAAGAGTGGCCCCCGCTTGCCGCAACTAGAGAAAGCCCTCGCACAGAAACGAAGACCCAACGCAGCCAAAAATAAATAAATAAATAAATAATTAATTTTAAAAATAAAAAAAACCCACCAAAAAAAAAAGTCAATGATATGGCACAAGAGCTGAGTATGTTACATAAGTGAGTTGAATGGGAACCAGGATGAATTCAGGAAGTGCATATTCTTTCTAAGTGAGTGGTAGCCATTCAACTCCAACTAATTATTGTCATGTGGGAATGCAGGGTTGCCAGATCTGATCTTTCTAGAGCAGCCAGAAATCCAGATTCCTATGTGAAGTCTTGTTATGGTTAAATGTTCATGTGATATAGTCCCTGAGATGATCTCCAATGATCTTCTGGCTATAGTATTTATGTCCTTGTGTAGTCACTTACACAAGGTATATCACTGTGTCAGGGCTGGTCTGAGTGACCAATAAAATATGACGGGATTGATGATATGTGACCTACTTCCAAGGCTAGGTCACAAAACATATGAAAGACTGTCTTGCTTTCTCTGGGATTACTCACACTGGGGGAGGTCAGCCACTGTGAAATGAGGACAGTCAAGCAGTCTGTGAAGAGGCCTACATGGGGTATAATTGAGATCTCCCATCAACAGTCAGCACCATCATGCCGATCATGTGAGTAAGCCACCCTGAAAGTGAATCATCCGTCCCTAGTCAAGCCTTCAGGTGATACAGCCCCAGCCAACGTTACATCTGCAACCTCACAGGAGACCATGAGATAGAACCACCCAGCTAAGACACTGAGATAATAGATTCTTATTGTTGTTTTAAGCCACTATTTTTTTTTAATATTTTGTTGCTCAGCAATAGGTAACTGATAATGGTCATAACTCACTTTTAAAATTTTTTAAAGTTAAACATTGTGTATAAAAAAATTTCCTTCTGCTGAATTCAGGCTACCAGTTTATAATATCTATAGAGAAGAAAGCAAGAAACAGTGGCCTTCCATTTTCTGATTCTTGCTTGCTTTGAACTGAACTTTTCAAGCATCATAAATCCAAGAGGAAAAATGATTTAATAAACTGCATTACTTTTGCCAGATTCAGTAAGACTTGTGTTCAAACACGACTCCACTACTTACTAGTTATGAGACCTTGGAAAATTTACTTAACCTCTTTTGGCTACAATTTCCTTTTTTGGAAAAGAGGAATAACAACAGAAGTACTTCTCAGGAAAAATTGTGAAATACTCTGAAATGAGAATAAGAAAAGATTAGTGGGTGTCCTATCTAGTTTATTCATCCAGATTATCTCTGCATCTCACTGTCTTTGAGTTATTTCACAACTCTGTAATTTGTAGAAAACAGAGTAATGCAAATGTTCTTATTCATAGAAATGCAAATTGTGTCTACTGGTATGCAACTGATTACTGTCCCATGGATAAAGGTCAGTTTTACACCAATAAAGTAAGTTCATTTAAGCATTCCTGATGGTTTAATGTATTTTGCTCTTCGGAGGATTCTCATTTGGACTGGCTGTAACATCTTAGTTATTATATCATTAATTGATATGTTAAATAAAACCAGAGACATATGTTTATTTTATATTTGTATGTGAGTCATGATTCAACTTAAAAAAAATTTACCCTTTGACAGATATCACAGTGTTGTTATGATGAATAAATAAATCAATGCATGTGAATCCCTTAGCACTGTGTCTGACACAGAGTGTTCAATAATAATTAGCTCATTTTATAATGCTAAGGAAGAGGGTAGTAAAGAAGCAATGATGTGAGGTCACCAATTTAGATGAAACAAAGGTCCACTGGTCTACCTATTCACCTGTTCCTGTTTTCCAAAAAGGATACTCAGAGAAAACAACTTGGCAAATCAACAAAATAGCAGTCAAAATGCTAACCAACACAGTAATTACATAACAAGGTCTCCGAAAAATCATCTAACCTATCCTATCCTGATGAGAAAGATAATACTTAGACAGTTGCTGGTAAGGCTTGCTAAAGTAACACACATGGAATGGGGTTACTGTGAATGAGCTGGAAGGGGTGTTAATCTGAAAACAGATTTAGAAAGCACATGTCTGAGTGTTGTTTCAATTCTGTGCCTCCTGGTAAGTAACTGAAATGCCTTAAGTGGGCCAGGTATAAGGAACAGCTCTATCTATCAATTTTCGTTTTAGATAAAGATCAAATATTTAATAGAGAGAACTTTTTTTATTATAATGCCAACTAAAATTTGTCACTTGCCATCTGCCTCTGCAAGGATTAGGCCACCAGCCACTGCAGTCGTTGACCTGCTTACCCTGAAAGGAGTTCAGCGTGGAGATCAGGAATGAGGTACTCTGTGCTTTGGGAAAAACTGGCAGAACAGGTCTTCCCATAGTTAGATATTTTCAGGAGATTTTATGAGCCCGATTTCTTGCATCTCCTCATATCTAGAAAAGCACTAAAATCATTACCGGAGACATCTGCTCCTCGTGACGAGCAGCAACCTTCCTGTGACCAGCAGTAACCTTCTGCCAAAATGTGTGCTTGATTGCATATATCCCTCTTCACCAAAATCACAGATATATACTGACCTCTTCCCTTACCTCTTTGGAGCAGTTCCTCAGAGCTATCTGAGAGGCTGTCTCCCAGGCTACAGTCTTCATTTTGCCCCAAATAAAACTTAACTCACAATTCTCATGTTGTGCATTTTTTTTCAGTCGACATTAAGAAGAGAACAAGCCTGATGGTAACTGGAAACAGATACTCTGGCTTAGCATCAGAGAAGCAGTATGGAACGGAATGGTGTACTGGAGTAGGAGCAGCTCCAGTCAAATGGTGCCACCCAGGAATTCAGGCCATGGTTTTGTAAAAGCAGCAAGAAATCTCAATTATTATGGGATATTTCTTAGCTCAAGCAATTAATTAAGCACCCAAGCCAACTAATCAAAACACATCTACCATTTCTTTGTGACCTCTGACTTAGGCCATGATGTTTTGGATGTACTCTGTGGGCAACTACTTGTTGGTAACACTCATCAGGAGTTGCTTATCACGGTTTGATGCCTTATTTACTGGCATGAGTAGAAGATGAAGTGTCAGAGAACTGCTGGTCATGTTTGCTTATCAGACTGGGGTTGCTGGTAGTCAACGAAGAGAACGAGTAAGTAATATTTGTGGCTCTGCGTCAGACACTGGATGCTTTGTTTTGCCCATCACACTTTGCTTTGTCCATCATGCTGTGTGAATGTGGGGAGAAAGAGTTCTGAATATGTTCAGGAAGCTTTGTACTGTAGTAGAAAATAGACGCCTTTGGAGTCATATAGACGTAGATTTGAATCGCAGCTGCACTGCTTAAGAGCTAACTGACCATGGATAATTTGCTTAACATCTCTGAGCTTCAGTTTCCTCAGTTATAAAAAGAGAAGACTGGGTGCAGAAGGAACCAGGCTCCTTTAATCTTCCTGCCCTGCCATCTTTAGTATGTGGCTTTCTACCCCTAGGTTGCAAGCAGCTGTTGCATCTACAAGCATTGCTTCTGAATTCCAGGCAGGAAGAAGGCGGGAGAATGAAGGTTAAAAGGCACATGTCAGCTGTGTCTCTTTTATCAAAATTCAGCAGCTTTCCTTTAAGTCACCTCTAGCAGACTTCTGTTTACTGGCCATATTAGCCACCTCTGACTGCAAGGGAACTTGGGAAATAAATTTTTTTAACCCATAACATTTCCACTGACTCATACAGCAGAGTTCTACTATGAATGGGAGATTGGCTCCTGGCTTAAAAATCCCCAGCAGTATCTGCTAAAGTGCTCAATAATCCTGGATATTATGTTTATAATACTTTTAATCTCAGCTAGTCTCTCTCCTTTGTCATTACATCCAAAGTGCTGGGCATATGGCATGCACGCGCACGCGTGCGTGTGTATATTCAGTGTGGTTTCTTGCTCATTTAACTGGTACATCAGAAGTATTTTCTTCCCAGTGAGATTTAATAAAAGGCTAAAAATTAAAAAAAAAAAAAAAAGAAAGAAAGAAAGAAAAAAGAAAGGGCACTTTCTACATAAGGAACTATGCCAAGAAAGTACCTTTGGGTTTTCTTTTTATTGAAGATTCTTACAATAACCAAAATCATTATGATAATAGCTAAAAATTTACTGAGCAGTTATGGTGTGCCAGAGACTGTGCAAAGTTCTTTCTGTTCATTATAACCATCATAAAAACTCTATAAGGTAGACTGCTTAAAATCATACAGCTAATACACAGTGGAGCCAATATTTGAATGTGAATCTGTCTGATTCCAAACTGCTCTTTATTACCTGTCAGATTGCGAGATACTCCTCACCTACTTCTGGAGACTCTTTCCAATTTTATTCTAAAGCCCAAATCTTGGCCTCACATTTGGCCAATACCACAGTAATAATTGCTGTAGGTTAAGACTCATCAAATTAGTGGTACAAAATTTGATGAGAAACAGGATATATGCATATTTTAAAAGTATCTCCACACGAGATACCTATTAATTATAAAGAGAATAACAGGGGCTTCCTGGTGGCGCAGTCATTGAGAATCCGCCTGCCAATGCACGGGACACGGGTTCGAGCCCTGGTCTGGGAAGATCCCACATTCCCCGGAGCAACTAAGCCCATGTGCCACAACTACTGAGCCTGCGCTCTAGAGCCCGTGAGCCACAACTACTGAACCCACGTGCCACAACTACTGACACCCGCATGCCTAGAGCCCGTGCTCCACAAGAGAAGCCACCGCAATGAGAAGCCTGTGCACTGCAATGAAGAGTAGCCCCCGCTCGCCGCAACTAGGGAAAACCTGCGCACAGCAATGAAGACCTGACACAGCCAAAAATAAAATTTAAAAAAAGAGAGAGAATAACAGTAACTTTACAGTGGTGAAATCAGGCTCACAACACCGTAACCAAGTAATCAAAGTTAACGTCACTAGTAATGAGATACACCAACATCACATGACTCCTGAAATGACGCCCTGAGAAGGACACAGCATCACTTCTGTAGTATTCTTTCCAAAAATGCATAAGCTAAATTTAATCATGAGGACCTCAGACACACCCAGCTTGAAGGACATTCTACAAAGTAACTGGCCAATATTCCCCAAAAGTATCAATGTCATGAAAGACAAAGAAAAGCTGAGGAACTGTCTTAGCCTGAAGAAGACAGAAAATATGACAACTAGATGCAATATGTGATCCTGGATTGGATCAAGGACCGTAAAAAATCATTAGTGTGACAATTAGGGAAATCTGAATAAGATCTATATATCAGTTAATAGTATGGTATCCAAGTAAATTTTCTGTTTTTCATAATTGTACTATCATTACATAATTGTGTACATTTGGAAACTAGGTGAAGGATATATGATAACTGATTTTTGTTTCTTGGTGACTTTTTCTTGCATCTTTTTATAAGTCTGAAATTATTTTAAAATGAAAAATTTAAAAAAACAACCCTTATCTATCCCAGTTCACCTGTTAAAGGTGTTTACTTATCATAATTATGTCTGAACTACAAGTCAATGGACTGCAAGTGCATCTCCACCAGCTTTCTCATCTTCTCGGCATTCTGTGTTCTGTCTCTAAGAGGATGCCCTGCTCTTTGTCCAGATGGTACCATGCTCAATGGTTGCCAGATTTAAGAGAGAACTATTTACACCCTAGATAGCATACATTTGTATATTCATTATGACAACTTCCTGGCAAATGAGAGAAAAATATTTTGTGCTAACACAATCAATATATTGTGACAGTTTACCATCATATGGAAGTAAAGTGTCTTGGGAAGGGCACTTTTTTTCTAATTCACAGTATGAGTCAGCAGTAGCCCTGCACTCCATTCCCTTCAAAGTCACCAGCAGGGTACAACCTCTCTTCTAGATTAGATCTAGTCATAGGCCATCTCCTGGCAGGAGGGATATCCCCTTTCCTCATCTCTCCTTCAGCTACAAAATGGAACTTTCTCTTAGATTTTAAAATGTCCTGGGGTGCGACATCCCCAGGTTGGTGGTGGGAAGACTACACTGACCAGCCAACGTGTAAAGAGGAAATGCAGCAGGAGCAGTTAGACCTCAGAGTTGTAAGATGGATAGGTGATTCTCAAACTTTTCCCCAAATGTTCCTGAATAGCAGAGAAGAGTTATATCAGGTAGGATGCTTTGGGCTGCAAGTAACAGAAAACCCAGTTCAGACTAGCTTACACTGTGAAGAAATTTATTAACAGGCAGTCCAGAGCTCAAAAGGGCTCCAGGCCCAGTGTCATAAGGGCTGCACTCCATTTCTTTGATATTCTCTTGGTTCAGTATTCCTCTGTGTATCAGTTTTGTCTCCAGACCAGGGTCCTCACTGTTAATAAATGGCTTACAGGAACAAACAGGGACACACATTTCTTTGTTCATGTTCTGTAGGAGAAAAAGACCTTTTACCCATTGTACCACAGAAATTTTTCCTTTCAGTCTGACTGGGCCAACTTAGGTCACATATCCACTCCTCTGCCAATAACACTCCCCAAGAAAGAGCTGTGCCGTGAATGATTGAAGTCTGAGTTCCTAAACCATTCAATGGCAAGGTTGTGGGATTCCCATGAGCGGTTTAGAGTAAGCAAGATATACTCCCAAAGCTGGGGATGAGGTAAAATTTCTTTGAGTAATGGGCCTTCTGAAGAAAGAGTGGATACTTGAACAAAAATCAGGGCTTTGTCAGGGAAAGGAATGGGGCCATTTGACGTGGGGAAGTGAATTCCTGCCCCTTGTGAATCAAGAATGTTGGTCCAACATGACCTTCTACAAATAGGATGTTTCTTTGTGTGCCTTCTTCCTTTTTAAATGGGTTATACCACTATGGAAAATAACATGGAGGTTCCTCAAAATGTTAAAAATAGAGCCATCATATGATCCAGCGATCCCACGGGGATATATATTTGGGTATATATCCAAAGAAGTTGAATGCAGGATCTCAAAGAGATATTTTCACGCCCGTGTTCATGACAGCACTATTCACAATAACCAAGAGGTAGAAGCAACACAAATGTACATCAATGGATGAATAGACTAAAAAAATTTGGTTTATAGGAATATTATTATCCACCCATAAAAAGGAAGGAAATCCTATCACAAGCTACAACATGGATGAACCTTGAGGACATTATGCTAAGTGAAATAAGCCAGGTGCAAAAAGACAAATACTGTATGAATCACAAAAGACCATCACACTGAAAATATTGTATGCATCACAAAAGACCATCACATTGCAGGACGCAATGACATTTCACAAATGTTAATATTTTCTCTTCTACCGCATTTCATTTAATTTTAAAAATCCTTTTCCTGCTTTATCTTAAGAATCATATACATTTCTTGTTCTATTCCATAATGTCTGGGCTGGGTTTATCTAGAATGAATCTCCCCTTCCAATTTTGTCGGAAATTGGTTACTTTAAGAAGGTATTTATCCTGTGGCATCCAGAAACCCCTGGCATTTAGCCACATTTGAGAAGCAAGGTATGGAATCAGAGGAATGGATTTTCTGGAAGACAATCCCTCTAGTTAAGTGAATTGTAATACAGCCATATGATAGACTATTAGCCTTTAAAAAGGCTTATGAAGAGTCTACTTTTTAAATGGGGGAAATACTTATTTTACAATAAGAAGTAAAAAAAAGAGAATGCAATGCTGACAATGACTATAAAAGAAAGAAGTTACAGTAACAATAGTGGGAATCTGAAACATATGTATAGGAAAACATCCCAAAAGAAACCGATGAAAATGTTAACGGTGGTAGCCTTTGGCTGGTGCATCTTCAGGAGAGTTTTTCTTTGAACTTTCAATTTTCTTGTTTGTTTTTTTTGTTGTTGTTTTGTCTGTTTGTTTTTTCCATAATTTACAACACATCTAGAATGTTTAGTAAAGGAAAAGTGAACTGGGGTAAACACAAAAATTGTGGGTCCAAGGGTGTCACTTATGAAAACATAAACATTATAACCACTATTTTGGCTGTCAGAGGAATTATACCACCTCCCACATCCCTGCTTTTTTATTTTTAATGTGTTTTTGACAGTTGAGGTCAATATAAAAATACCACTGTATACATAAAAATAAAGATAGATCCAAAATTAAGTTGTTCAGTTTTCTCTGTGATTTAACTCTTTGGCCATTTAACATATTGCAAGTAAATTAATTTAGAACAAAATTAAATTCTTGGTTGTTTGAAAAAGGATTAAAAGTCTTCCATCTAAAAATATGAAATTATTGTTCAAAGGGATATAATTCGAAAATCTGTAAGCACATTTATGTGTAAAAAAGTCATTTCCTTTTAACTCTCCCTTACATGACGCATGTACTAAAATCTGAGAAAGTGCCTGGGTTTGTTCCATTTAAATGCTTTTTAATAGTGTTGTCATTCTGTTTCTGGCAAGCAAAGCTTTACATAAGCCTAAAGATGCAGAAATTCTAAGATTAGAATAATTTAGATTCTGTCCTTGGGACACACTGTTTGTCTAGTGTAAGATGATGGAATGTCCCTGTAGGTGAGTCAGCTCTCGGCTCGGACTGCAGACTCTGCTAAGACTCTAGTCCCTGGATCTCATCCACTCGTGATCTCCATCAGTGTGGTTACAGGGCCACTCAGCTAGAATCTGCAGCTGCTGCTCTCCCCAGCCCAGGAGCACCTGCCCTGCAGCGACTGGAGCTTGGTCTACCCATGTGTGTCCTAGTCAGGTGGTGTTGGTCTGCCTCTTACTACTGCAGGGCTTTGTCAATCAGTGACTTAATTTTTGAGGCAGGAAAACTGAGAATCAATTTTTCATATTCTCCATATCCTGTGCTCACCACTCCCTTTCTCAGCAAAAGGCTCATGGTATTTCTTGCCTTGGGGTTTTTTTTTTACACAAGGAAAACAGACGTTTCCATGGAGCACTTTTTGTTTTGTTAAAGTTCAAACTCTGCTAGAGTCTTCTACACATTCTTTCTGTTTTTAAAAAATATTTATTTATTTATTTGGTTGAGTTGGGTCTTAGTTGTGGCATGTGGGCTCCTTAGTTGTGGCTCGAGGACTCCTTAGTTGTGGCATGCCAACTCTTAGTTGCGGCATGCATATGGGATCAAGTTCCCTGACCAGGGATCGAACCTGGGCCCCGGCATTGGGAACGCAGAGTCTTATTAACCACTGCACCACCGGGGAAGTCTCCTATGGATTCTTAGAAGGAGAAAGGGAGACTCTTCGAGGGCAGCAAGAAGGAAAAGACAAATACACCTGTCACTAAAAACGGGGGTCTGTGGGTGGGAGGATTCCTGAGATCTGAGTAGCCTCGGTGCAGTGGCCGGAGGAGGAAGCTGGTGCTCAGGGAGGACGGCTGTGAGGTGAGGTGTACCTTGACCTGCCCCAACCCCTCAAAGATCCTCGACGTCGCAAGTCACACAGAAGCCACGGAGTGGCTCACTCCAGAGGAAACTTTTCTAGTACAGAAAATGGGCATCCAGCAGATATACATGCAGTTGGAAGAGAGAGGACAGGACAGGCCCTCTCCACGCGTTAGCACACTGGGCAAGAACCAGAATCCTGAGTCAGGTCCCTGAATGGCTGAGATGTCATTTCCTGCCATTCTAGTGGAGTCATGCTAGGAGTTAGTTTCTTGTTTTTTTTTTTAAATTGTAGGTGAATATTTACTTATTTATTTATTTATTTTTGGCTGTGTTGGGTCTTCATTTCTGTGCGAGGGCTTTCTCTAGTTGCGGCGAGCGGGGGCCACTCTTCATCGCGGTGCGCGGGCCTCTCACTATTGCGGCTTCTCTTGTTGCGGAGCACAGGCTCCAGACGCGCAGGCTCAGTAATTGTGGCTCACGGGCCTAGTTGTTCCGCGGCATGTGGGATGCTCCCGGACCAGGGCTTGAACCCGTGTCCCCTGCATTGGCAGGCAGATTCTCAACCACTGCGCCACCACGGAAGCCCCAGGAGTTAGTTTTAATTAAATTTAAGAAAATAAAATAACTGGACATTTCTTACTCATTTGAATTTGTGTACATTCCTGCTATGTCTGTCTGAGCTCCTATTTCTTCACCATATCCTGGCGATCAAACACTTGCCTCATAGCATTACTGTAAGGGTTAAGCCAGGTTAACATGTGAGGGCCTGGGACAGTGCTTGGGTATATTTAGTAGGTGCTCAACTGCTGTTGATTCTCTAAAAAAATTTTTTTCCTTCTCTCCAAGATGGGACTGCCAGAATGAATGGCAGAAGTTGGTATGAGGACCTACGGAAGGCCTTGGGCTAGGGAAGGTAGAGGGGCAATGTTTTTAACAGTAATAATAGTTACTTTTTTTTCTTTTTTGGTCTATTAATTGGGGACTTTTTTTTACTGAGGTATAAGTTGATTTACAATATTATATGTTTCAGATATACAGTACAGTGATTCACAATTTTTAAAGATTATACTCCATTTATAGTTATTATAAAATATTGGCTATATTCCCTGTGCTGTACAATATATCCTTGTAGCTTATTTATTTTATACACAGTAGTTTGTATCTCTTACTCCCCTACCCCTGTCTTGTCCCTCTCCCCTTCCCTCTCCTCACTGGTAACCACTAGTTTGTTCCTTATATATGTGAGTCTGTTTCTTTTTTGTTATATTCACTAGTTGGTTTCATTTTTCAGATTCCACATATAAGTGATATCATACAGTATTTGTCTTTCTCTGTCTGACTTATTTCACTAACCTAATACCCTCTAGGCTCATCCACGTGGTTACAAATGGCAACATTTCATTCTTTTTTATGGCTGAGTAGTATTCCATTCCATCCACACAGCACATCTTCTTTATCCATAATGATAGCTAGTATTCATTAAGAACCTATTATGGGCCAGGCATTCCTGGACTATAAATCTTGTCCGTGGTTTTGCACCTGTTCTGCAGAGCTCTAAGATTCCATGGAGGGTCTCAGGAACTGCAGTGAAGAGCCAAAGGGAGACCAATGAGTTCACATGCAGGGCTGCTTCCTCTACTTCAACTAGATCAGTTTTGCTTTTACCTGTTTAATATGTTGATCCTCTACGTGAGATTTTGTTTGAAAAGTAGTATGTCTCTCAAAAATGTCAGAAAACGGGCTTCCCTGGTGGCGCAGTGGTTGAGAATCTGCCTGCCAATGCAGGGGACACGGGTTCGTGCCTTGGTCTGGGAAGATCCCACATGCCGCGGAACAACTGGGCCCGTGAGCCACAATTGCTGAGCCTGCGCGTCTGGAGCCTGTGCTCCGCAACAAGAAAGGCCGCGATAGTGAGAGGCCCGCGCACCGCGATGAAGAGTGGCCCCCACTTGCCGCAACTAGAGAAAACCCTCGCACAGAAATGAAGACCCAACACAGCCATAAATAAAATAAATAAATAAAAATAAAAAAATAAACAGGAGCTGTTGTTTAAAAAAAAAAAAATGTCAGAAAACTTCTACAGAGATATTGGATCAATATGGCAATATAAACAAACACATGTTCAACCAGCCTTCCCCTCCTGATCTAAACCCTAAAACTAACCTAAAGGATATATACATATATATATCTGTAGATATATAGATATTTGAAGATCATGTTGACTTACAAGATGAATTGCTCTAAATGGACCAAAAATTCTGCAGAAACTGCTGAAAGACAGAAAGTAGAACTGGGATAACACTGAAGGAGGGACCCACTGCCCAACACTAAAGAAGAGGGCACCTGTAAGTTGTGAGTCAGGCTTCAGTACTGCTCCAAGCTTGGGGAAAGCGCATACGGGGACGGGAGGCAGTCCCAAACCAACATTCAGTGTGATTTGGGTAGCATTACAGCAGTAGGAACAATCAGGCAGTTCCTCTTCTCCTCCTTCCACCTGTGCTACGCAGCAAACAGCAAAGGCAATTCCAATGGGACCCCCTGGGCATTATAAGCAGGATAGTAACCAAGAGGTGTGTGTACCCCAAAAGAAAGTGGGAGTTCCCGTGCCCAGAAGACGAGCTACTGATCCGCTCAGTCTGGTAGTATGTCCTGCCTCTCCCCTATAACCACAGGAAGCAGAAACATTGAACAGATACGCACTCAGACATACAGGCAAGGCTAAGAGACAACTGAAAATGCAAACAGAAGGACAACCGAGAAATCACCAAACATTTGAAGAAAAACAAAGAGCAGTCCCAGAAGGAAAGAATGGAGGGAACGAAGAAGAGGAAATATTCAAAAAACAACAGAATAAAACAGCTTATTGTCAATGAAAGACATGACACCTCCAATGAAAGACCCCATGAGTGCTGCTTAGAATGAATAGAAAAACAAACAAACAAACAAACAAACCCCAGATCACATCTAGACACTTGATGGTAACATTTCAGAAAAGCTCAATTAGTAACTTGCTTTTCTGTTTCTATTCAGTCTCCTAAAATTTGGTCACTTTATTGGACAAAGAAATTTTTTTGGTATTGTCTGCCAAGATGATGTAAGTTGGAATACTTTTAGCAAAGGAACCTGATACTCTTGGCTGTTTGACTGACACAGCCAGTAGTTGAGCCCCACGCTGGATAGTGTGAAGATGTGGCAAGAAGAGGCTGGATAGGCTAAATTTATAGTCATTGAATATAGATGTTTCTTTTTGTTCCAAATGATCTGTTTGGTATTTAATCTGCCTAGTTACTTATTGCCCCACAAGTAATCAGAACAAATGAAATAAAACAACCCATTTTGGATCTGTCCCAAACACTACTACAAATATCCCCTAAATATCCACTCATTTGAATGGTTTTGTTTTTTTTTAACAGCTCCACAAATTGTACATCCCAACTGTGACTCAGAATTATTGTTAATCAAGTTCAGAATTAAAAACGTGTTTTAGACATTCTACTAAAATATTTCCTTCAACTTAGAAAGAATTCATTAGAATTTTGAATGCCTTTTAAGCGTTTGTGGTTTGGGCCCTACATCATGTGTTATTTTATGAGTTCTCTTTGGAGAGCCAGCTTTTCTCCCTCATTCTTATCATCCTCTTATCATATTTGTTCAGATCTTCATTGAACATCTAACATGAACTGAAGATTGTTGATTCAGTCCCAAGTCTTTCGTCTTTTTCCATTAGGTGCAAGAGCAGTCCTTAGGACTGAGGAGTTTACAAAAATGAGTAAAGCACAGTTCCTGTAAACCCAGAAGTGTTTAAAATCTAGTAAATAAATATGAGAAATGTATAAAATCCAATGAGGATTCTCTCCCTCAGGAGAGAAAAAGATCATATTTGTTATGATCTAGGCCATGCTCATGTTATTTTTCTACATTGGTCTCTCCTGTAAGATTGTAATAATAACTACCATTTATTGGTACCTTCTGTACCCAAGAGAAGCTGGCATTTGATGACCTAGATGGGTGGGATGGGGGGAGGAGTGGGAGGGAGGTCCAAGAGGGAGGGGGTTTATGTATACATATAGCTGATTCACTTCGCTGTACAGCAGTAACTAACACAACATTGTAAAGCAACTATACTCCAATAAGAAAAATAAAAAAAAAGAAAGAAGCATCAGACTCAGAAAGGTCCGTTGACCTTGCCCAGTGTCACAAACTTCTAAGTGACAGAGCCTGGAATTGACCCGTCTACTTGACCATAAAGCCCTATTTATTTTTCCCCCAACTTAAACATACTCTTTCCTCTGTCTTGAGCATACATTCTATGTTCCCACCTCTCCCTTTACTATGGTCCATTCTCCTACTTTAGAAAAGAAAGGCATACACTCACTTATCTGGAATCTTCTTACGGTGCATTGTCCCAAGAAGTAAAAATCTCCTGGTTACCTACGGAAGGGACAATTCAAATGACTGGGGAAGCCTCCTTGAATAATTAATCAAAGCACATAAAAAAACTGCCCAATGCCTGTCTTCCTTATACATACTTCTGGTAAGAGCAAAATGTTGCTTTAGAACCAGGGTATTTTGGCTGATGTTGGGATATTCTGAATTAAATCAGAATGGGTAGTGGGGGTGACTGTACTTCTGCCCTTTTTGGACTACAATCAAAGAATGCAATGCCCTTGAAAATTCTATGAGAGCAAAGCAAACACAGCTTAAAAAATTTTTAAAGGAAAGCAATTCTTTTCAGATATTTAAAAAATACTCATCCTGGCACTTGTCATTAGCTAGAAAGAAAAGCACCTTCAAATAGCCTATGAACAGTGGTGGTAGCGATGCCGATTATTTTTCAGTGTAACTGGATTTTTTTAGGAATACCAACTTTTTAAAGATACATTGATTAACACCCACAGGTAAGATTTTTACAAGATTTTTCTCAGATTAGTTGTATATAATCCAATAGGGAGCTAAACCCTATTTTATCAAATCTAGATCATGAGATATTTATTCCGATTATAGTACATTCCCATTTTATTTCATCTTCTGAATTATTTAGTTTTTACTATCTCCTAATAACAGCAAGTGAATTTGCTAGCTGCTGGACCAATTAGTTATTAGCTATGTGACAGGGATGGGCTATGTGCTCATCAGCTGGGCTTCTTCTTCCTGAGGGTGCAGGAAAACCACATTTCCCTTTCTCCCCTGCAGTTAGATTGAGGCCACATGCCTGGGTTCCTATCACAGGAACATGAGCAGAAGTAATGGACACCACTTTCCAGGCCTAGTTATAAGCTCCCCCAGCACCACTATTCAAGCTCTCTCTTTCCCTTCTGCTGGGCCCATGGAGGTCAATATTGCAGATTACCAGATGAAAGGAACCAAGCCGCTGTTTTGAAGACAGCTGCCCCAGAGTCACCCTACTCTCACTGGGGCTATGAAATGAATGATAAATAGAACAGTGTGGGGCTTCCCTGGTGGTGCAGTGGTTAAGAATCCGCCTGCCAGTGCAGGGGACACGGGTTCGAGCCCTGGTCCAGGAAGATCCCACATGCCACGGAGCAACTAAGCCCGTGCGCCACAACTACTGAGCCTGCGCTCTAGAGCACGCGGCCACAACTACCGAGCCCACGTGCCATAACTACTGAAGCCCGTGCGCCTAGAGCCCGTGCTCCGCAACAAGAGAAGCCACCGCAATGAGAAGCCTGTGCACCGCAGCGAAGGGTAGCTCCCGCTCGCCGCAACTAGAGAAAGCCTGCGAGCAGCAACCAAAAATAAAATAAATAAATTTATTAAAAAAAAAATTAAGAAAAAAAGCAGTGTGGAGTTATTTTTTTTACAGCAGCTAGCTTTAATTACCCTGATTAATATAAACAGTGTATACTTTTATTAAGCATCTCAGATTTCGAATCATGTATTGTACATTTCCTAAAGAATATCATACCTGCTCTCATAGGTCTTGATTCATACATAACTTCTACTCTTAGCTGGATACTACATTGTATTACTGCAAATTAAGTAATGAAAAATGTATTACTTTGTTTCAATTAACTAATGTAAAATTAATTATATGAGAGTTATATCATTTTAATCTTGATTGCTTTTAGAAATATATTGTACAACATGGATTCTGTAACTTACTTCTCAGTGTTTTTGATACAATTCCTTAAAAGAAATATTAACACATCTGAACCGAAAAATAAAATAAGACTTTTTTTGACAGAAAATAAGTCAGATTTTAGTGATCAGCTTGCAAATGAGGACTGGCTTTGTCAATTAGGTCATATGGCTTTGTCATTTGTGGTCTGGTTGACCACAGGATAGGAGCACTTTCCATGTATTCAATGAAAGAAAGCTTTAAGTTTTGACATAACTATATTTAAAACATGTGATAAAAGTTTGTAAAAAATACTGTACTACCACAGATACTGAAATAAATATCTCCAATTTTTACTGAGTAAAAACTTAAATGAAGTGCTGCTGGGTGAAAGAATAAAAGGTATAATTAATAGTCACTTGATAATCTGTGACAAAGCCTTTTTGGTACAGTTTCAGAGACTGAGACTCTAATGTCTGTCTAATTAAACCCTTTATAAGTCAGATGGCTTCTAATTCATAGCTTTCAACAAAACTAAAAAGAGGACCTAATTGAATTATTAGCTGATAAATCTTTTAAGTAATTCTGGATAATAAATCACTCTATTATTTTTGACATCTAATTTGACAGAATTTCAAAGAATTGGGTGACATTGCCATAATTAAATTTTCTATTCTTATATTATTATTGTGAAAAACATCAATAGAATAGAAGTGGTACTCTGTCCCATTTTAGACATAATTAATATTCTTCCATGAGTACCTGAACTAATGGAAAAATAAATCCCCATTAATTTCAATAAGCGGTATATCCCTGAAAATTTCTACTTACGTGTTTGGCAATTATAAAAAATATTTAATATATTTATATTGTTTTAACCACTTGTATAACAATAATAATTATAACTACAGAAGTACTCTTTTTAACTTAGAGGGAACTAAAAAAATTAAAATCTATATCAGTACTTTTGCTTGAGACACATCATAAGGTGATCAATGAAAGACTTCTTGAGCACAAACACTTCTACATTACGGTAAAAGACTTATATTAGGGTGAAAAACTGGGGGAAATGGAATGCAAAGGAGTTCAGAAGTAAAAAGAAACAACGCTCATTTTCTGATTGCTAAAGAAGAGTTCATGTATTTTTAAAAAACGTGTGCTAGTCTCAAAGTTGCTAACATGCGATCATACTCTATTTATAACTTGATATTTTTTCTTGTGTATCTATTTTTTAAAAATTGGTTATGTTCTATATATTCTATGTATTGGTTATATTCTATGTTCTATGTATTCGTATTCTGGCTCTGCCACTCACCTATGACGAGAGCTTGGGTATGTGCTTATCTTTTCAGGGCCTTGGTTTCTTTTTTTCCCTATAAAATGTGAAAGTTGAACCACATCATTTGCAGGCCCCCTTACGTCTCTAATATTCTATAACTCTGTGACTAAAGACTCAGAAATATTCCTTTAGATGACTGAAAACAAAAAGTATCCAAATATGCATTTCCTCTTTTTCCCCTTTCTCATTTTCCTTCTTCCCTCCCAATACCACTAAGGCCCTGTTGGCATAGAGCAAAGATTGTTTGTTTTGAGGGATTTACTAAAATTGGTCTCATTATGTATCAGTTAATTACAGTAATTCATTGGCTTCCCTCAACCAAAAAATAATCAAACTATTCATGACATCATTATTCTCCCTAGTAATCGAAATCTGAAAAGCATATAATAAAGATAATATTTTCTAAAATAAAAAGATGATATTGGCACGATCCTGCTTCCTCCTTTTGAGGAAGCTAGAATCTTGAAATAGCTCATCAGAAATAGAAGTCTTTAGAATAGAAAAGTTGACCAGAAAGGCTATAATTGTTGTTAAAAAATATGTATGTGAGGTCCACTAGCACCGCCTTGTGCTATTTATAAAACAATGCAAGATATGATGTATAAATAGTACTATTTTGGTTTTAAATATTTCCATTTTGGTAACAGAATGTTGTGGTTTTTCATATGTGCAGTGAGAAAAGGTCCTGAAATATTAGTGCTGTGTTTTTCTTTCTTGCCCCATACTTCCGTGTAGTTACATGTACCCATGTTGACTTGTGGACAACTGAGATTGTTAGATCAGGGATTCAAAGAGAAAGAGACATTTAATATTCAATTGACTGACTTCCACAAAAGGGCAGAGTAGAGGAGGGAGCTCATGTGAGATGGTTGCTGACCAACCCTGGAGAGCTATGTGGAAGGGAGGCCAGTGACTGCAGCCCATCCCCACCATTCACGTGCGCATGCCTCTCTGTGTAGAAGAGCCACAGGTGCTACTGTCATCACTGTCAGGTCATCACAGCACCTGCACTCGGCCTCTTAGCTCATCCAGGTGAAGGATGTCCACCTGTGTCCTACGACTTTGGTAGCCTCCCATGTGAACTGCTGTCTGTTAAATTTTACCCTTGTTAACAGGACACAAAACATCTTTTCAAAATAGTGTGAGATCCTTCACCACCAGAGGACATTGAAAATGAAGAAGAAAGAGAAGCCACAGTTTTGGCACTTGGAAGAGTCTGCACCGGGAAACCCACCTCTGGTGTATGCATGTGTGTATATATATTTACATGTATATATTTATACTGGAGAAGTATTAGGGTCTTAAGACTAAATGAGATGGCATATAGGAAAATGCACAGTACTAATTCATCTATACATCCAATTAATAAAATTTTATTGAATACCTAATGAATATTTATTGAGCACCTACTATGTGCCAGGCACTGTCCTAGGTACTAGGGACATAGTAAACAAGATGGATGAGGTCTCTGTCTCATAAGCTTGCACTGTGGTGGGGGAAGACATAGTGTAAACAGATAAATAAGGTAATTTCAGTTACTGTAAGTGTCATGAAGAAAGTAAAAGAGGCCAATTGGATAGAAAGTGACTGGTTGGAGGGTGAAGGGAGCAACTGCAGGGAGGGTGGGCAAAGACAGCCTCTTTGGGGAGGGTAACACTGAATAATGAGGAGGACTTAGTCATGCAGAGACATTTGGAAGGAACAGATAGAGGGAACAGAAAGTGCAGAAGCTCTCAGGCACACAGTAGTTTAGCATGTTTTAGAAAGATGGCAAATGATGCAACCTCTGCAGACTCAGGAGTGGGGAGCCTCCTTCACTAAGATGATGGGGTCTTACAGCTGGCACAGAGTAAGTGCCTAATAAAGAAATGTGTCTTTGCTCTGACACATTACATTAGAAAATGTTTACTACATATTTAAAAAGAGTTTATAACGAAAAACTTCCCCTGCCCCCAGCTCCAGCCCTGCTTCCCAGAAGCAATCACCCTTATAATTTACTTTTGGTTCTTTTGACATATCTTTGAATATAGCATGCTCCTAATGTTATTTCTTCATGTATCAATTATAGATATTATCTATTTACTTCCTACAATGACAGAGAAGCATTTAGCCAAGAGAATTATGGTTATTTTTCTGCCTCTGCTGGTTACCTTTGCACCTATAAATAATAAACTTCTATGTCTTGTCCCTTCATATCTTGACTCCCAGATCATGAGACTGAGATATTATAGACCTAATTCTTCCTGCTGCTTCTCTTCCTCCACTCTTCCCTCCATGTTTCTGCTGGGCACAGCCTCCTATGCCCTATAAACTTTAGTAGTTCTAACTCTTTTTAGCAGTTATACAGGGCTCTTCAGGCTCTAGGTCCCACCTACTTTTTTCACCTCCTGACATTATCCACTTGCGCTATACTCACAGTTTTACTGAACTATGTACTTGCAGTTTTTGTAAACTTTTGTGTGCTCTTGTCTTTTTTTCTCATTGCCTCATATGTTTTCATTGCCGGGAAGGGCTTCCCTCTGCAATTCACTGGCAAATCCCATTCATTCATTTTAGCCTACATGCCACTTTATGAGATCTTCCTTGCTGGATGCCATTTATTAAATACAAAAAATATTTATTCAATGGCTGTTATATGCAAGGCACTGTTCTAGGTGTCAGGGCTATAGTGGTCCTAGACAGACATTCATGAGCTTGCATTCCAGTGACTTAATAAGCAGACTTAATAAAAATAACCACCGTGATGAAACACACGATGTGTCAGGACTTTACTAAATAACTCACAAATGCTATTTTAATCCTCACACCTTTATGGGACTTTAAGAAGTTAAATATCCTTCCTGAGGTCACTTCCTGTAAGTGGCTGAGCTTATACTCAAACTCAAATCTGCCTAACTTCAGAGGTGTCACTCTTAAATCATACTCATTCTGCAGCTACTACTCCTTGTACACTTCTACCATAACATTTGTCATACTGTTTTGAAACTGTGCATGGAGTTCCCCACATAAACCACAGGACATAAAAGAATTATTTGTGTGACTATTTTTTCAATTTTCTCAGGATGGTACAGAAGTAATACTGTTCCAGAGACACAGGAGTGAAATTAATGCATTACATACAGTGGGTGCCTTAGGGAATTAGGGATTAACTCTTGAAATCTCAGACTGAGAAAGGCTTGCTCTAAACTGAAGACGTCTTAAGGGTAGAGATACCTGCTGCGTAATGGGTGCTCGATAAATGTTCATTGAACCTTTTATTCAAACCTTTGTAATCAATACATACTGAGTTTTGGGGTTGAAAAACTATGTTAGTCCTGCGTTTGAAGGTGGCTTTGCAGCAGGAGCTAGGCACTCAGTCTTTTCAATAGAATTCCAAGGGTGTTCAGTCCAAACTTTAAGAGGCAGTAGAATGCAGTGGTTAATTGCACAGACTCTACAGCCAAACTACCCAGGTTCCAATTCCAATTCCACTGTTTACGGTTTATACAACAAATTATTATTTAACATGTGCCAGCCACTTTTATAAGTACTTTACAAACATTACCTGAACTAAACCTAACACCTCCATGTAGCAGATACCTTTACTATTCCTCAATAGTGCCATGTCTCAGTTTTCTCCTCAGTTAAATGCGGGATACTAATAACAAAATATAGGGTATGTAGGATTGAATGAGTGTAAAGTGCTTAGAATAGTATCCGGCACATAAAAAGTTAGCTATTACCACCAGTAGAGGCTGTGACCATCGGCTTGATGTAACTTAACAATTTTTTCATCTTATGCTAATGTTCACTTCAAGGGAATTATTTGGAATGGGGACTAAATCTTAAGCATCTCCCAGTCAAGTTGGCTCTACGTTTCTAAGGGAAAACCCAGTGGCTGGTGCTGAAATGGAAAACGTAGGAAAAAAATACCTCTGAAATCCGTCCAGTCTTCTGCATCTGCTCAGGCATCTCCCAAGTCCACATTATTGTCACCTCTTGCTGGGATGCCTGCAATAGCCTCCTAGCTGGTTCAACGGCATTCTCCTTGGCTGCCTTTATTCTCTGCTCCAGGAGATTAACCTTTTCAAAACACAGAGGCAAATCGTATTGTATAGTGCGCACACTTACAACAGTCCATTGATTTCTCATTGTTCTTAGAATAAGGACCCAAATCAGTAACTTAGCTGACTAAGTCTTGTGGGATCTAGCCTTGGCCCGTCCCTCTCCGTGGTATCTACCCACCCCAGTCACATCAGCCTTCGTTCACTGTTCAGCAAATATTTGTTTGATCACCATGTATTTATGGAGTCATTGAGGATACATCAGTGACAAAGAGAAACACAGTTTTTGTACTCATAGAACTTACCTTTAGGAGGTGGGAGAACAACAATGGCAACAAAAACCAGACATATAATAATTATTATAAAAACTATAATAATTGCTGGTTGTAAAAAGTAGGAAAATGGAATTGAGCCTGCAAATAAAAAAAGAGGGTCATTTGAGATAAGATGGACAGAAAGTCTTCTCTAAGCAGGTAATATTATATAGATGAGATGTAAAGGAGGAAGAGAAGTGAGCCACATGATGAATGGGGAGGAGAGAATTCAGGTGGACAGAACCCATGCAAAGGTTCACATATGCTGGAAACAGCCTGGTGTGTTTGAGGTACCCAGAGTAGATCAACTCACTGCACAAAGGTAAGAAAGTAGGGAGTGAGATTGGCTGGTGCCTGGTCCTGTAGGGCCTGGTAGGCCATTGTAAAGAATTAGGAAGTTTTTTCCCTCTTCTTTTTATTTTAGAAAAGCTCCAAGCTGTTTTTAAAAGTTGAAAGAGTGGCACAATGTACATCGCTATACCCTTTATTTAGATCCACAAATTATTAACTTTTTGCCACATTTGCTTTTTTGGTTCTATTTTCTCTGTTCTCTGTTCTTTTGTTCTCCCTAACATCCTTCTATTTTGTTTTTGTTTTATTTTCCCCCCAAATCTTCTGAAGGTAAGTAGTTGCAGACACTGTGACACTTTGCTGCTAAATACTGAAGCAAACATATTCCCAAAACAAAGACATGCTTCTACATAGTCACAAATTATCACACGTCCAAAATTTAATATTGATTCAGTATCATCTACGTTGTAGTCCATATTTATATTTCCACAATTGTCCACAAATTGTTTTTTGCAGTTACTTTTTAAAAAAATCTATGAACCAATCAAGATTCATGAATTTCATTTAGCAACATCTGTCTCCTGACTAAAGCAATCCACCATCTTTTGATTTTCTCTTTCCCGAACACTGACATTTTTGAAGAGCCTGGGTCTGTTGTCTTGTAAGATGCTCTACCTTCTGATTGTTGCCTCATGATTAGATTCAGGTTAAACACTGCTGGCACAAATAGTACCAGGTGATAGATAGTCCCATTACTGGTGATGTTTCCTCACTTGATTAAGGTATGTCTCATAAATAAATCTCTACATTGTAAAGTTACCTTTTCCCCTAATTAAGAGTTAATCTCTAGGGTGATTCTTTGAGATAGTGTTAATATCCTGCTCCCCAACAACCTTTTAGCCAATGGTTTAGCATCCTTTATCCATTGTTTTAGTATTCTTTGATAAGTTTTATCTACGTCAATTTTTACAATGGGAGTTGCAATATGGGGAATATTTTAATTTGTTATTCTTTTTGCATTCATTAACTGGCATTCTTGTGTAAAGAAGAGCTTTTCACTGTTAGTCCTTTTCTCCCCCATCCATCCCCCTAACGAAGAGGACTTAAAAAATTAAACCTGTTTTAATCTATTACCATCATTATTCTTATTCTTTTTGATGTTCAAATTGTTCCAAGCATGGTTAGTGGAAGCCCCTTTAGGCCAGATCCAGTGTCCTTTTGAAATGACCCTATTAATCTCTAAGGACTTCTTTGCTTTCTGACAAGAATGTTCTAGGCTCACTTTATAATTTCCCTGCTCCAGTCCTGGAATCAGCCTTTTCTCCAAGGAGTACTGGTTCTTTTTAGTGATAAATGGTATTTAGAAACCATTTGGGTGGCTTGGTCCTAGGGGTGCTCATTGTTACTGGGGTGCCAGGGCTTCCAGGCCTTCAGGCCCTCTCAGTGGACCCAATTAAGATAAAAAAATAATAATAATAATGTCATTCCACTACCAACTCAAATCCGTCATCATGGGGTTCTTCCTTACTTTCTATCATACCACATTTGTTATTTCCCTTCTCCCACAGTGAGAACCCTGGTACCAAACAACATGAATATATTTACTCCTTTGCTTCTTCCTGTAACACATGTATAATAGATTCAAAATTACTAAACCAATACCCCTTTCAACATCAAACCTACTAAACCAAGTTATTGATTTCTTTGCATTTCTTTTGCTCTTACATTGGATCCCACAACTCCTAACTCCAGTATATAGAGTACTACGCTCAAGTTAATTGAACAAGTTCTTTTTCTCTGTGTGGCTATGCTGACAATTTGATATACAGGTAAGTTCATCTTTTTCTTTGTGTTAAATTTTAGGGCTTGCTTTTATTTCCATTGTTTTAGATTTAATTTTTTGAAAAGGCAAAACTCTTTTTTTAAAATTTATTTATTTTTGACTGCATTGGGTCTTCATTGCTGCACGCGGGCTTTCTCTAGTTGCAGTGAGCGGGGGCTACTCTTCGTTGCAGTGCTTGGGCTTCTCATTGCAGTGGCTTCTCTTGTTTTGGAGCACAGGGTCTAGGCACACGGGCTTCAGTAGTTGTGGCACATGGGCTCAGTAGTTGTGGCTTGCAGGCTCTAGAGCGCAGGCTCAGTAGTTGTGGTACATGGGCTCAGCTGCTTTGTGGCATGTGGGATCTTCCAGGACCAGGGATCAAACCCATGTCCCCTGCATTGGCAGGCGGATTCTTAACCACCAAGCCACCAGGGAAGTCCTCTTTTTTTTAAAAAGAAGTTTATTCAGAGAGCCACACTCCCATCACTAATCCTTGCAAAATATTCCCATCCCCTGTAGATAACCATTTTCAACTAATTTTCTGTTTTATAGTTTTTGTATTTCTATCTTCAAAAATAGGCCAAAAACGGGTGTGTGGTATACATACATATAAGTATGTAGACTCTCATTTCTCCTTCTTGCTTACACAAAAGTTAGCATACTTTGTATATTCTTTTGCACCTTTTCTTCACTGAACCATATAAATATTATTTTATTCTAAAAATTCATTGAAGGGCTAGGGACTGACATGATCATTTCCATTTTAAGATTGGTTTCATTGCCCTATAAAGAATGGAGAACAAGACCTGAAGCAGGTAGACCAGATGGGAGGCTGCAGTGGTCGGAGCAATGAAAAGGGAAAGGAGCATTTATTTCACTTATAACACAAAAGTACAACAGATACATTTATGAGCTGGATGAGAGTGGTGAGGGAAAAGGAAGACTCAAAATGATTCTTTCTCATGAGTAACTGGGTAGATACATGGTGGTGTCATTTACCGAGACAGAGATTTGGGAGGAGAGGCTTTAAGTTTTGGAATGAAAAATCAAGGTCCCATACTGAATATGTTAAGTTAGAGATGTCTGTTATACATCCAGGTGGAGATGGTAAGTGGATAATGAGATATTTGCATTTGGTTGAAGTTCAGAGGAGAGGTCTGGGGAGGATAAGGAATTTAGGAGTTATCAGTATAAAGATATTTAAATCCATGGGAGTTGATGAGTTTGCCAAGAGGAATATTGTAGAGGGGAGAAAAAGGTGGGGGAGAGGGGAAGCTCAAAACCAAGCTCTGAGGATTCCCATAATTTAGAGCTTAGGTAGAAGAGACAGAAAAGGAGACTAAGCTGGGCAGCTATTAAGGTTAAGAGTAAACAAGGAGAGAATGACCTTTTGCTGACCCAGAGGCCAAGTGAAGTTTCAAGGCTGAAACATTTAACTGTGTGGATGAAACAAACTGTGTGGAATGCTTCTGGGAGCTAGAATAAAATAAGACAGAGAATCCATTGGATTTTGTATAGTATTATCCTGCCCCTGTGCCTGGTATTACGTTCCCTAGGCCTGGAGTGCTTACTCCTCTCCTTTTTAAACCTAGTTAATGCCGAATGACCCTTGGAGAGCCAGATCAAACATTATTTGCTCAGGTTCCCCTGTGACACAGTCTTACAGCTCTAAACATTTCTTTCAAACCACTCAGTACAGTTGTAATTTCTCAATTATTTGTCTTTGCAATTTTTTCTCAATTATTAGAATATAAGCTCCTGGAGGGTTAGGGTCTGTTTTGCTGAACATAAATAAATGTAGCACCTGGAGGGCTCAAGAGCTGGAAATCAGTAACAGCTAGTAAAAGCAATAAAGCCATTATGAGGTACAGCAGGAAGGGCAGATTTAGGGGTAGAAGTGCCTGAAGGAGAAATGGAGACTTTGACACAGAGGCCCCTAAAGACTTAAGTTCCAGCCGGAACAGTAAAACACAGTTTTATTCTATCTTCCCCCTTTCTTCCCTTTCACACCTACTTTCTCTGTTCATTTTTACTCCTGGTCCTGCATCCTCTTCTCTACTCCAAACTGGCTCACCACAAATATGATTCTTTTGTGGATAAAGAAGGCAAACTGAATTAAGGAGACAGTGGAAAGTTAGAGAAGGAAGGGGGAGGTTATGGGAAATATAAATACAGAATAAGAAAAGGAAGACAGTAAGCTCATCAAACCAGGTACTATTCTACAAATGCTACCAACCAAGTAAGAGTCAAAAATAAGATCACATGTGAGAGGGTGGGTCTTGAAGTCATTCAGCTGAGTTTAAAATCCCAGTTCCACCATTAATAGCTGTATGCCTTTGAGCAAATTACTTAATCATATGAACTCAGTTTCCTCAAAACCTATAAAAGGGGCATAATAACAGTACCTACCTCACAGGGTTGTTCTCAGGATCAGTACGACAATCAGTTTTAAAAGCTTAGCACCATGACTGGCACAAGGTAAATGCTCAATTAACGTTAGCAGTTACTTTTCTTTAAAATGAAGTACAGCAAGGAGAGATGGCCTAAGTAGCAAATACTTGTCATATGACTGTAATAACACCGCATCAAAAGAAGAGGATCACTTTAAAAGAAGCAGATAAGATGTACTGGCACTTACATTTCGGGCACTGCAAAGACCTTGCCTGTGCATGGAAGATTGTCACAGTACAGCGCCTCACGCCGGTAGTTGCTTTATATTTTCAGAATGGCAAAAACAAAAAAACAAAAAGAGAAAGAATGCTTTTGAAAATCTTTTCTGGGAAAAATGTATCTCGTCCACGAGGGCCGCTGTGGACGACAGGTAGGATCATGCAGCGAAGGAAGTGACCCTCCGAGTGCGGGCAGCGCTCGTTCTAAGTGACTCTCCCGATGCGGAGCCTATTCCGGCCCGCAAGGACAAGGCCCGCCATTCGTCCGCTGGTCCCTAGTGTAGTCGCGGGGCTAAGTGTAGCAGCTACCTCACCTCGGGGCCTCCGCCACGTCTTTATTGTCTCCAGGATGGAATCCGAGATCCGCGCCGCCGCCAACAGAGGGTGGTACCCACCGCAGCCCCGAGGCAGCGCCCTACCCAGCCCGGCAAGCAGAGCCCCGCGGGAAGCTCCGCCCACTGGCCGCTCACCAGGCCGCTTCCGCCCATTGGTCGCCCGGCATTCCGAGACCCGCCCCCAAATTTGAAAGCTTCTCCCGGGAGCGGGTGGGAAGCCCACAGCTCTAGCCGGCGGCGCTCCGGGGCGTCTTTCCGGAAGCTCCGCCCACTCCCAGCGTTCCGTTTGAATTTGAAAACGAAAATAAGTCGGTGAAGCTCCCAGACTGGGCCGGCAGGGCAACGTTTGAGTGTGAGGGTACGCGGAAGGAGGTGGGGGACTGCGCACATACCAGGTGAGGTGAGGAAAGATCTCAGGCAGTGTGAGCACCTTCCGACGGGGCTCGGGACACCCCTGAGGTCACTCTCAGGAACTGGGTTGCGGAGCAATGAAGACGCCTGGGCCAGCGGGTGCGCTTTGGGGGGTTGAGCCGTTGTACTCGCGTTAGGATTTAAATCTGGTCTCCGCCGCTTATTGGCTGTGTGACGCAAGGCAACGTCTTTAATCTTTCTGGGCCAGTTTCCTCATCTGTAAGAGGGGGTAATAATAGAACCTACCTCTTCGGGCTCTTATGAAGATAAAATGATAATGTGTAAACCTGTTAGAAAGTGCCGGTGTATAGTAGGCACTAAGTATTTGCAATCATTAATATTTTTATTATTGTTGCTTCTGTTAGTGTTGAGGATCAGGCCTCCATTGCCAAATCTGGTGTCCTGAATCCCTAAGGTGAGCAGTTTGCTCGGCAAGTGACGTGCTGTTATTTGGGAGGGATGGGGGCCGTGTGGTGGCCGTCTGTGCAGTTATTTACAGGCTGCTGCCGGTGCCCGGGGCTCGCCCTTCTTGGGCTTTGCAGTGCTAAGCGGAAGGGGGTGTGTGTGACGAGTGCAATGACTGCTGTCATCCCCCAGTTTGGGAGGTTTCCCCCATCTCGTTCTACTTTTTGGCTCAGTGATTCCTGCCTGGTGCAGTTCTTTAGTATTCCTTACTGAAGGACTAATTGACAAAAGGTCATGCCTTATAGGTTAGCTTGTTTTTAATTCCCAAGGTGATCAAATTCAGGTTTGTTTTTGTTCTTAAAACAAGGTAGCATGTTCACCCCGAAGCAGCATAACAGTGTGTACTTTTTATTAGATGTCCAAGACCTGAGACTTCAGCTTGCAAAATAATGTAAAGGACTCATCAGTTGTGAAGACGTTTTTTTTGAGACTATAGTTTGTGGATGACATTCAGAAACGTCATTCAGTAGCAGATTTTATTTTTCATCAGTCTTCAACCATGAAATCTCACTGGAGAGAAGATAAAATATGCTGTTTCTCAGTCGTGGGAACAGCCTTCTGAAATGAGAAATGAGGTCTTGAACCTTGCTGTTGCTAAAGATAATATCAGAAAAGAGTAAGACCAATTTTTTTTTTTTTTTTTTTTTTTGCAGAGAGGATTTTATTTATTATTATTAAGCCACTATACACGGAGTTTTTATCACATTAAATCTCTGAATTTGTTGTAGGGGATACAGAGTAGTATAAGACAAGGTCCTTGCCCTCAAGAAGTTTCTAGTCTAGTTGGGGAGGCCACACATAAGTAGAAGTTAACTAAAAGTACAGGAAGTGATAGTACATCTCATTAATTTTATAATTGTTAAGAGGCAGTTTATTCATTGAAAACTGAACATATGAGCACGTACAAACTACTGTAACCTTACT
This sequence comes from Balaenoptera musculus, assembly GCF_009873245.2. NCBI lineage: Eukaryota > Metazoa > Chordata > Mammalia > Artiodactyla > Balaenopteridae > Balaenoptera > Balaenoptera musculus. The sequence continues at coordinate 37,213,420 of NC_045800.1, read as the reverse complement.
TTTTTAAGGAGGTACAATATTCTTTTTAACTTAGTAATTTCATAAAAGACTTATCAATATGTTTTTTTTAACCAAAAATTAATTGAAGGCAAAGATTGAAGCTTACCTTCCAGTTTCCTGGGCATTTCTATGAAATTTGAGTTATGAAATGTCAAGCCAGTACTTTCATTTTTTTGCACACTTTTCTCCCATATTCTAGATCAGTGATTATTTTTTATTCTATCAGATACCTTTTTTCTTAATTTTCACCCATAAATTGCATGTTTGAAATACTCTATCAACTGCATTTAAGTAATTTTCTCATTTTGATTACATCACTGATTATACAATAAAAAAAGCAATAAAGATATTAAACTTACTTAATTGTATGATTGGGTGATCTTGTAGTTTGCTGGGTTTTGTTGAAGGTAAATGTGTAATTTCTTTAACTCTTTTTGCAATTTAGGAAAAACAAAACCAAAAACAGCCCTGTTGTATTGAATTTGGGGGGTTTCAGGACTGATCAAGGGAAAAGATACACTGCAAGGTGGCAGTAACACACGAGGAGCTTTACTGGGGTAGCGCTTTGACAGGATTGCGTGCTTGGGAAGTTGCCCACAGCATGAGACTTTCCAGAGACTAGAGTGAAGGGCCAGTCACCTAGAAGGGGAAGAGGGTAAGGGAATTGGGGAGGGGTGGGGGTAATAGGAGAGGGAGCTCTGGGTAAGTGATATTGCTCAGCAGCACAGTGGCCAGTCACTATGTCAGAGAACTCCAAAGGGTAGCAGTGGCTTGGGGTCTTATCATCCTGGATTTCATCTGTGGCTAGCAGATGGTTGGGTGCAGTTTCATGGTTTGTGGGAACCAGTTGGGCTCTAAATGGCTAAAAATGAGCTTATTTTGGCTATATGTAAAGCAAACAGATGTGTAAAAATTTGAGTTTGACACCTCACTGGGTTTTTGAACTAATGATGTTGGCCTGCTGTGAAGAAGTAAACAACGCAGGGCCAGTATACAGGGGCCATCTTTGGCTCATTTATTTAACCCCCATGGTTGCCCATTACTAACTACCTTCTTGAGCCAGGAACTCTAGTGGGCAGTCACTGTTCTGAATATTTTATAATATTCAAAGAATAGAGTGCTCTCTCCATTTCTCCCTGGTATTGTGCACCTAGTAGATTCTCAGTAAATATTTTAATGTTAATATTTTTTTTATATGGTTCTTGTTTTTGTCTGACTTATTTCACTTAGCATAATACCCTCAAGTTCAAACTATGTTGTTGCAAATGGCAAGATTTCATTCTTTTTAATAGCTGAGTAATATTCCATTGTGTGTGTGTATCACTTAATGTTAATATTTTATCAGTGAAGGTTACCCCTAAGTTTACCTTTAAATTTAGTGACTTGATGTTTAATTTAGTTGTAATAGTTTACTGATGCATTATTCCATGTTCACCTTAATTTTTAAGACCTGTGATGTATCAGGTACTGTTTTGAATATGTTCACATACGTTATTTCACTTTTTACTTGCATTATTTGGAAGAATTCAGTTGAAAGTAATTGTCCAGATTACTGACTCCTAATTGCTAAAACATTACAAAGTCTGTAAGTAACATTCTTCAGAAGACACTAAGTAACTAAAATAATACAAGGTTATAATTTACTCCACCCTTACCGTTTGACTTCTGAGAGGATTTCAGGCAGAGTCTGAATGTTTTATACTCTCTTACTTTATGGATTACCTTTACTCATGAAATCTCTTTGGCTGAATCTACCCATAGGTTGCAGCACATGAATAGTAGTGGTAAGCTGTATCCAGTATTATTTGATTTAGAATCTGTAAATAATTGTCTTTTGTCTTTTCCATGGGTCATCATGTTATAGATGAAATAGTCTAATGTTTTCCTTTTGGAAATGTAGTTACATGGCAAGAAGTAGTGGGCTGGACTCACAGACTTTATAAACTATGGATAGCTTATATGCTGATTTATTAAGGTTATCTAAGAAAGTTACTGTTATTCTTGCAGAATGGAATCTAATGTAAATCAAGATGGGGTGCCTAGACCATCTTATGTTTTCAGTGCTGACCCAGTTGCAAGGCCTTCGGAAATAAATTTTGATGGCATTAAGCTTGACCTCTCTCGTGAATTTTCCTTAGTTGCTTCGAGCACTGAGGTAAGTACAAGAAAAGTATTATGTTGATTATCATGATTGAATGCAAATGGGCACACACACACACAAACACACACACACACACACTTGTGGACAGGTACAACTAGAGCAGAGCTTTCCAAACTTTGTAGGTTTAAGGCAAACTTCTATCTCAGCAATTTTTTCATGGTGCCCTAAATACATAACAGTTCCTTTTCACATAGTAGGTGCAGACATCTTAATGACTATTTATGCCCTGACCTAGTAGCCATTTGAGAAAAAAATAACTTATGAAATTTTTAAATATTAGTTTTCAATAACCACAGTTACTTACTAATGGGCTATGTGTGCATTTTGGGTGCTGCACAACTACTCAAGCTTTGGAATCAAATTAGACACTGCCACCTGCATTTCCTGTTCTTCATTGTTTTGGGGTCGTACTTGCTTTTTATCACAGCCACCACTGGAAAATCCAGCTTCACTAAGATATGACATCATCAAAAGAAATAGTGTGATCTAAGGTTGAAACTGAACTTCTTCAAGCTAATAGTTCATGGTGTTCAACATGTGTCAAGTACCGCTGTGGTTCCCTAAGAATTGTAAAATATTCCACTATGCCCCTAGGAATTGCAGGCCTTAGTTTAAAAAATAATGCAGGTTAAAAAAAAATTAACTTAGTAGTGTTTAAGAAATAAGTCTTTCTACTACCCTACCTACTGTCACTATGTTTGCTGTGTTTATAGACTTTTTCTTATACATTTACTTTCAATCCATTTATATTCTATTTATTACAGATTAGATTATTAATTTCAATGCCTTAGAGAGATGGACTAACCCATTTTATAAAGAAAGATGGAGGGGGAAAGAGGAGTATAGGGAACATAGATAAAAGGATAATAATTATTTAATACCTATCATGTGCTAGGCTCTTTAGCTCATTTAATCATAGATAAAGAAAAGAGAGGAAGGGATAAATGCCTCTTGGTGTATAAATGGAATTATACATTACTAGACTTTTGTGTGTGCCTTCCTTCATATAATACAAGGGTTGGTAAATAATGGCCTGGTTTTGTATTGCCTGTTTTTGTATTGCTTACAAGCTAAGAATGGTTTTTACATTTTTAAATGGTTGAAGAAAAAAAATCAAAAGAAAAATCATGTTTCATGATTTAAAAATTATATGAAATTCAAATATCACAAGTCATATTTATTGGTTTACTTATTTTCTAGGTCTGCTTTTGCAACAGAGTGGCAGAGTTGAGTAGTTGTGACAGACTGTAGGGCCTGTAGAGCCTAAAATATTGTGTTTCTTTACACACAAAAAATTTGCTGATCCCTACTTAGCATGATGTTTTTGAGATTCATCACGCATCATGTGTCAGTAGTTTGTTACTTTTTATTGCTGAATAGTAGTTCATTGTGCAGATATGCCACATATCCATTTACAGTTTGATGGACGTATGAGTGATTTCCATTTTGGGGCCATTATAAATAATGCTTCTCTGAATGTTTATGTGCAAGCCTCTCTGTGAACTTGTGTTTTCATTTCTCTTGGGTAGATACTTACGAGTAATTGTGGGTGACATGGTAAGTGCATATTTAACTTCATCAGAAAACTGAAACTGTTTTCCAAAGCGACTGTACCAGCACCAGCAATGTATGCAGGTTCCGGTTCTTCCACCTCTTTGCCAACACTTGGTAATTTTATGAGTGTGTAGTAGTACCTTGTTGTGGTTTTAGTCTGCATTTCCCTAAATGAGCACTTTTTCAAGTATTTCTTGGCTATTCCTATACCATCTCTTGTAAAATGTCTCTTCACATCATTTCCCTACTTAAAAAAATTAGATTGTTTGTCTTATTACTGATTTGTGAGAGATCTTCATGCATTGTAGATACATATCCTTTATCAGATCAATAGTGTCTTGATTAATAGAGGTTTTTAAAGAAGTCTAATTTAACTTTTTTTTCTTTTACGGTGATTTCTTTTGTTAAGTCCTCAGAAATCTTTGCCCAAGGTGGTGAAGGTTTTTTAAAACATTTTCTTCTAGAAATGGTTAGAGCTTCTGTTTTAATGGTTATATTTGTTATCCATCTTGAATTAGTTTTTGTGTATAGTTGATGTAGGGATCCAGGTTGATTGGTCGGTTGATTTTTTTTTTTTTACCCTCCATTTATCTAGTTACTTTAACATTATGTGTTGAAAAGACTTTCTTTTCCCCATTAAATTGTTTTGGTGTCTTTATTGATAATCAAATGGCTGTGTATCTATGTGTGGATCTATTTCTGGATTATTCTCTTTCAGTGACCTATTTGCTTATCCTTATGCCTATACTTCACTGTCTATTTCTGTAGGTTTATAATAATACGTGAAATCAGGTAGTATGAATTCTCTAACTTTGCTTTTCTTTTTTAGGAATATTTTGCCTTTTCTAGGTTCTTTGTAAATATATTCATGAATTTTAGAATTGACTTACCAGTTTCTACAAAACAGCCTACTGGGATTTTTGACTGGGATTGCATTGAATCTATGAATCAATTTGGAGAGAATTGATATTTTAATAATATTGGAGAGTTTTAATTCACGATTGTGGTATATTTCTCAATTTATTTAGGTCTTTAAGGTTTTAGCAATGTTTTATACTTTTGTTGAAGGCCAGTGTAGGGGCCTTCAATATCTTCTGTTAAATGTATTCTTAAACATTTCATGGCATTTGATGCTATTGTAAATTATATTTTTAACAGCTTTATTGAAGTAAAATTAAGATACAATAAACTGTACATATTTGAAGTATAGTCTTTGACAAGTTTTGATGTAATGCATATGCTTGTGAGACTGTCACTACAGTCAAGATAGTGAATATTTCCATTACTCCTAAAAGTTTCCTTGTGCCTCCTTGTAATTCCTCCCTCCCATCACACCTCCAGGTAACCGCTGATCAAACATTAGTTTGTACTTCTAGAGCTTTATATAAATGTAATCATAAAGTATGTACTCTTTTCTTACTAAGCATAATTATTTTGAGTTTTATGCATGTTGTATATATCAATAGGTAATTCCTTTTTATTGTCCATTGTTTAGATAAGCCACAATTCGTTTATCCGTTTATCCGTTCACTTGCTAATGGACATTTGTGTTTGTAGTTTCTGGCTATTACAAAGCTTCTAGGAACTTTTGCGTACAAATCTTTATATGGACATATATTTCCTTTATTTTTTTTCCCTTGGATAAATACCTAGGATTGGAATGGCTGGATCATTTTTAAGAAACTACCAAACTTTTCCCAAGTGATAATAACATTTTATATTCTCAGCAGCAGTGTAGGACAGTTGAGTTTCTCCACGTCCTCACCAATACTTGGTGTCATCAATCTATTTATTTATTTATTTGTTTTTAAACAGACTATTTTTTAGAACAGTTTTATGTTTACAGCAAAAATGAGCAGAGGGTACAGTGATTTTCCATATACCCTCCACCCCCATATAGCTTCCCTCATTATTCACATCTCCTACCACAGTGGTGCATTTGTTACAACTGATGAATCTACTTTGACACATGATGACACATGATAGTCGCCCAGAGTCCTTGCTATATAGTTACATTGTGGTTCACTCTTGGTGTTGTACATTCTGTAGGTTTGAACAAATGTGTAATGACAGGTAGTCATCATTATGGTATCATACAGTGTATTTTCACTGCCCTAAAATTCATGTGTTTCACCTGTTTGTCTCTCCCCCACCCCCAGTAACCACTGATCTTCTAACTGTCTCCAAATTGTTGCCTTTTCCAGAGTATCATATAGCTGGGATTATACAGTAGCTATTTCAGATTGCCTTCTTTCACTTAGCAATAGGCATCTAACGTCTTGTCATGGCATCCTCCATGTCTTGTCATGGCTTGATGGTTCATTTGCTTTTAGTTCTAAACTATATTCCATTGTATGGATGTACTGTATCCATTGTATGGATATTTTTATGTATTGGTATCAAATAGATATTTTCATTTATCTAATGTCTAAAGATGTTGAATATGTTTTCATGTGGTTATTCATTCACCTATTGAAGGGCATCTTGGTTGCTTCCACGTTTTGGGAACTGTGAATAAAGTTGTTATGAGCATTCACGTGCAGGTTTTGTGTGGATGTTAAGTTTTCAGTTCCTTTGGTTAAGTACCAAGGAACATGATTGCTGGAGTGTATGGTACTAATATGTTTAATTTTGTAAGAAATTGCCAAACTATCTTCCAAAATGGGTGTAACATTTTGCATTCCCACCAGCAGTGAATGAGAGTTCTTGTTGATCCATATCCTCACCAGCATTTGGTGTTGTCAGTGTTCAGATTTTGGCCATTCTAATAGGTGTGTAGTGATATCTCTTTTTAATTTGCATTTTCCTGATGACATACAGTGTGGAACATCTTTTTATATGCTATTTGTCCTCTGTATATCTTATTTGGTAAGGTGTCTGGTAAGGTCTTTGGCCCATTTTAATCAGTTTGTGTTCTTATTGTTGAATTTTAAGAGTTCTTTGTATATTTTGGTAATAGTCCTTTATTTGATATATATTTTTGCACATATTTTCTCCCAATCTGTGGCTTGTCTTTTCATTCTCTTGACTATGTCTTTCACAAAGCAGAAAACTTTAATTTTAACGAAGCCCAACTTATCAACTATTTCTTTCATAGATCATTCCTTTGGCATTGAATCACAGAAGTCATTGCCAAACCCAAGGTCATCCAGATATTTTAAGTTATTTTTGTGAAGGGTGTAAAGTCTATGTCTAGGTTAATTTTTTTGCATATGGATGTCCAGTTGTTCCAGCACCATTTGTTGAAGAGACTGTCTGCTCCGTTGTATTGCCTTTGCTTCTTTGTCAAACATCAGTTGTCTATATTCATGTGGATCTATTCCTAGGCTCTCTTCTGTTCCATTGCTTCTGTTCTGTTGCCAGTGCTACACCATCTTGATTACTGTAGCTTTATAATATATCTTGAAGTTGGGTATTGTTGGTCCTCCAACTTTATTCTTTCAATTTTATGCTGGCTGTTACAGGTCATCTTTTTATTTTTAGTCATTCTAATAGGTATGTATTGGTATCAGATTGATATTTGCATTTACCTAATGTCTAAAGATGTTGAGTATGTTTTCATGTGGTTATTTGCCTTTTGTATATCTTTGGAGAAATGTCAATTTAAATCTTTTGCCCATTAAATAAAATTGGATTGTTTTCTTATTGAATCTTAAGTGTTCTTTATGTTTTCCAGATACATCTGTCTGTCAGATATGTCCTTGCAAACATTTCCTCTATGGCTTGTCTTTTCATCCCTTAAGTGTTTCTGGAAGAGAAGTTTTTAATTTTGATGAAGTCCATTTTACCAGTTTGTTCTGTTACGTATTGTGCTGTTTGTGGCGTATCTAAGAAATCTTTACCTAACTCCACAAAGGTAAACTCCTTTACCTAAGGCCACAAAGATTTTCTTCTATGTTTTCTTTCGGAAGTTTTGCAGTTTTAATTTTATATTTAGGTCTATGATCCATTTGGAATCAATTTTTTATATAATGTGAGGTGTATATTCAAATTCCTATTTTTTTATTGCATATAGATATCCAGTTGTTCTAGCACAATTTGTTGAAAAAGCTATCCTTTCTGTACTGTATTTCCTTTGCACCTTTGTCATAAATTAAATGCCCTTGTATGTGGAGGTTTATTTTTGAATACTGTATGTATTCTGTTTCATTGATCTATTTGTCTGGCTGCCAATACCCCACCGTTTTGATTACTGTGGCTTTAAAATAAGTGATGAAATCAGGTGGTAGTGTTAGCCTACCAAATTTCTTCTTTTTCAGAGTTGTTATGACTGTCCTAGGTACTTTGTATTTCTCTGTGAGTTTTTAAATGAGCTTGTCAGTTTCTACCAAAAAAAAAAAAAAAAGCCTCCTGTGGTTTTGATTGCAAGTCCATTGAATCTATAGATCAGTTTTGGAAGAATTGACATTTTAACAACATTGAGTCTACCAAATAATGAACAAGGTGTATCTCCATTTATTTTGGTCTCCTTTACTTTCTCTGAGCACTGTTTTTTAGTTTTCAGTATATAGGTGTGTCATATGTTTTATAAGATTTTTCTCTAAGTAGTTCATAATTTTTGAGGTTATCATAAATGGTATCTCTCTTTAAAATCAACTTCTATTTCTTCCCAGCATATAGAAAAACAATTGATTTTTGCATTTTGATCTCCTATCATGCTACGTTGCTAAACTCATTTAATAGTTCTAGTAACTTTTTTTTTTTTTTTTCTAGTAACTTTTTTGAAGATGTCAGATTTTTGTATGTAGATGTTCATGTTGTCTGTGAATAAAGATGATTTTATTTCTACCTTCCCATTCTGGATGCTTTTCCTTTTTTTTTCTTTTCCTCCTCCTCCTCCTCTTCCCTTTCTCTCTCTTCCCCCCACTTCCTCCTCTTCCCCCACCTCCTTTCACCTGCTTACATTGGCTAAAACCTCTAGAACCTCTAGTACAGTGTTGAATAGAAGTGAGAGCAGAAATCCCTGGGTTGTTACTCATCTTGCTACTCATCTTTGATTCAGTCTTTCATCATTATGATGAAAGTATAACATCAGTATGATGTTAACTATAGGTTTCTTACAAATGCTCTTTATCAGGCTAAGGAAGTTCCCTTCTATTCCAGTTTGCTAAGAATTCTTATTATGAATGGATGTTGAATTCATATATCAAATTCATATCATCATTCAAATGCACTTTTTTTGCATCTATTAGAGATAAAAGTTTCTTCTCATTCTTTTAATGTTTTTAAGTACCCTAATTTATTTTTGAATGCTAAATTGACCTTGCTTTTCTGGGATAAACCATTTTTTGTTAGGATGTACTATCCTGTTTTACATATTAGCTAATATTTTGTTAGGGGATTTTTGCCTCTTTTTTATTCTGACAGAGAACTTTTATCCAGAATATATTAAAAACAATTACACGTTAATAATAAGAAAACAAACAGTCTAATAAAAATGGACAAAAGATTTGAACAGACACTTCACAAAAGAAGATATACGTAGGGTCAATATGCACCTGAAAAGTTGCTCAACATCATTAGTCAAAAGGGAAATGCATAAATTAAAACCACAATCAGATACCACCCTCACACCCACTAGAATGGCTATAATGAAGAAGACTGGCCACACCACCCATTGGTGAGCAGGCAGAGCAACTAGAATATTCATCCATTGCTTGTAGGAATAGAAGATGGTACAGCCACTTTGGAGAACATTTTGCCTCTATCTTAATTAGGGATATTGTTTTGTAATTTTTTTCTGAGGATATCTTTGTCAGGTTGTGGTGACCAGGTTATGGCAAACTCAAAATTCGTTGAAAAGTGTTCTCTCTTCCTTTATTTTCTTAAAGAGTTTGTCTTTAATTTGTGTGATTATATCCTTAAATGTTTGAGAGAATTTACCAATGAATTACCAGGGTTTGGAGTTTTTTTGTGGGATTATTTTGTTTGAATGTAAATTTAATTTCTTTAATAGATACAGGGTTATTCAAATCGTCTACTTCTCGTGTCTTGTTTGGTGAGTTGTGTTTTTCAAGTCATTGTTTCCTTTTTTTTTAAAAAAAACGTTAAAACATTTATTTAAAATTATTTTTTAAAAAATGAACTAAGCTCATTTCTTCCTCAAAGGAAGCAGTAAAGAGAATGCAATACAGCAAAAACAATTCTAAGTGTGTGATGGAATTGAGCATTTGGGTTAATAGACTGTTCTGGTTACTTGTGATTTATTCTACACTTCTGTGTTTTAGCGACTTTGAGCCTTGTTATTTGTATTAGTTTTAAAGGTTAGGATCTTATGGCAAAGAAGCATATTGTAAATTTCAAGTATAAATATAGAAGGCAGAGGAAATTGAGTCTTCTGTGGTATTTTTGTTTTTTTAGAAACAGATTTGTTTCTCTTTAAGCATATAAAATGGTTAAAAACAGAAGTCACTGTTTGCTTAGAGGTTTTGTATCATCTCAGATTGTTTTATAACAATCAGCTACTTTAAAGAAAGATGATCTCTGAAAAGCCATATTTTTTACTTTTAAAATATTTTCTCCTTTTAAGGCAAACAGTTTGGAATCCAAAGATTATCTCCAGGTTTGTCTTCGAGTAAGACCATTCACACAGTCAGAAAAAGAACATGAGTCTGAGGTTTGTGTTGAATTTAATATTATGTTTTACTTCCATTAAATGGGCAAAATACCATTGTTTTAATTTACTTATTGTTAGTTTTTATTTATTTATTTGTGTTCTAGGGCTGTGTGTATATTCTGGATTCACAGACCGTTGTGCTGAAGGATCCTCAAAGTATCCTTGGTCGGTTAAGTGAGAAAAGCTCTGGGCAGATGGCACAGACATTCAGTTTTTCCAAGGTAGGTACCCATGTGAAACGGAAGATTTTTCTTTTCAGGAAAAGAAACTTGGCTTAGGCTAAATTGCTACCTAATTTTATATAATGAACTATATACATCTTGTGCTTATGAAACTTAGATCTTAGGTACTGGTATTTTTTTCTCAGTGGTAGGACTCCCAATTTCAGGTGTGTAAATATATAATTGGAAGTGAGAAAATCTTTGTAGAGTTCTTGCAATCTTATTTTGGTGGAAGGAAGTATTCTTTTCAAAATCTAGATGAAAAGTTATTGGTTGGGTCAGATTTCTATCTTAAAAGCTTTTTGAAAGTAGTTAAACTAGCAGGTGTATTTGTGGGAATTGGGGATGTGGCAACTATTTTAAGAATGAATCTTGTAGGGCAAATCTTTTAACTACTAAAAACATGAAAGGGTAGAACTCATTGTGAATATTAACTTGAATATTCTAAAAAGATTTTTTTAAAAAAAAATGCTTATTTAGGTTTTTGGCCCAGAAACTACACAGAAGGAATTCTTCCAGGGTTGCATTCTACAGCCAGTTAAAGACCTCTTGAAAGGACAAAGTCGGCTGATTTTTACTTATGGGCTAACCAATTCAGGAAAAACTTATACATTTCAAGGTAAATAGTTTTATTTTTGCTAGAAAGGAAAAAAGAGGCACTAATAATGTACTCATTTTCATAATACTTCTTATAGTTATGTTTCCATTGCCTAGCACATTTGCTTCATTTTTAATAGTAATAGCATGTTGAATGTGTATTGCCAATGGCTTTTAATTCAGATTGACTACTTTACCCATATGATAGAGAATTACATGATGATAAAAACTCAGAAGGGGGCTTCCCTGGTGGGGCAGTGGTTAAGAATCCACCTGCCAATGCAGGGGACACGGGTTCGAGCCCTGGTCTGGGAAGATCCCACATGCCGCGAAGCAGCTAAGCCTGTGTGCCACAACTACTGAGGCTGCGCTCTAGAGCCCGTGAGTCACAACTCCTGAGCCTGTGTGCCACAACTACGGAAGCCCACGCACCTAGAGCCCTTGCTCTGCAGCAAGAGAAGCCACTGCAATGAGAAGCCCACACACCACAACGAAGAGTAGCCCCCTCTTGTTGCAACTAGAGAAAGCCCGTGTGCAGCAACGAAGACCCGATGCAGCCAAAAATAAATAAATTAATTAATTTAAAAAAAAAAAAAACCTTAGAAAAAAGATTGATGTGACATAGGGAATTAAGCATGGATAACCAGGGAAACACTTTATATTTTATTTTACTTTTATACTTTGTGATAATGAATGATAGCCAATCTTAAAGCCTGATCTGAATGTAAAATTTCAGGTTTTGCATCAGAATAATAGTTGATAAAATGTCAATTATACAGTGAAGACCAAAATGATGGAAAACCGAGTAATCCTTCAACTTCTCTCACTTTTGTCTCAGCTTTTTACTCTTGCCTGTTAGTGGTATAAAAGGAGCCTTGGTAGTTCAAGAGTGTTTTTTTCCTCTTTTCTTATACTCTAAGAGAGTATAAAACAAAAATTCTTTTCATAGGCACAGAAGAAAATATTGGCATTCTACCTCGAACTTTGAATGTATTATTTGATAGTCTTCAGGAAAGACTGTGTACAAAGATGAACCTTAAACCACATAGGTCCAGAGAATACTTACGTTTATCACCAGACCAAGAGAAAGAAGAAGTAGCTAGCAAAAGTGCATTGCTTCGGCAAATTAAAGAGGTATGGGAGTATTTTAGTATGTAAAATATACATAATCCTGACCTTTTAGTAGCTCTTTAGTTTGTTTCAGCCTATATTGGACTGTTTTGTGGTGCTTGTGGCTATTGTCTTTTCTTTTTGAGAAAAGTATTAAAAGCTTTTTTGAAGTCATCTCTTCTTATTTCATACTGTACAAACAGCAGAAATGTTTAAACAATACAAATGTAAATGGTTCTTAAATCTTTTTTGGTTGCTGTAGAAACAGCAACTTTCTATATAATGATTTTTAAAAATTCCTTTTTTTAATTGTAAAAGTAATATGTATACACAAAATCTAAACAAGAGGATGTGAAAAATAAAAGTGAAAATTTCCTATAATTCCATTCCTGAAGAGAAAACCAATATTAGCAGATATGAACATATCCTTTTTGATCTTTTTCTCTCTGTACACACAAAAAAATCTATGTACAGAGCTTTCTGTAGGTGTCTATATATACACACACAAACATAGTCATATATAGTTGCATATATCTTCATAGTCATGTATAGTTGCATATATCTTCATATCTTTTTCTCTATATGTAGGATATGGTCTTCTTTTTTTTTTAACAAAAATGAGATTTTATTATACAGACATTCTGTAACTTGCTCTTTCATTTAACATGTCATAAATCTCTTACTACCTTAATTCACGTGTCTTATCTGTTAGGTTATGTTTTTTTCCTCTTTTATTTCTTCTTTTTAATAGTTTTTTATTAAAAAAAATTTTTTTTATAAAGTATACTTGTCTATTTATTCCTTCTTTGCCTTGTGGATTTTGTGTTATGCTTTCAGACATTTATTTTATCTATTTAAATTTGTTAAAAACTATTAACAGTCTTTATAAATATCTTCAGAACACTGATGGGGATTTTCTTCTTAAAGTAATTTAGAAATCAGTGTTTCAAGGTAATAAAATATTGTTGCTCAGTGGAGAGCAAAGTTCAGAATCCATGATTATGGTCTCTGCAAGTAAAATAGTGAGTATTTTAACAAAATTTATGGAGATTGGTGGATAATTGCATGGATAATTCATAGAGGAAATTAAAGTCATTAATAGTGAAAAAAACTTTCCCTAACAAGTTATCTAGTTAAAACAAAATATTATTTTGCCTATGAAATTATTAAAATTTTAAAAACTTGAGATATGCACTTTTTTTAAAAGTTCTTTTTATTGTGGTATAGTCGATGTACAATATTAAAGAAGTTTCAGGTGTACGATGTGAGATACACACACTTTCACTTTCATATATTGATTGTAAAATGTGTCTCTCCAAAGCAATTTGGCAATACTATACTAAGAGTGAGAACTTAAAAAAAAGTTCATATTTTCATCCACCAATTCAGATTTAGGTATACAGCCTAAGGGAACAATTAAATTACAGAAGAAAAAAATAATATATTACGATGTTTATCTTCGTATTATTTAGTTAAGTCATTTCACATCACACCTCTTCAGTTAGGCAGGCACCAAATGTTTACAAATAATTTTTAATTAATGCAGAGAAAAAGCTTACAATGCAATAAGTGTGGGGAAAAATATAGAAGGGAATATATTGAAATTTTACTAGTAATTGCCTCTGAATGGCAGTGATTATATATGATGATATCCTTTTTAATATTTTCTGTAGTTTCCCAAATTTCCTATTATTAGAATGTATTATTGCACTAGGAAGGAAATTAATAGAGGTCGTTGAATTGAGTAGATGAAAGGCAGGTGACTTACTTGGATAGGTAATTAATAAACTGGTTATTTAATCTTAACTAACAATGTTTTTTAACTTTTTTAAAAAAATCTTTTTCAGGTTGTTATGCATAATGACAGTTCTGATACTCTTTATGGTAAGGTTTCCTTTCTCATTTACTTTTAAAATGTTGATTATTTGAAAAGCTTTTAATTTTTGAATCACTTCTGGTGATTTAATTTCTTTAATAAACAGTAATACTTGGAAAATGGTACATAACTATATGAAATATCAGTCACTGTAAACTTTTATTTGGACTTAATAAATAAGTCCCTTTCACTGGTTGTTAACTTTCATGTTGTTTTGAGAGAGACACAATTTTTCCTTTGTCCTTTATGTTTAATTTTTGCATAAAATTATTTTTACATTTATTAGCGTATTTGCAGAAAAGAAAAGAAAGATAAGAAGAGGATTTTGGTTAATACAAATATTTATATCTGCTTTGGTCCAAAAAGTTTTTAACATTGCTGGCCAAAAGATTAAATATACTTAGTTTTTCAAGTCCAGGAGTCTTGATCTATCCTATTGTCTCATTTAATTTTGTGATTATCTTTTTTATTTTCTGTAGGAAGTTTAACAAACTCTTTGAATATCCCAGAGTTTGAAGAGTCCATGAGAGACTGTGAACATGCAAGCTTGAATATGGATAATAACATAAAATTTTCTGTGTGGGTTTCTTTCTTTGAGATTTACAATGAATGTATTTATGATTTGTTTGTTCCTGTCTCATCTAAATTCCAAAAGAGAAAGATGCTACGCCTTTCCCAAGATGTAAAGGGCTATTCTTTTATAAAAGGTATACTAATGAGTATTTTTTACTTCATTGCTCTGAAATTCCTTTCTAGGCTTTGTTATAGGAAAGAAGACTAGAAATTGAAAATTTTTATACTAATTATTTTTTATTTTTTATCTATTTATTTTTGGCCGCGTTGGGTTTTTGTTGCTGTGCACGGGCTTTCTCTAGTTGTGGCGAGCAGGGGCTGCTCTTTGTTGCAGTGCACGGGTTTCTCATTGCGGTGGCTTCTCTTGTTGCAGAGCACGGGCTCTAGGCACATGGGCTTCTGTAGTTGTGGCACACGGGCTCAGTAGTTGTGGCTTGTGGGCTCTACAGCGCAGGCTCAGTAGTTGTGGCGCACGGGCTTAGTTGCTCTGCGGCATGTAGGATCTTCCCGGACCAGGGCCCGAACCCGTATCCCCTGCATTGGCTGGCGGATTCTTAACCACTCCACCACCAGGGAAGTCCTGTATACTGATTATTAACATCAAGATAATAGTTTGTGCTTTGAAAGTATGTTTTGGTATATTAATTAAACTTGAAGGTAAAGGGGTCTAGTTTAATGTTGTATTTGCTAGAGTATTATTGATTGGATTTTTAGTGGATGGGAAAAGCTGTGTGTGTGGGTATTCACATTATTCTGCTGCTTTGTAACAGTATTCAAACTTCGGAGCCATGTATCAATAAATGTTTCTGTTCCATAGTGCTGTTTTTCCAACCTTTTAAAAATCACTACCCCACAGTAGGAAATACATATTAATAACATCATGATCCTGTACCTGCATATGTATATATATGCATATATACAATTGAAAAATTTCATTAATTATACTTACCCTTACTACAAGGAATGCACTTTGTTGTTTTCTATATTGTACTTCATTTTTACAAAATGCTAGTTGTGACTCAATAAATTTGACTTCATGACTCACAAGTGAATTGCAGTCTATAATGTCTCATAGCTAGGTAATTTTCTAGGTTTAATCTGTAATGTATTCTGTCTTTTTTTTCTTTTTTCTGGATGTCTAGTTCTAAAGAATCTTACCTATTTTTAATTTTCCCTTTGGCAGATTCTGTTGAAGAACATTTACTTTCTGTGTTTGTACTACTTAAATACTGGAAAATCATTATAATATCCTCTTCTGGTGTACTTTTTAAAAAATATTTATTTATTTATTTGGCTGCATTGGGTCTTAGTTGCGGCATGCGGGATCTTCGTTGCAGCGCGTGGGCTTCTCTCTAGTTGTGGCGCATGGGCTCTAGGGCGTGCGGGCTTAGTTGCCCCATGGCATGTGGGATCTGAGTCCCCCGACCAGGGATCGAAACCACGTCCCCTGCATTGGAAGGCGGATTCTTAACCACTACACCGCCAGGGAAGTCCCTTGTGTACTTCTTTTCTAATGGAGTATGGAATAGCTGAGTTGACTATACCTAGGGCATGTTATTAAAAGAAAGATTTTATTATATGTCTTTAGGAAAGAGATTACATATCTTCAAAGAGATTACATTGTACTGCAAATGCTGTGTTTTTATAAATTGATATGTGTCCTCTTTATTTTTTAAAGATCTACAATGGGTTCAAGTATCTGATTCCAAAGAAGCATATAGACTTTTAAAACTAGGAATAAAGCACCAGAGTGTTGCTTTCACAAAACTGAACAATACTTCCAGTAGAAGGTAAGGAGTAAACCCTGTGGTGTAAGCCTGAGGTGTGCTAATTTAAACACAACTAATTTAAGATTAAAGTGGACAATAGGTTCTCTGATAATGTTTAATGAATTCATAGGCATAAAAACATTCTGTAAACTGAAGAGCACTAAACACATAAGATTATCAGGACTGTTTCTTGTTCTAACGTAAGATTTACTAATTTACGCTCAATCTGAGGTATTTTTACTCTTTCTGTATGTGAATATCTAAGCTCAGTATTTTAGTTGCCTGTAACGGTGGACTTTTCTCTGTGTTTTTCCTGCTTACCCCATGACCATAGACACTGTATGCATACTGAGTTGGGCCAAAATCTCAAAGGGCTAAGGAAGGATTTTTTTTAAAATGTTTATGATATATGATATGATATACATATCATGTATCATATATCATATGTGATATACATATCATATATCATATATGTATGATATATGCTTATGTATAGCTAAAAAAAAAAAGGTAATGTCAGAACAGATTATACAGCTGGTAGAATCTCAATAAAATTATTTTCCAGTGGGGAAAAAAAAAAAAAAAAAAAGGAAGGATGTTTTTGATGGAAGGGATTGGTGGATGAGAGACAAAAGAAAATAAGTTTAAGTTTATACTTAAAACAGGTTTTCTCTTAAGGAGGAAAGAGCCCTGTCCCCCATGTGTGGAGTGAAGGTAATATATAATCCAGATAAGCCTGTATTTAGGCCAGATGTATACTTTGCTTTAGGTATATATTCAAAGTAGATTAGCTGTAAATAATACCATTTTAACTAGTAATATCTTTGCAAGCAAATTGAGACTTTATTATAAATGATTTCGTTAACAGAAATAAGAAGAGTAGGTTTGAAGGATTTGGGACTAAGTGCAAGAAAGATAAGATATTTGGTTTTAGGTAGTTGGGTGGTATGTAGGTGATAGTGGAGCACTGAATTGAAATATCTGACAGCTAGTTGGAAAATGCAGCGCTGGAGCTATGGCTAGTATTAGGATATAAATAGATGTTGATATAGATGCTTATCTCTCCTATTTAGAATGCAGAAATTAAAAGTGAATGATAATATTTGATCTTTGTTTACGTCTTTTAGTCACAGCATATTCACTATTAGAATATTACAGATTGAAGAATCGGAAATGCCTCGTGTAATGCGAGTCAGTGAGTAAGTTGAGCATTCTTTAAATTGTAATTATTCTGAATTGTTTTGTTTTGAAGAATTTTTTAAAGTTTTTTTTTTTTTAGATTGTCTTTATGTGATCTTGCTGGTTCAGAACGAAGCATGAAGACACAGAATGAAGGTGAAAGGTTAAGAGAGACTGGGAACATCAACACTTCTTTATTGACTCTGGGAAAGTGTATCAATGTTTTGAAGAACAGTGAAAAGTCAAAGTAAGAGTTGCTGAACATGTTATTAGCATATTAAGTATTACAATATTTAGACCTTCAGCTTTGCTAGTTTTAGAAAGTTCTCTTGTTTTTAACTTGCTTCTTATGACTATATATGGATTGTAATTAAAATTACTTAGAGATCTTGGATTAAAAAAAATGATAGAAATAAAAAAAATGTCAGTCAATGCCAGTGGCTCATCAAGTAAACACAATATTTTCCATAACAAATATATATCAACAGACATCTTGGATAGTAAGCTTCTGATGATGCTGGTTTAGCATCTAAAACCATGTTATTCTTATTAATGCATTCTGTGTTTCTAGATGTCATAGATTTCTGCATTAATTATGAATCAGCCTATACCATTTCTAGTTAAGGTGTATATATTGCGTAATTGGCCTACACTAGAAAACACAACCCAATTCAATGTGACTTTCTTTACATTTTGCCTAGTATTAGAATTACTATTAAAACTAGTAGTAGTATTTAAAGAAAACAACATGAATAAACAGAAAATGATTATTATAGGTGGGACTAATTATTAACCTAGAACTTAAGTCCATGATAGCTATATTATTTCTTTGTAAAATTTATCAGCATACTGACTTCATGAGATTTGTTTTAACTTACAATTTTTTGAAAAATTTTTCCATAGGTTTCAACAGCATGTGCCTTTCCGGGAAAGTAAACTGACCCACTATTTTCAAAGTTTTTTCAATGGTAAAGGGAAAATATGTATGATTGTCAACATCAGCCAATGTTTTCTTGCCTATGATGAGACACTCAATGTGTTGAAGTTCTCAGCCATTGCACAAAAAGTAAATATAATTAAATTTCTGCACAATTTATTAAGCTTCTTATCATTAGAGTATTAATGATTTTTTTCTTGGAGTAGGTAATACATTTTGCACTAGCTCTAAACCTAGAAAATAATTGAAAATTTAAAATGTAATATTTGATAAAGTAGTAGGACATAGGAAAAATATTGAAAGTTACCCCTGCTTAAGACTAAAATGACCTCAGTAATAAATAAACTTACCCATTACAAATTTCGAGTAATTCTTGCAGCAAATTGTCTGCTCTGCTGTCCATCTGGTTCATTTAGTGGCTAATCAGGAAACCCCCTGCTAAGAATAGTATTGATACTAAGAACTTAACCCAGGAAAGTAAATTTATCTGTAGTATACATGTGTAATTAGCTTTTTTCTTATCAAATATTTATTTAAGGATGCTAATTCCTTCTTGCGTGTTTGTTTGCATTGTTTCTGTTTTTTAATTCTTAAGTTGTCATTTGACTTAAATTTATAAAATTTTTGTTTTGTGTGGACAGTTCTTGCCTTTTCTGTTTTAAAAGTTACATTGAATATTTTAACAGGTTTGTGTTCCAGACACTTTAAATTCCTCTCAAGAGAAATCATTTGGACCTGTCAAATCTTCTCAAGATGTATCACTAGATATTAATAGTTCAGATAATAAAATACTAAACGAAAAAAGATCCACAATTTCATGGGAAAGTAGTCTAGAAGATGTGGTGGAAGATGAAGATTTGGTTGAGGATCTAGAAAAAGCTGAAGAAAAGCAAAATGTGGAAAGTGAATTTACTGATGAAGATCTAGATAAAACATTAGAGGATGATAAGGCTTTCAGTAGCCATGCGGAGAAGAGAGTATGTATTAAGAACTCATACTTCTAAAGTTGGCTTATTTATTATTCTGAAGTTAGGGTTAATAATTCTTAAGGCTGTTTCTCTCGTTTTTTTTACAAGACACTAATTTTGTCTTTCATCTTCATGTTTTGAAAATTTTCACATCCACAGAAAGAATAATACAATGAATACACATTTGCACTTCACCTGGATTTGCCAGTTGTCAACATTTTACCGTATTTACTTTAATTCTCTTTCTGTGAGTGTGTGAATACACATCTTTTTGGTGTATCATTTGAAAACAAGATGCAGACATAATGACACATTACAAATAACTACTTCAGCATATTTCCCAAGAACGTGGACATTTTCCTCATGATCAAAAGACCATTTTCATACCTAAGCAATTTCACATTGATACAACAACGTAATGTTATATTGTCCATATTGAGATTTATCCAGTGGTCAGTATTTCCTTTATAGCCACTTTGTTTTTGATCTATAACCAAAGTTAATACATTGCTTTTGATTATCATGTTTCTTTAGTTAATCTGTAATCTAGTGTAGATGTTTTTGAAAAATTGTGGTTAGTTGTCTTGTAGAATATCTCCAGTCTGGATTTGTCTTATTATTTCCTGATTCAGGTTTAACACTTTAGGTAAGCCTATTATATAGGTGAAGTTGTGAATTTCCCATTACATCACATCAGGAGGCAGCTGATGTCTGATTTCCCCATTTTTGGTGATGCTAAATTTTGCTCATTTGGTTAAGGTTTTGTGTTTAGATCTCTCTTCATTGTAAAAGCGTATCATCTGTGAAGATGCTTTGATGCCATGTTAATAGCTTGTTCCCCAGTATCCTTTCACCCAGTGATTTTAGCATACTCCACCAAACTTTTACTTTGCAGTTTTAAGTACAATTGTGCAAAATGTCTGCCCAGTACCGATTATCCTATTTATTCAAAAACAAAAATTGTTTGGTTGTCTTATATTTATGGTAAACAAATAAGATTTAATGGCGGTTCTTATTTTTTAATTTATTTATTTATTTTTGGCTGTGTTTTGTCTTGGTTGCTGCACGCTGGCTTTCTTTAGTTGCGGCGAGCGGGGGCTACTCTTAGTTGTGGTGTGAGGGCTTATTGCGGTAGCTTCTCTTGTCATGGAGCATGGACTCTAGGCGCGCAGGCTCAGTAGTTATGGCTCACGGGCTCTAGAGCGCAGGCTCAGTAGTTGTGGCGCACGGGCTTAGTTGCTCCATGGCATGTGGGATCTTCCCGGACCCGGGCTTGAACCCGTGTCCCCTGCCTTGGCAGGCGGATTCTTAACCACTGCGCCACCAGCGAAGCCCAGTGGTGGTTCTTTTATCCTCTGTCCAAATACAGTTCACACATACATTTAAGTTGTATTAATCCTGAAATGTAGATCATGTCCACAGTACCAGTTCCCCTCATTAACTGGGCATAACTATTACATATGTATACATGGAGTCTTCTTACCAGCGTCACAGGAACACTGGTAACCCTGTGCTCATGGATGTGCTTCAGTGGTATTGCCACATCTGACATCATAGTACTCTTTTGGACTGTAGAAGTCTAAGTAGATGGATGATGTATTGAGTTAAATACTCTCATTTTAATAGTTTATTTCAGTGTCCCTGAAAGCTACAGTTGTGCCTGTGTTGTTTGGAAATGAAAATGAAAGCTTCAGATGCCACTAGTCTCAGTTTATCTGGTTACTATGTGATTGGACCTTGTTTACCTTGGATCTCTTCCAAGGTAATGTAGTACTTCCCTCAGTGACAAAATGAGCCGTTAATAGTCCTATTTTAGTTTTTATTGATCTTCTCAAAACTGAAGTTTATATAGAATGTCCATTAAACTTAAAATGTTAGTAGAATTTCAGAATTTATTAGGGAAAAATAATGCTGTAGTTTATAAAGGATTATATAGTATAAATGCATATTTTATAATGTTGACTAGATACTTGATTTTTATTTATTTATTTTATGACTAGGTACTTTAAAATTAAAATTTCATCGAAGTTTTTTTCTAATATTTTTAAAAATGAAAATGATTATAGGCTTTGCATGCTTTACATTATTAGCATTTTAATTAGAGGATTGTATTAAAGATCATTATGAAATATATTGATATTAGCATATTTACACTTACAATTCATTTAACTAGGCTAACCAACCAGAATTTTTTTCACCAAAAACTTTATCAGATGCTAACAATGATAGAAAACTAATTGTTGTTGAGAATTATTGAAAGAAACCAATTTTCCAAGGTATTCCCACATTCATGCAGATTTCTCTAAGTCTCCCACATTTCTTCTTCAGTAGTTATTATTTATTATTTTAAACAGTGGGAAAGTCTGTGGTTATTTAAAATTATAAAGATATTATATAATCATGGTGGAATCTAGAAAAAGAAAAAGAGGAAAATAATTAAATATAAATCTCTCTCTAATCTACTGCTCACGTTAGTAGGTTTTTACTATACATTATAATATTGTAACCTAATTTTCTTCACTTAAAAATAAATTGTGAAAAGTAGGAATTATAAATATGTCATCATAATTCATTACAGTAGTTTACTGTATGATGGTACCATAGTTGAACCCATCTCTTTGACTGTTGAGCTGGGTTTCACTTTTTCTTTACTTACGTACAGCCACTCACTGTTGCAAAAAACACAATGACCATTCTTACAGCCAAAACGCTGGGTCCTATTATATAATTAATTCCTCAGTATAAGTTCTTAGAAGCAGAATTTCAAAGTCAGGATATCTATAGAAATATGCTCAAATACAAAATCGAAAAACTGAAAGATCTGTAACTTTGAGAGAGTTTATTAATTAATTTATTATTGAGAAACTTTAATCAAAAACCTTAAAAAAGAATATTAGGCTTTTTTCTTGAATGCTATGATTTATTACATATCTATACTGGCTATGATGTCAAGTTGTAATTGCCTTATTCATTGTCTGTATTACGTGATTAATTATGTATGTGCTTTCAAAGACAGTTGTTGCTCTCATTTGAATAGTTATAAAAGCCCAATAGGATAAGTTTTAAAATTTATTTTATTATTTATTTATTTATTTTTGGCTGTGTTGGGTCTTTGTTGGTGTGCGCGGGCTTTCTCTAGTTGTAGCGAGCGGGGGCTGCTCTTCGTTGCGGTGCACGGGCTTCTCATTGCGGTGGCTTCACTTGTTGCGGAGCACGGGCTCTAGGCGCACGGCCTCAGTAGTTGTGGCTCGTGGGCTCTAGAGCGCAGGCTCAGTAGTTGTGGCTCGCGGGCTCTAGAGTGCAGGCTCAGAAGTTGTGGCGCTCGGGCTTAGTTGCTCTGCGCCATGTGGGATCTTCCTGGACCAGGGCTCAAACCCGTGTCCCCTGCATTGCAAGGCGAATTCTTAACCACTGCACCACCAGGGAAGTCCCCAATAGGTTAAGTTTATGTAACATTCTCTTTGTCATCTTGGAATGTGTTTGGGGGTTCTTAGTAACTACTCCATGTAATACTTCAACTTTATATTTTGACAGACTAATTTTAAACTCAAACTTTAACATGTACCACAGACCTGGTCTTTACTTTCTCCGCCTAAGAAATGTGGATGCTGCTACCAGGCTTACAGAGGGTTGTGTGGATTAAATGAAATAAAATATGAACTCCCCAAAGTAGTTTCTGGTAGATAGTAGATCCTCAAATTTTATTTTCTCTTCTTTCTTTGTGTAGCTAGACAGTGAGACATTTGAATTACTGTATGTCTGTTTCTAAAATGTGGAGAGGCGTACTTGATTTTTCAGATTAGTGAATCTCTGCAAATACATAATTTTCAGTGAAAATATCATCTTTAATAAAAGGGTGCATAATTACAATCTAAATGAAAAATTTTATTTTTGAACACTTGGACAGTCTTTCTCTTGGAATATATTTGTTTTTTTAATTAGAATTTTATTATTTATATTTTAGAAACTTTTGGATTTAATAGAAGACTTGAAAAAAAAACTAATAGATGAAAGAAAAGAAAAGTTAACATTGGAATTTAAAATCCGTGAAGAAGTTACACAGGAGTTTACTCAGTATTTGGCTCAACGGGAAGCTGACTTTAAGTAAGTTTTTTCGTTCATGTCCTGGTAAAAATTGAGATTTTATTGTTTAAATTTTTTTTTTTTTGGCTTTTTATTTTATATTAGGTGGCTTCTGAATTCTGACCTTCATGCAGGCTTGAAAATAGCTGTTACTAATCCCCACGGTGATTGTGAATTATACATGAATGATTATTTAAACTCACTTTTAATTTATAATGTACTTAATCTTAGAAATTTAAAATAAAAGCACAAAGTAGTGCTTTTTCTGTTTCTTAATGGGATTAATTTCTGTTATGAAGGGAAACTCTCCTTCAGGAACGAGAGATATTAGAAGAAAATGCTGAATGTCGTTTGGCTATCTTCAAGGATTTGGTTGGTAAATGTGACACTCAGGAAGAACCAAGCAGTGAAGATCGTGCCATGAAAGCTGAAACTGAAGTATGTTAACTGAAATATTAAATCCATGAGGTTTAGGTACCAGGATTTAGTATACCACATCAATGATGAGAAACATTAATATACTTTAGAATTAAAACAAAAAACTTAATTTGTAGCTTTATTATAATTAAGCATGCTTTGTTAAGAATGTAAGCACAAATAGTTTAAATATAGCTATTGAACTTAGAAAAATATATATCTGTTACATTTATATCTCAGTTTGGTGTTGATTGAGTCATTGTGTTGATTGTAGGTAGATTCCTTTTTCTCTGATTATGGGATACCCCTCTCAGATTTGTTTTAAACTTAAAGAATTTTAAATGGCTGAGAGACCTAAAGGGTCATTTAGTTCTGTTCTGATTAAAACAAAAACATTTATATATAGAAAGATCACTCTTGCTTGGCTGATTGACCATTCCCTACTGTTGAGGAAACATTATTCTTTCCTGCTGCTCCTACTGAAGCTGAAATTAATCTCATCTTTTTGGAAAGTTTGTTTGTTTTTGTTTTCCTTTGTTTTTTAATTACTCAGTTCAGGGGGTCTGGGATGGTGATGTCCAGGCTCTTGCTTTCAAACCATCATTATGTGTCCCTGACATAGTTTGGGATTTGGTCTGAATTATGAAAATGGAAATTTGTTTCCTCAGCTAGCCGAACAAAGCCTTTGAAGGCTCATTATATAACTGAAAGTATACCTGAAACATTATTTCTGCATAAAAACAATGTCATAAACTACGATAAGTCATTACAGAACAATTACGATTGCCTAATTCAGGTATACTTTCAGTTATATAATGAGCCTTCAAAGGCTTTGTTCGGCTAGCTGAGGAAACAAATTTCCATTTTCATAATTCAGACCAAATCCCAAACTATGTCAGGGACACATAATGTTTCATGTTCCATAGAACAGAAAATGAGTAATGGAGCACAACTTTTTCATAATTGGAGGTAGTTCTGTATAATCTATTTAAAAATTTTTAAGTTGTGAATTTTTTTGCTATTTATTTTTAAAACTATCTCAATGAGATGATACCACGCTGAAATAGTGAAAGCCACTGTTAACATTAGGTATGTGGTTTTTGCTATTTTTAGGAAGGACAGAATTATGTAGGAATTGAAGATATTATTGGTTCTCTTCAAGATGATGTCACTGATATTAAGAAACAGGCTGAAATTGCTCACTTATGTATTGCATCTCTTGCTGACCCCCAGGAAGCTATTGCTTGTTTAGAATTAAAGTTTAATCAAGTTAAAGCTGAATTAGCTAAAACCAAAGAAGAATTAATCAAAACCCAGGAAGAGTTAAAAAAGAGAGAAAATGGTAAGTGGATGTATTTTACCCCTATGTAGATGTTATAAATTCATAAAAAGACGGTAAGTATGAAATTTATGCAGCTGATTTACCAAGTGGCCAGAAAATGATGGCGGTAATGTATTTAATATTTTACCATTTGTATGAGTTTATAGTAACTTACTAGTAAAAATATTTTTTTGCTTTTCTTTACTTTTAGACCAATATTACTAGAAAACGGACTTCTCAAAAAAAACAAAAACTAAGTATAGCTTTATCAGCAAATTAAGAAATCTCATAGGAAATTGTAAAGCTGTAAATTTTGTTTATATATATATTATATATTTACTTATATATAAATATATATTTTATATATATATTTATTTTTATATATAAATATATGTATTATATATATATTTTTATATATATATATATATATATATATATGGATTGTTTGTCACACCTGGGTTTCAAGTGTTAGATGAAATACTCTGCCTTTTTCTGTGCGAAACACGATGGGTAGAAAATAACAGGTAAGTGATGTCTCATTCTGAAGTGTATCAGAAAGGTACCAGCTAGTTCTTTTCTGACATTATACCTGAAATTTTTTACTATTGAGCGTACATCATTCATTTTTATCCTGAGTTTTGAAAGTGGCATTTTCAGAAACATTACTCTCTGGTGGTAGAATTTGTAGCTAAGTGCTTGTGTGCTTCTAGTGCTGTGAAAATTCTTTTTCCTGAGTATAACAATAAAGTGTCTACTATAGCAGCTTATGTTTCATGATTATTCAGTGATATATTTTTTTAGGTGCTTAGATATTTATTTTTAATATTCTTATTTTTTCAGAATCAGAAATTAATTTAAATTCATTGGTTCAAGAGCTTGAGAAATCTATTAAGGTAATACTTTTAAGCTTTATTTTGTCTTGATAAGGAAATTAATCATTAAGTAAAATAAGCAGCATGAATTATGACTGGGTACGTCTATTTTAAAAATAATTTTTTTAAAGAATTTTTTTAAAGAATATGGTAAAAAAAATTGATGAGCATAAATGCCTTCACCCTCATACCTCTTTCCAAAGATGGCCTCTGGGAAGTTTCTTTTAGTCTTTCCAGAAAAGATTTATGTGTATGTGTGTGTGTGTGTGTATATATATATGTATATATGGAACAAACACACTTTTTAAAAAATTTGTACAAATGGGATTGTAGTTCTGTGTCTTGCTTTCTTCCCTTAGAAGACGTCTTAGAGATAATTCTATGGCAGCACATACAGATCTATGTCATTCTTTTACTAGGTGCATTGTGTTGATTAGATATATTTAAATGGTGTTTATTTTGTCTGAAGTTACTGAGTGTTTTAAAATTTAGGATATGGCCTGAGCAGTGTGCAGCATTGGAATCCTGAAAATCTCTAGCACTTTGTACCTTCAGATCAGATAATTACTCTAAATGGTTGTAGATGAATTTGACACTAATAGATCTAAATATGAAATTGCAGGTATACATAGAGGTGAAGTGAATTTAAAATTCTAAACTTAATATTTTTCCTGACCTTCTCTTAACTTACATTTGTCCTTCTAAAGAGCTGAATATTAAAGATATGATCAGATGTAAATAATTCAAGATCTTGGTATCTAATACCCAGTACTTTAAAAAGGTAACCAAAATAATGTACTTAGTACAAGATATTACAGCTATTGTTTAGACAATTCATGATCTTTTCCTTTTCTTTTATTTTTTCTAGTTACAAAAATAGCTGCTAGTTGTAAAAATTCAGCTATATTAAACTATGTAAAGTAGAAAGTACAATAGTACCCCATAATGTCTCTCCTACATCAAAAACAAAACAAAACCAACTTGGCTGGTAGCTCTTTGAGACTTTTATATATATCCATTTTAATAGAACATTTACTATGAACTCTTTTAAGTTCTTTACATATATTTACTTGTTTAAATCGCAGAACAATCTTATGATGTAGATACTGTTATTTTTTATTTTTATGGAGGTGTCAAATAACTTGCCTAGGGTTAAGAGAACTTAACCTCATGGTGCTGATTAACTGTTGATCTAGGGTCACTGTTCCAAAGGTTGTTTTGAAAGCAGACTCTTTTAATGATTAAAAGTTTGTTTTGCATGGTTCTTTAGCATCCTTCCTACCAAGCATACCCTAGGCAGAAAACATTCCTTTGAATAACTGAGATTTGTGGAGGATGGATTTTCTTGGTGAAGACTGTATAATTTGAAGGAGGAAAAAAATGACTAGGTCATTATGATAGGTCTGAGAGTGGAAGAGGAGACAGCCTGAAATTGTCATGGTCTGTTTGAAAACTCAAACTTTGTCAGAGGTCTGATCCCTCTATCCCAGGATTTTGTCATTTATCAGCGACACCAAGGGACTAATTGTGAAAAAGCATGGAGGTTATTCTTCATGATATCCTTTGTTTAGGGATATCTAAAAAGACTTTGCTTTTTTTTTTTTTTTTTTTTTGGTAATAATCCATTACTTTTTGACTTAAAGTCATTTTATCTATATCTCTTAAGAACATTTGCTGATTGTACCATGTAAAATGATGTTTTGTTTTCTCATATAGTTTTTGTTCCCCCCCAAAATGGATTGCTACCAGTATGTAGGAATTTAATTAATCTCTGCCTTTAAAAAAATCTCTGCCTTTACCATACCTTTAATTACTTTATAAACATACACTTAACTGCTAAGGTTTTACCCTTCCTCTTTCTGGGTACCTTTTCTTCTGCTGTCCTTTTAGGGAGGCATAGTCTTTGCCTTAAAAAATAAAAATCTAAATGGCTTTTATCATCTAGATAAACTAGGAGCTCATTTTTTTTTGGTTTTTTTGTTTGTTTGTTTCCACGTGCAGAAGGATTCACATTTATTGTTTCAAATACAGTACCTAACATTTGCTAAACATGCATTTCACACTACTTGGTCACATTTCCACAGGTAGTCAGATGCACAGAAGAGGGCCCATCCCTTGCCAGATGGTAGGGTGGGAGATAGCAGAGGGACTGGGTAGCAGAGCCCGCCAGCTATCACTTGGTCATGCAGGGTTGGTGGAGCCAGGTTGGCGGGCAGCCCTTGGCCAGCCCGCTGGGGACAAGGGCCCAGAGACATCCTGTTTGCTCGACTCCTACACAGGACTGTGGGTAGAGTTGGGCCTCGGGTAGGCAGCCCAGGGGGTAGGCTCACGGATGCACGTGCCACCGGAGCTCCTGAAGGTGGTGTCATGGGAGGTGGTGCTAGGAGCTCACTTTTAAAGCAGTGTGTAGACTGTGTATCTTTGATATGCATAGGCTAGAAGCTAAGGCTAGAACCTTTTCTGCCACTTGCGAACAAAGTAACAAAGACATTACTTTGAGAAGTGATGTCTTTGACATTACTTTGAGAAGCTTTGTTTGTAACACAATTGATGAGTTTCCCCAGTTACTCAAGATTACTCAAGATTTTAAGTAAAAGTACCTATAAGAAACAATTTTGTCATAGCGTTTTCATATTTTTCTTTTCAAAGCACATTTTGTTTATGACTTAGAGGTAAGTGTTTTAGGGTTCTGTGGTTATCTGCAAATAAGTCTCTAACCCACCTGATTCCCTTAGAAAATCTAAAGATGAATTTGTTTTTAGTATCGGGGTGAAACTACACACTTAACAAGTTTTTTTTTTCCTCCTTAGTGAATGTACAAGTTAGTTAATATTGCTCACTTCCTAGAGTCATTGGTTATTTTAGGGTGAGATTTAAGAAATAACTTAGAAAATGTTTCAATAAACTTGAAAATAAAATTTTTATGATGCAGTATTGAATCTAATTTATATAGTTCTTAAATGTATTATAGCTTTCTATATGTGAACTAATTTTAATTTATTTTACTTTAGGACAATGCTGGTACATCTCCTTTAATAATAAACAATAAATTGGTTTGTAATGAAATGATTGAAATGTCTAAGGACAGCAAAACTAAAACGTGTTCAGGAAGAAAAAGATTAAATGAAATTGAACTTCAACAAGATGAACCACCAGCAAAGAAAGGTACTCTTCAGCTGCTAGCAGGAGACTTTTAAGAAAGCTAACTCCTAAAGCAGGAAACAGAAAAGTTGTAAAGAGAAGGAAATTTACTTATCTAAGGAAAAAAAACTGAGAAAATATAAATGTCCCTAAGTTTTACGCTAACATGTTATGAACTGTCTAGAGGATGGGTATATTTAAAGCTGCCTTTATTTTAATAGTATGTTTTTAGATATTGTGCTTTTATCACTTAAATATGACAATAATTCTTTTACTTCTGTGCCTATAGTAGTTAAAAGTCATCACTTTCATCTTCATGATTTATAGTACCTTTTCTGCCAAAATTTCTCCACATTGTTTTTTCATTTGAAGAAAAAGCCATTTGACAGTAAGACTTTGAGCTAAACATTACTAAAGACACATGTGGTCAAGTTTTGTTTTCTATGAAATTACTAAAAAAAAAAAGTGGGTGCATGCTTCTCTATACTATACATCCTGGTTATATGGAAGAACATGGCAGCTTTCACCTTGTCTCTAAGCTATTCATTCTGTCTTTTGGAAAACTTTTACAGTCTGATACAGGGAGGGAGGCTTTCTAAGAGAAGGTGCATTAGCTTTAGAAACCTAATTAGCAGAAAAAGAAAAACAAATATCGTATATTAATGCATATATGTGGAATCTGAAAAAATTGCTATAGACGATCTTATTTACAAAGCAGAAATAGAAACACAGACGTAGAGAACAAACATATGGATACCAAGGGGGAAGGGGTGTGTGGGATGAATTGGGAGATTGGGATTGACATATATACACTACTGATACTATATATATAAAACACATAACTAATGAGAACCTACTGTATAGCACAGGGAACTCTACTCAATGCTCTATGGTGACCTAAATAAGAAGGAAATCCAAAAAAGACGGGATATATGTATACATATAGCTGATTCACTTTGCTGTACAGTATAAACTAACACAATATTGTAAAGCAACTACACTCCAATAAAAATTTTTTTTAAAGATGGATTTAGAATGTTATTAATATTTATGAGTAATAATATATTATGAATTATGAACCAAAAAAAATAAACTAGTTAGCTGCTTCACCTTGAGAAAAATGGATAAATTAAGTCTTTCTTTGGTCATTAGTAAAATAAGTTAAATATACCTGCCTCCTGAGGTTGCTAAGAATAAGAACAATTGGGTAATACACCAACATAATAAACACCTCATAGAACATCAGTAAAATTAATGTTTTCAAAAGTAGATGACTTAAAGGATAATATAGCGCTAGATATATTAATCTTATAAAGTATGAGCTAATAGATTGAGACTAATATGCATGGTCACCTTCTGTTATCATTAAAAGAGTGGTGCCTTAGCTACAAGGAGTATAACCTTGTTATGATTTCCATAGCACTGTTCCTCTATTTTTTCACCTTGATCGGTGCCGTAGAGTAGTTGAGAATATAGGGTAGTTGAGAATGCAGGAATAGTAGATCACTAGGAAGTGGAAGTGAAAGTTGGCAGGAGCGAGTGATCTACATGGTATGACTAATCCTAAGGGTAACCCATTCATGAAGAAGATGATTGTATAATAACTCTAGTTGTTAGCGATAAATAATTTGGATGTGGGTAGATTTAAGTAAGTTTAGGTAACATAAAGTATTTTTTTTTCCTCCTTAAATTCGTAACCACTGTGGCTATTTCTCAATTATTTGTTGTTAGAGGCTAAAGGGACTACATAAAGGATCATAAGAAAATTGTAGCTATAACCACCCTTCTTTCCCTCTACCTGCTACTAAAAAATCTCCAAAACAAAATATGGGACTCCTATAAATACTAGGATAGGATTAGGGGGTTGATAGTTTTACTGGATGTATGTTTTCTGTTCCTAAAGGGAATGCAAAGCCATTTCCCTATGAAAGTGAATTTACTTGTTTGAGGTCACTGTATCTGTACTTTGGGAAGCTGATAACCATGTAAACGGTTCAAGAAACAAGCCTTCATATAGTGATAAAGGAGACAAATCAGAGATATGCTACAATCTGCTTACCTGTAACTTTTCAACCAAAACTAATTATTGTAGCAAAATATAGGTAAGCAGTATATATATAGGTTGAATGTGATAGAAATATTGAATTAAAGTAATTATCTTTCTATTGTTTATGTTTACTTTTTATAAGTTAACCTATATTAGATTTATATACAGTAAAACCTATTTCATCTTTATTGCTAGACTAATGCTTTAATTTCTCACTGACAAGGCTGTTCTGAATATGTTCTATGAATCTTTTGATATAAAACATAAAAATTTCTGAAAGAATAATATGAATATCTGAACAAGAAAATCAGGTGCAAAACAAATTATCTGCAGTACCTTATGTTATGTAATTATCCTAGTTATTTTTTTTTTTTAAATAAATTTATTTATTTATTTTTGGCTGCATTGGGTCTTTGTTGCTGTGCACATGCTTTCTGTAGTTGCGGTGCGTGGGCTTCTTATTGCGGTGGCTTCTCTTGTTGCGGAGCACAGGGTCTAGGCACGCAGGCTTCAGTAGTTGTGGCACGCGGGCTTAGTAGTTGTGGCTCGCGGGCTCTAGAGCGCAGGCTCAGAAGTTGTGGCGCACGGGCTTAGTTGCTCCGCGGCATGTGGGATCTTCCTGGACCAGGGCTTGAACCCATGTCTCCTGCATTGGCAGGCGGATTCTTAACCACTGCACCACCAGGGAAGTCCTATCTTAGTTATTGAAATATAGTAAAATTAAGAGAACAACATTAATTGATCACAAAAGCTTTATTGTACTTACTGTAATTCACTTCAGGGTTTAGGGACTATGTCCATAGAGTATGCATGACTCAAATCTCTTCTCAGGATATTCAGGATTTATTTGTGAGCTCTGAATTTCTGATTGTTGTCATTTTTAACTTGCTTAGATCCCATCTTTCTCTCCTGATAAAGGGTTCAGACATCTTTATAACTTGTCTTCTTAAAGGGCAAAAGGATTAGTCATTTCCACTGATGAAGTCATAGGTGTGAAAATTACATCATAAGTTCAGAATTACTTAAAGGGAGAGTAGAACAGAGGTGTGAATCAGTGGAAAGGACAGTTATTCCACTTTGGGATGACTTGCCACAGCTTTGTAAGATGTTAGGAGACAATCTGATAAAAAATAATGCACTGGTTGAACATTATTTTTAAAAATTCATAAGAGTAAATGGGCAAGTTTGTTGTAAACGTAAATAGGGGTAAATCTCTAAGTATCCAGAGTAGATGGAATCCTTAGGATAAACTGAGAATCTGAAGGAACTAAATTAGGAAAATGTAACCACAAACATAGGAAAATCATCAAAAATAAACTCAACAGCTTTTCAGAAAGCAGGCTATAGAGCAGGGGTAATGCCATGTTTTTCCTCTCCTTTTTGAGGCAGGAGAGACAATGTAAGTTATAGGTAATAAAACCTTGTCCAATGAGCTTTTAAAGTTAGTCTGTTAAAGAGATCTTGGAATCCTGTTATGGGATTACACAATTACTGCTGCCCAAGAACATTTAAACAATTGGGTGAAGGAAAAGAATATGGATTGTATTTGAAAAATGGAAACTTACAAATAAAGCTTGCTTTTACATGTATACTACTGAATGTAAAACTGGATAAATTCTTGGATGGAGTAGGGAGGTGAGATTCCCAGATTATAGAGTGATTTTTGGGGTGAGGGCATGCTCTCACTGGGGACATCAGTATCTTGAGAGGACTGGGATTTTTTTCTCAGCCTTCTTGAGGTATAATTGACCAATAATACTGTAATATATTTAAAATGTTTAACATGATTTGCTATACATTGTGAAAAGTTTCCCACCTTATCACCATTAATTAATACATCTGTCACCTCACTTATTCACCTGTTTTCCCCCTCTTTTTTCTTTTTTGGTGAGAACAGTTAAGTTATACTCTCCAGACAAATTTCATTTATACAATACAATGTTATCAATTATAGTCACCATATTATACTTAGATCCTATGACCTTATTCATCTTAAACTGAAAAATTATACCCTTTTACAAGCCGCTCCCTATTTCCATCACCCCTCATCCCCTGACAACCACCGTTCTACTCTCTGTTTCTATGAGTTGGATCTTTTTTTCTCGTCGTATTGATACCATACAGTATTTGTCTTTCTTTGTGTGGTTTATTTCACTTATTTCACATAATGCCCTCCAGGTTCATCCATGTCATTGCAAATGGCAGAATTTCCTTCTTATTTAGGCTGAATAATAATATTCCATTGTATACATATTTATTCCACATTTAAAAAAATCCATACATCCATCCATGGACACTTAGGTTGTTTCCATGTCCTGGCTATTGTAAAAAATGTTGCAATGAACATAGGGCATGAACTTGCATGAACTTTGAGATAATAATTTCATTTCCTTTGGATATATACTCAGAAGTGAGATTGTTAGCTCATAAGATAGTTCTATATTTAATTTTTTGAGGAACCTTTATACTGTTTTTCTAGTGGTTGTACTACTTTATATTCCCATCAGCAGTGTGCAGATTCCCTTTTCCCCTCATCCTTGCTAACATTTGTTATCTCTTTTTGATAATAGACATCCTAACAAGTGTTAAGTGATATCTCACTGTAGTTTTGATTTGCATTTCCCTAATGATTAGTGATGTTGAACACCTTTTCCTGTACCTGTTGACTATTTGTATGTCTTCTTTGGAAAAATGTCTGTTTAGTTCCTCTGCCCATTTTTTAATTGGATTGTTTGGTTTTTTGGCTGTTAAGTTGTATGAGTTCCCTATATATTTTGGATATTAACCCCTTGTCAGATAGATGGTTTGCAAATATTTTCTCCCATTCCACGGGTTGCCTTTTCATTTTGTTGACTGATTCATTTGCTGTGTAGAAGCTTTTTAGTTTGATATAGTTGCACTTATTTATTTTTTGCTTTTGATGCTCGTGCTTTTGGTGTAATATCTAAAACCTGTTGCATAGTCCAGTGTCAAGGAGCTTTTCCCCTATGTTTTATTCTAGGAGTTTTATGGTTTCAGGTGCTATGTTTTAAGTCCTTCATCCATTTTGAGTTAATTTTTATAAGTGGAGTAAGATAGGAGTTCAATTTCATTCTTTTGCATGTGGATATCCAGTTTTCCCAACACAATATTGAAGAGACTATCCTTTCCCATTGAGTATTCTTGGCTTTCTTGTTAAATAAGTTGGACATATGTGTGTGGGTTTATTTTTGGGCTTTTGAAACTATTTCATTGGTCTATGAATCTGGTTTTATGCCAGTACCATACTGTTTTGATTACTGTAGCTTTATAGTATAGTTGAAATTTGGAATTGTGATGCCTCCAACCTTGTTCTTTCTCAAGATTGCTTTTGCTATTAGGGGTCTTTTGTGGTTCCATGTGAATTTTTAGATTGCTGTTCTATTTCTGTGAAAAATGCCATTGGAAATTTGATAGGTATTGAATTGAATTTGTATATTACTTTGGGTAATATGGACATTTTAACAATATTAATTCTTCTAATCCATGAACATGGAATATCTTTCCTTATTTTGTATGTCTTTTTTCATTTTCTTTCACCAGTGTTTTATAGTTTTCAGTGTATAGGTTTTTTACCTTCTTGGTTAAAGTTATTCCTAAATATTTTATTCTTTTTTATGCTATTATAAATGTGTTTTTTTTCTTATTTTCTCTTTCTGATAGTTTGTTGTTAGTGTACAGTTTTTGTTTTGTATAGTGTTTCTTGTATATTGATTTTGTATCCTCCAACTTTAGTGAATTTCTGTATTCTAAAGGTTTTCTGGTGGAGTCTTTAGGATTTTCTATAATATAAAATTCTGTCATCTGTAAACGGACAGTTTAACTTCTTCCTTGCCGATCTGGATACAGTTTGTTTCTTTTTCTTGCCTGATTCTCTGGCTCAGACTTCCAGTACTAATGTTAAATAGAAATGGTGAGAGTGGACATACTTGTTTTGTTCTTGATCTTAGAGGAAAAGCTTTCAGGTTTTCATGGTTGAGGATGACATTAGCTGTGGGTTTGTCATATATGACTTTTATTATGTTGAGGTATGTTCCCACTCCAGTCTGTTGAGAGATTTTATCATGAAGGATGTTGAATTTTGTTAAATACTCTTTCTGCATCTAGTAAAATGATCATATGATTTTTATTCTTTATTTTTATTCTTCATTTTATTAATAGAGTATATCACATTTACTGATTTGCATATGTTGAACTATCCTCGCATCCCTGGGATAAATCCCGCTTGATCATGGTGTATGATCCTTTTAATGTGCTGTTGAATTCGATTTGCTGATATTTTGTTGAGGATGTTTCCATCTATGTTCATCAGTGATATTGACCTGTAATTTTCTTTTTTCTAGTGTCCTTGTCTAGCTTTTTTATCTGGGTAATGCTGGGAGAGAGCTGTGATTTTAATTTATCAAATGGAGTCATAAGATTAAAAATCTTGAACAGTCACTTAAGTTTTTTCTCCCACATTATATAATAATATCTGAAAGACCTTTCATAAATGCTTGTGCTTTTTCTTTATTTTTCTCACAATGTCAACTGTGATTAGCATATAGGAAGATAGAAACCTATTTGTATGTAGGATAGTAGATTTAATTTTAAAGATCTTTTTATGATCTTAAAAATGCCTTCTTAATTGAACAGATTCATTACATAGGGTACTATCATCTCTCATCTAGGATGCATGAGAGCCTGCCACAGGCAGGAGGAAAAACTTAAGGGCTTGTATGTCATTACTGTGTGAGATTTGACATTTTTCTCCTATGGAACAGTTACATGTAGGACTGCCATATAGGGGCTTAGTAATGAAGCAAACTGATATGTTTAGATCCCAAATGTTATTACAGGGGTGACTGTCAAGGTCTTCCAGAAATTTAGAAAAATAAATTCCTGGAGCAGTGTGCATGTACCCTCAAAGTGTTTGCATGTACAATACATTCCAGATTTATCAAGTCAGTATGTTTGGTATTTGTTCTCAGGAATCTACATTATAAGCTCTTTTGCCAATTCTCTAAAACTAGAGAACCACTGTTGTAAAAAAGGCACTGTAAAGAGAACAGCTTAAAATTTAAAACATAAAATTGCACTAAAGTAACCAAGTTAATATAACCGAGGCATGTTAGATTATAAATTTGCACATATCTAGAACCAGAATAGGTTACTGATGACAAAAGTTACGTTTTTCTGATATAATGATATGTCTTAGAGATAGAAAAGGAGAACATAAGCGATGTAGCTAAATTTCAAAAATAATTCATTTAGGGGGACCTCCATGGTGGTCCAGTGGGTAAGACTCTGCAGTCCCAATGCAGGGGGCCTGGGTTCAATCCCTGGTCAGGGAACTAGATCCTGCATGCATGCTGCAACTAAGAGTCCGCATGCTGCAACTAAGAAGCCCCGCATGCCTCAACTAAGAAGCCTGCATGCTGCAAATAAGACCTGGCGCAGCCAAAACAAATAAATAAATATTTTTAAAAATTCATTTAGGATTATTGTTCATGTATATAAAGATGCATTAGACACAGAGAGTCTGCTGTCAGGAAGTTTGGAATCTAGTAAATGAGAGTGACAAGTAAACATATTATTTCAGTATAATCTAACGTGCTCAGATGCATAGGATAATATGGTGGCACACACTGAAAAGAAAACTATAAAATACACTTTTTAAAGATTCATTGGACAGTTACCAACTGAAAGTAACAGGTTTCTTAGTGAGGAGAATTTCAATCCATCTCTCCCTTATAACTGTCTTCTGCTTTTATGGATTTCATATTATATGTGGGACCTTTAAGCATGAGGAATTCGATTCTCAACGTGCTTAATGAGACTACCAAATAAAAATATAGGTGAAATTGACAGATAAGTGGCCAGTGGGGGAGTGAATGAAGGTCAAAGGACATGTTGAGTTGATTATGTCAGTACAGTATTGTGTAGAAAATTCATAAAAATTGTATTAGAGTTGTGTATATAAAGTTCACACATATCAACATCAAACCATGAAGTGAAATAGAACAGGAAAAATATTTAAAAACCAAAGAATCAGATTCTTATATGTTTTGAAGTAATTTTCCTAGGATATGAGATACTCATCAGATCAGTTATTATATCAATGGAAATTGTATGAAGACATAAAAAGATAAATTTGTGTATCTGGAGAATTGAGAATTATGTTTCAAGAGTTAATCATGTAATCTGTGAGAAAAATGTGAACATAGTTT
This sequence comes from Balaenoptera musculus, assembly GCF_009873245.2. Classification (NCBI taxonomy): domain Eukaryota; kingdom Metazoa; phylum Chordata; class Mammalia; order Artiodactyla; family Balaenopteridae; genus Balaenoptera; species Balaenoptera musculus. The sequence continues at coordinate 37,175,751 of NC_045800.1, read as the reverse complement.
ATACTGGACAGTTGTGTGAGATGAGTTAATTTGTCAAATATCAAGAATTAAGTTTTAGCTAATGGTGCATCTTCTCTGGACATAGTTTAATCTATACCAACTATGTTCTTGTACTTATATAACATTTACAAAATGCTTTAACATACATTACATATTAACTTATTTGGCCCTCTTAACACTATTCTGTAGCAAGTAGGGCAGGTAGAAATATCCTTATTTTAGAAATGTAGATATTAAGCCTGAAAAAGCCAAACTTTTATTTATTTTTAATTAGCTGAACTCTTCTGTACAGATTTTCAGTTTCTAATAATATCTAACTATATCCCAAGCACAGTGTTCTAAGCTCATTGATTATCTTGATCTTCACGATAACTCTGAGATAGGTGGTATTATTGCTATTATTTTTCATTTTACATTTGAGGAAGCAGCTATGGGGTCTAGCAGTTTATTGACAGTTACGCAGCTAGTGAAGGGTAGGGCTACATTAGACTTGGCATAAATTTAACCATTTTTCTCCTAATTTTACCTGTGAAAGTGTAAGGTACTCAGTTTACAAATCACTAATTTAGTAGATCTATAGTATAATTGTACTTTAAAACTGTTCTTTAGTTTGCCTTAGGGTATAATTCCCTACCTTCTATCTCATAGTAATAATAAAGATTTTTGGTAGACAATTTAAATAACATAAAAGCTATAAAAAGAAAGTAGAAGTAACTAGTAATCCCACTCAGAAGTAGTTACCAGGATTTTCTTGCACACCCTTTGCTAACTTTTTCTGCTGTGACTTAATGGAACTACAATTTTTACATAAATTGGTGTATGCTATGTATGTTTTGCAACCTGATTTTTCTTTTTTACTCAATAGCTTATTTCTGTTTTTCATTAAAAGTGTGCTTTCATATGTTTCCTATGTTTGAATGTTGGCTTATATGGTAACTTTTTGATTTTTATTAAGGTTTGCTAGATTAATAATAATTTTTTTTATCTTTAAAGGACCTACACATGTTAGTCCAACCATCACTGAAGACCAAAAGAAAAGTGAAGAAATGCAAGAGAGCATTTCAGAAGATGAGGAAAACATTAGAGTTTTACAAGAAAATAATGAAGAGCTGAAAACACGTTTACTCATTGTTGAGAATGAACTTAAAAATGAAAAGGAAGAAAAAGCTGAATTAAATAAACAGCTTGTTAATTTGCAGCAGGAACTCTCTTCTTCTGAAAAAAAGAGTTGTAGTTTTAGTGTAGAGGTCCAACAAATTCAGTCGAATTATGACAATGCGATTTCTGAATTACATGTGCAGAGAGGTATAAATCAAGAACAGGAGGAGAGGATCATGAAATTGTCAAAGGATATAGAAACTGCTAGAAGAAACATCACAAATAATGTTTCACAAATAAAATTAATGCAAACAAAAATAGATGAATTGCGTACACTTGATTCAGTTTCTCAGATCTCAAACATAGATTTACTCAATCTCAGGGATCTGTCAAATGGTTCTCAAGAGGATAATTTGCCGAATACACAGTTACATCTTTTGGATAATGATTATTTGATAAGTAAGCAAGTTAAAGAAAATGGTATTCAAGAACTTGGTAGGGAAAGGTCTTTCCACTCTACTGTTGAAGCCATTTGGGAAGAATGTAAGGAGATTGTAAAGAGTTCCTCCAAAAAAAGACATCAGATCCAGGAACTGGAAAAACAAATTGAAAAATTACAGGCAGAAGTAAAAGACTGTAAAGATGCAAACAATAGACTAAAAACAGAGGAGAGGGAGAATAAACATCAAGGTGATCTACTAAAAGAAAAAGAAAGTCTTATACAGCAGCTGAAGGAAGAATTGCGAGAAAAAACTGTTGGTCTTGATATTCAAGTACAGCATGTAGCTGAAGGAAAGAGAGCACTTTCAGAACTTACACAAGATGTTACTTGCTATAAGGTGAAAATAAAGGAACTTGAAGCAATGTTAGAAACTCAGAAAGATGAATGTAGCCATTCAGCCAAGTTAGAACAAGAAATTATGGAAAAGGAATCTATCATTTTAAAGCAAGAAAGAAATCTGAAGGAATTTCAAGCAAATCTTCAAGATTCTCTCAAAAACGCCAAAGATTTAAGTGAAAGGGAAGTCAAATTGAAAGAAGAAATCACAAAATTAACAAACAATTTGCAAGATGCAAAGCATTCACTTCAATTAAAGGAAGAAGAAAAAGAAATAAACTGGCAAGAAACAGAAAAGTAAGCTAAAAGTTATTAAAATGTTTGAAAATATGGGAAGCATTTATTGATTTTTCTGTGTAGCTTTTAAAGAATTTGGGTGGGCATATCTTAATCTGGTTAAGTATAGCATGTATGATGACTGAAGAACTTCAATTTTGTTTATATAAACCTTTGGAACCAAAGGTTATATGCAAAGATCTGTTTACAAAATCTCCTGAAATCCTCCTTGAAGGATTTCTTCATGGTTTGGACATTCCAAATTTGTGAAAAGATCTAATTTTGTAGATTATTAGTAGCTCACGCATATGATTCTAAGTGATTAGTGATATGTCACTATAGATAAGTGATTTTTTTTTTAGGTTGAAAGAGGAGCTCTCTGCAAGCGCTGCTCTTACCCAGAATCTGAAAGCAGATCTTCAGAAGAAGGAAGAAGATTATGCTGAGCTGAAAGAGAAACTGGCGGATGCCAAAAAGCAGATTGAGCAAGTACAGAAAGAGGTAGGTTATTTGAAAAGGTGTGTGGCCAATTTAAATGATAAAGATTGTTTTCCTTATATATCAAGTTTAGACACTAAGTTTAGTATTGACCAGAACATTTGTCAGCTCCATAATTTTTCTTAAATGATGAGAAAAGTTATTTCACAAAAGAAAATTTAGTCAGATTAAACAAACTGAAGGATGTCTAATATTAAGAAAAATATGTGCCTTATGTAAGATTAGAACCTTTTTTTTTCTTTTAAGGGCTGCTAAGTTCAAGTCCCCCCAGAAAAGTAAATAGCAAACTTTTGTTTGCAGATAGTGTTTAGGAGAGTATGTAGTGCAATTGTAACAAGTTTTTATTATAATTTGATTTAAAAATAGGAAATATAATCACATGATTCCAAATTTAAAATATATGAAAATATGTATAGTGAGGGGAAAAACTGCCTCCCAGCTATCAAGTTTCCCTCCAAGGCGTCAGATGTTACCAACTATTTTTTTTCTCTTCACTTCTCCCTCCTCCCTCTGTTTTTCCTTCCTTCTCTTCCTATAAAAAATGGAAACATCCTATAAACACTATGTGAACCTTGGTTTTTTTCACTCAATATTTCCATCTCAGGATATAAAGAGTCTCCAAATGAGCTTTTTTCTTTTTTATGACTCTGAACATTTATTTACCATTAATCAGCCCCGTATTGTTGGAAAATTAAGGTAATTTCCAGTCTTCTGTTAATCATGCAGTGATGTCATTTTGAACATTTGCAAGTCTTCCTCTGGTATAAATTCCTAAAAGTGGAATTTATGAGTCACTGGTTTGTACATTTGTAATTTTGATATTTATTATGCTTTTTAGAGATTATGCCAGTTTACTCACCAGAACTAATGTATGAGAACAAGAGAGTATTTTTCTCTATACTCTTATCCACAAAGTAGTATTTTATCATATTTCTTTGATATTTGCTAATTTGACATGAAAATAGTGTATCTCAACTATAATTCTAACTTGCATATCTCTAATTATGAGTGAACATTTTTTGGTTTAAAATTCATTTGTATTTTTTTTTCCTGTGGTCTGTATATTCATATTCTTTGTATTTTAGTTTGGGTTATTGTTTTTCTTTTTATTATTGCTTTGTGGGAGCTTGTTACATACTTAGGAAATTAACTTTTTTTTTTTTTAATTTAAGGGTGGCAGTGGGAATAGTCATAGATTTCTAATACAAACCATATACAAAAATCAAACAACCATAAGAATAATGAAAATCTAAATATGAAAAGCTAATCTTTTAGGAGAAAAATAAGGAGACTATTTTTTGTTTTTTTTTTTTTTGCCAATGGTAATGGATATGTAAGGATATTGACAACAACATTGGAATAGCAGAGGAATTGAAAATGCTATACATTGATCAATGGGAAACTAGCTAAATTAATTATATTGCATATACACAATAAAATACCATGAAGAAAGCAAACACATATATAGTCTTTGGTTGAACCATATACCATTCTAAGTGCTCTACATTACATATACTATCTCACATAATTTCCCAACAATACTACTATCCCATTACATATGAGACAAGAAGTTAAGTAACTGCCCAAGATGACACATATATATATATATATTTTTCTATGTCTTAATATTGACATTCAGTCCAGTAATCCTCCACTGTAACAGCTCCTTTACTTTGCAGTGAAAATTGATTTGTATATTTTCTGGAAATTAACTTTTTAAGGATATTAATTGTAGATATCCCCCTGTCTCTCCCCCACATTGCCATTTTTCATTTTGATTATGTTCCTTTTTTTGCCTTGGAGCAACTTGTTTTTCTTTTATGACTGTTGGATTTTGTATCATAATTAGATTTTTTTAAAAAGCTGAAGTAATTTTAAATATTTTTCATTACTTTGAGTTAGTTACAAAAAAATACTTAAATGTGTAAGGTCTGAAGAATATTGATACAACAAATGCTTGTGGGTCTCATCCATTTTCTATGTTTCCTACCCCCACTGAGGTTACTGTAATGAATGTTTTGTGTTTTTATTTTTTTAATCTTTTAAAAATATAAGTTAAATCATATTTGTTTTTTTATCTCTAAACATTATGACGTGTTCTGAGACATTTTCACATCATATTCCTGACATTTATGTATGGTTATAATTAATCACTTTCACTGCTGTGTAATACTCCATTGTGTGACTATACAATTTAGTTATCTATTCTATTGACCATTTAGATGTTTCCATTCTTTGCTGTTAGAAACAGTGATCCTATTTTATACATGCCCTTGGTACACATGTGCAAGAATTTGTATAACAAGGGGTGGAATTGTTGGGTCAGAGAATGTAAACGGGTATCTTATGGTTTTAAGTTGTATTCCTCTGATAACTAATGAAATGGAGTGTCTATTTTTGTTTTTATTCACTATATGTCTGTTCCAGTTTTCATTCTGTGAAATCCATTTGTTCATATTTTCTTTAATTTTGCTGTCCTTTTAAAAAAATTATTATTGTGTTGGATTTCTTTATTCTTCGTTCTAATTCTTTGTCAGTAAAATATATTGCAAATACGTTCTAGTTTACCTGTTGAAAGTCAGGCCTCCTCTTTCTATGAATGTCCTCAAAATAAAAGCCAGTCAGTGCTCTACTTATTTCTGTGGTTCTTTTTTCACTTATTTTTTTTGTTATCTCAGTATTTCCTATTTTTTTGTTAGTTCCTCAGTGCTTTCAAAAAGATTTAAAACATTTTTTTATACAGCATTTTTTGTTGTTTTCAACAGAGGATTGGTTACTTTCTTCTAAACTACCTGACATTGAAGTCCTGGAATAATTTTTTATTTAGCATAAGAAAACTCTCACAATAGTATAGCATTAATGTAAATTAAAAATGAATGGATATGAACTTTTTGATTAAATAAATTATAATTTTCATGACTATTAGGCCTATACTGGTAAAGGAGAAGCTCCTGCTGTGGACCTGGTACCCTCTGCGTCCATCTCCTTTTTCTGTGAGCAGAGGTTCTTTTTTTTTTTCCCTGCCAGCTTCTTAAGCACTCTGATACCTGGAAGATTTGGCCTAAGACCTATTTTATCATTTATAATGATTTGTACAGATATTTAAATTGTGTTTTCCACTGCTTTATTAGTGGTTAAGTTCCCTGATTCATGTTAGTGTATTTATTTAGCAGGATTTTGATTTAAGTACAGTGATAAGTACTAAGTTTTTATGATAATATGGGAAAATGCTTGTGTTATAATGTTAAGTAATAGAAACCGGACCCAATTTTATATATATAATAGGATTAAAATTTTGCAAACAATTTGTATAATAATATAGACTGCAAAGAAATATAAAAATATATATTTTGATTATTTTAGGTAATGGCATTCTAGGTAATTTTTTAAAAGGTCTACTCATTGCATTATTTCTTATAATGGATATGTATTCATTCATAATAAGGGAAATGTAATAAAATTTTTGATTAATGGAAGAAAAATCCAAAAAATACCACCATAGATAAAATGCAAAATATATGTTGTTTCTGATAATTATACACAGAAAGTTTCCAGGCCACGCAACAAGTATTTCAAAGTGGGCTAGATTAGAAATGTAAGAGAGTAAAGATGACCTAAACTGTAATTAGGCATAGGAAAATGTTTAGTCAGATCAGCAAGTTAAAAATCATAATTTGGAAAAGCACTTGTTTGTCATTCAGAAGCCTGAATTGTTTGCCTTCTAGGAATGTAATTTTTGGATTGTTTGCTTTCTAGGAATGTAATTTTGGCCAGGGCAGCCTTTGTTTCTCCCCTCATTGGATATATATTACTTACCTTTGGATTTAGTGTAGCTTCTGAACTTGTAAAATAAATTTCGAATGACATTTCGGTTTTAACACCTCAGGATCAAGACTAGAGTTTCTGTAGGTGGTAGACAGGCTTGAAAGCTTTATAAATTCTGGGCAAATGACAGGTAAATGGATTAATAAATACTCCAAAATATAAACTGCAGTCCTAGCCCTATGCACCTTATTGCCTTTTGTTAGGTTCCTTTCACTTAGATAAGTAGTCCAGAGGGAACTTTGGATTTACATTCCTATTATCAGTCCACATGTTGTTCATAGTATCCTCAACAAAACAAATAAGGAAATAACCATTAGGCTGTATTTAAGCCTTCATGCATTTTCCTCATTTCTATCAAATGTAATGTATGAGCAAGGCCTGTGCTGTTTGATTTTTTTTTTTTTTTAATTATTTATTTTTATTTATTTATTTATATATGGCTGTGCTGGGTCTTTGTTTCTGTGCGAGGGCTTTCTCCAGTTGCGGCAAGCGGGGGCCACTCTTCATCGCGATGCACGGGCCCCTCACCATCACGGCCTCTCTTGTTGCGGAGCACAGGCTCCAGACACGCAGGCTCAGCAATCGTGGCCCACGGGCCTAGCCACTCCGCGGCATGTGGGATCCTCCCAGACCAGGGCTCGAACCCGTGTCCCCTGCATTGGCAGGCAGACTCTCAACCACTGCGCCACCAGGGAAGCCCGTGCAGTTTGATTTTGAATTACTGATTGTGAGATCTGGTCTACCTCTCTTGACTTTACCACAGGATAGGCTAGAACACCATTCCTTTGTCTTTTCTGATCTATTTAAAAAAAAATTTTTTTTTTTTGGCTGCATTGGGTCTTCGTTGCTGCGCACAGGCTTTCTCTCTAGTTGTGGTGAGCGGGGGCTACTGTTCGTGGTGGTGCGTGGGCTTCTCATTGCAGTGGCTTCTCTTGTTGCAGAGCTTGGGCTCTAGGCGCGTGGGCTTCAGTAGTTGTAGCACGCGAGCTCAGTAGTTGTGGCTCACGGGCTCTAGAGCGCAGGCTCAGTAGTTGTGGCACACAGGCTTAGTTGTTCTGCAGCATGTGGGATCTTCCCGGACCAGGGATCGAACCCGTGTCCCCTGCATTGGCAGGCTTATTCTTAACCATTGCACCACCAGGGAAGTCCTCTTAAAATGTTTTTTGTTTTAGATTGTTGTAATGTAGGTTGTTTATTTCTGTTAAGTGATATCCTGGCTGAAGATTCTTGGAGTATAGAAACTTCCTGGTTTAAGATACTATTTCTGAACACCATGATGATCAGTAAGCATTATCAAACATGGTATAATTGACTTGTGTTCATATGGAGCTAGTTACTCGGTTCTTTAAAAATGGCTTCTTTTTCCAATTAAAAACTTTTCATTATAATACATTATCTGGAAATTTTTTTAAAAATTAATTTTTATTTTTGGCTGCGTTGGGTCTTCCTTGCTGTGCGCAGGCTTTCTCTAGTTGCGGCGAGCGGGGGCTACTCTTTGTTGCGGTGCATGGGCTTCTCATTGCAGTGGCTTCTCTTGTTGTGGATCACGGGCTCTAGGCACGCGGGCTTCAGGAGCTGTGGCTCATGGGCTCAGGAGTCATGGCATGGCTCTAGAGCGCAAAGTGGCACACGGGCTTAGTTGCTCCGCGGCACGTGGGATCTTCCCGGACCAGGGCTCGAACCCGTGTCCCCTGCATTGGCAGGCGGATTCTTAACCACTGCACCACCAGGGAAGCCCAGGAAATATTTTTTAAGAAATGAAGGTAAAAGTGAAAGCCTTCTCCCCAATCTCATTTCTCTCTTCTTAAATATGACCACTCTTGACAGTCAGTCCTTCTGTGTTCTTTTAGATCTTTTTATATGCATTTTACATAATAAATATATGTAAATAGTGCTTGTATAGTTTTATTTTTATAAATGGGGTCAACTATATATAAATAATTGCTTTTAAAATATAATTTTAAGATTTTTTTTTAAATTTTTTTATAGCTACTTTATTTATTTATTTATTATTATTATTTTTTTGGCTGTGTTGGGTCTTCGGTTCGTGCGAGGGCTTTCTTTGGTTGTGGCGAGCGGGGGCCACTCTTCATCGCGGTGCGGGGACCGCTCTTCATCGCGGTGCGCGGGCCTCTCACCACCGCGGCCCCTCCCGCCGCGGGGCACAGGCTCCAGACGCGCAGGCTCAGCAGTTGTGGCTCACGGGCCCAGCCGCTCCGCGGCATGCGGGATCCCCCCAGACCAGGGCTCGAACCCGTGTCCCCCGCATTAACAGGCAGACTCCCAACCACCGCGCCACCAGGGAAGCCCTTTAAGATTTTTTTATAGCAGAATTTAGGAGGTATCTCTTTTTAACTAATGTTTTATTGTATAGATGACTATTTAACATTCCTCTAAGGGTGGGTATTAATAGTGTTTTCTGTTTTTCAAAATAAACAATGTATGATGTCAATTCTAATAATAATAGGAGCTTAGTCTGGATTGGTTGTTCTGAGTTTACATGTATCATCTCATTTAATTTTCACACAAATATTAGGGATAGGCATTTTTTTAACTTCCATTTTATGACTAAGGAAGTAGGCATTGAGAGAGAACTTGTCCAAGTTCACTTGGCCAATAAATGTTAGAGCCAGGATGGAAACTGAAGCAGTCCTTATGTGCATCTTGGTGCAACACATAGTTTCTGTATATTATTGGCAGACAGTTTATATCTGTAAAATTGATGAAGATGGTGTTTATTACTGGAAGTCCCATATTTTTGAACAAAGTAAGACAATAAAAATAAATATTATTAATGTATGATTATAAAAGGAATATATATTTATTGTAGTAAATTTGGAACATACAGAAAGCCTAAAAAGAAGTGTAAAAATCACCTGAAACCAAACTCCTCAGAACTACTATTATTTTATTATTATTTATTTTTATTATTTTATTATTATAAAAAGCATGGAGATACCATGCTTTTTATGAAGGGGAACTTTGTTCAATTAACTTCCTTCAGTTTTTGAGATCTCAAGGATTGGTATCATGTAAATTGGCCTAAAGGTGTACATAGATTACCTGCTATCTCTCCTCCCTTCCCCTTCCCTTTCCCCTGCTCTCTCCTCCTCTCCTCTAAGATTTGCATACTAATTCATAGTGCTTTTTGATTTCTTTAATAGGTTTATAGAATTAAATTACCAGTAATACCAAAAGTCAATTGACCTTCACTTGCATGGGTACCTTTTGATCTTGTAATTGTTCCATTTTCATTCTCTATGTGCCATTATTAGCTTTTGAAGTATTTCTTATATTACTGGATCACATTACTTAATAGATCTTGGAAATCTGAGCCAGTGTTTTCCCCCTAGAGTATCTCTATTGATTTTTCCATGATAATGATTTTGCTGTTGCATGCAAGGGTCTATGTTGTTTCTTTTTTGAGAGCACTTACAGGGTTTGAGAGTCTTAAAATATTGTAAAAAGAAAATGGCTTCTTCATATGTACCTCCCTTGGAGTATCAAGAAATTTTCTGATAATCTGAAGCCATATCATGTATGTTAGAATCTGTAATTTTTCTAATGTGCTTTAAAGGACATGAATCTTTGAACGAGCGACCATGAATCTTAAACAAAAAGCAATTAGTATTTCTAGAAATATTTAATTTGATTTATTACTTTGTAGGTATCTGTAATGCGTGATGAGGAGAAATTGTTGAGGATTAAAATTAATGAACTGGAGAAAAAGAAAAACCAGTGTTCTCAGGAACTAGATATGAAACAGCGAACCATTCAGCAACTTAAGGTAACAGTTTTGTTTTTAAAGGTGATTTTAGTAGATTCTGTTGGTATATTTTAGTGTTTAATTAAATGTATCAGTTCTTTTTTGTTTTTTTAAAGTAAGAAATGGATAGTTTTATTTGAGCCAATCTGAGGATTATAACCTGGGAGACAGTCTTTCAGAAAGCTCTTAAGACTGTTCTACCCATTAGAGGTCAAAGCAGGGTTTACATACCTTTTGAGACAAAGGGTTATACATCAAATGGTATATTGTTGACAGTTTACGCAATCCAGATCTGCAGTACAAAGGGAGTAGTGGGTAGTCATGGCCCCTTTCACCATAAGAAGGAAGGTTATCTCCTAAGGCGGTATCTTGCTGGCACCAGGAGAAAATAGCTCTTTACAATACAGCAGGCATTCCTGTGTCTTCTAAGGAAGGGTTAATGCAGATGCATAATGCACACTAAAGTGGGGTAGGGGGTGGGCACAGAGAGAACTTTATATTTGAAAAAAAAAATTTTTTTTTTTCCCTTATCCTGCCTTAAAAATGTTTTGTTTTATCACAACTCAGTGAGAACTGTCAGGTGGTAAACCCAGCCCAGTTGTCTGGTCAGGGTGCGCAGGACTGCTGGGGTTGCAGCAGAGGTGCGTTTGCATTTGCGGTCAGGGAAGGGCCCTGCAGCCCCAGCTCTGCCGGGGTCAGGGTTAGCTGGGGACCCCTGCCTGCAGTGCCTGAGGTCGAGGCCCCCCCACCCACCCTGGATTTCGGTGTCCTGGGCACCGTCTGGACAGCAGGTAGCTGCAAAGTGTGGGCTGCGGCTCCCAAGCACCGCACCCTCTCCTCCACAAACCCCTGCTTCTGGGTCTCGGACCAACCGTCTCGTCTCTCCATCTGCCGCTGCAATAGGACGTCCCAAGGTTTAGGGAGATTTTCAGTCCTCGGGAGCAGGGTTTCTGGGGGGACTGTCTCCTAGTCTGCCTGCATGTTCCCCTACACCCACAGAAAAAGAGTCATGATGTTTTCAGGAGACTTTTTGGAAGCCTTTAGGAAAAAAAGCTGTTAAAAAAATCCTAGGGACTTAAGGGTCCAGTAAGATCCCACATGCTGCGGAGCAGCAGAGCCTGTGCTCCACAACAGGAGAAGCCACCGCAATGAGAAGCCCGCGCACCACAAGGAAGAGTGGCCCCCGCTCGCTGCAACTAGAGAAAGCCCACGCAGCAACAAAGACCCAATGCAGCCAAAAATAAATAAATTTATTAATTAAAAAAAAAATCCTACTTTCAGGAAGACAATTATTTCACGATTCCAACACCTTAGGGGACTTTGGGGAACAGCTATGAGTACTTGGTGATAACAGATGATTTCAGTGTCAACCCAAAGGTATGGTGAGGTTTCAAACCAGATTGAAAACCTGTTACAGTGCACCCCTGTGTAGCCAGACACCATCTGTTGATAGGTTCTTTCCATCACTGTCCGAGCACCTCTGTGGTTCTCTGTCTGTTTCCGTCCCCTCCCTTCCACCTCCGTCGCTCTCCGTCTGTTTCCCCACCCCGTCCGTCCACCTCCTTCGTTCTCCGTCTCTTTCCGTCTCTCTCCGTCCATGTCCGTAGTTCTCCGTCGTTTTCCTCCTTCATTCTTTGTCTCTTCACCATCTTTCCATCTCCAGCTGATTTCATAATAGTATTCAGAGATTTCCAGGTTCTGTAATGATTATTCTAAAACTTATAAAATGAGAAGATATTGCTGAAGTTAGATGAGAGGAGTGAAGGTTGGATTACCTGGCAGGTTAAAACTAGAATTGAAGGATTTCTAGTGCCCAGAAATTAACCTTGCGTCCTTTTCAAACCTCCCAGCTACTTTTTACGTATAGGGCATGTGGGGACCCTATTTTTTCTGCATTTTGAGTTTACTGTTAAGGAATTTATTTATGGTTTTCTTTGTTCCTCCCACATTAAATACATAGTAAACTTTCATTTCTCTCTCTTTATGCTTTTTGTGTTGTGTAAGACAACATACATGCTAGCTTGAAATGTTGAGTGAAGAAAATGAGTTGGCATTTTTGGGGTACATTAAAAGTTTAAAGTTTGGGGGTTTTGTTTTGTTATTTCTTATGACCACTCTCACCCTGCCCTTTTCTCTGAGGTGAAGCAAACTTGGGAGCTTGAGACTATTAGCCTTCTAGGAGACAGATTTCAAACTTAATATTAAGCCCTGTTTTCAAGTCCCACTATTAAATAATGGGGTGTAGTTAAGTTACATTTGCATTTAATTCATATTCTTTCATTTTGCAGGAGCAGTTAAGTAATCAGAAAGTGGAAGAAGCTATACAGCAGTATGAGAGAGTGTGCAAAGGTCAGAAACAAACCTCTACTTCCAGTACTAAAATGACTGCAAAATAAGTAGTTAGAATAACAATTGGTTTAATATTTTCCTTTGAAAATTGTAAAGTTAAATAAGGGCAACATAAGATGTAACTTTATTAAAAGAGAAAAGCATTGATTCTAAAGGGTAACTTACCACCATAAAGTTTATCCTTGGAGAAGTAAAACATTAAGAAATATTCAGTCAAAGCAACATTGATTTCTAGGTAATGGCCAGTATTTTGTGAAAAATAAAATTAAAGTTATATAGGTCACAATGAATGGAATGGATTTCTAGTCAAAATAATATAAAGGTTATACTTCAAGTAAAGTATCTTTAAAATTAAAAAATATTTTAAAAATGTTTTTAAAAACTATTTAATACTTTAGATTCAAATTTATGTGCTAAATTTTTTTTCTCAATTTGGATTGATTCTTTTTATTTGAGATATTACAAAATTATCTTTGTAGATGATATATACATATTTCTGTTCATAAAATTATGCAGATTCCTCTCCTTCCCATCAGTCACCCCATAACTTCTTAGTTGTGTGAGTAGTAGAGCTGGGATTTGAACCCATGTCTGTTTCAGTCTTAAGTTCCAGACTGTCTTCACTAATTCATGCCATTTGTACTTGGCCAACTAAAGAGCAGGTGTAAGACCACAAGATTATTACTTATTTAGATGACTTGGACTTTTGTGGGGTTCACTTGGATCAGTAACTTGGATGTGAAAATATATCTCTGCACACAGTCCTATTTTCTCCTACCTTTTTAGGCCACTGTCCTCTAACATCTCCTATTTCCGTAATCTTTTTGGAGCTTCCCTTTACTTTGGCTCCTTTGTCATTGTTGGTAGATGTGAATAGATATTCTGAAAAGCATTCTTTGGACCAGGATATAGTTTTTATCGTATTTTAATTTTTTCTTTCTTTGCCAGATATTGAGATGTGTGGCATAGGCCCATTCTGAGTACTTTTAATCTTCCATCTTCTCCATGCTCTTTAAACTTTCTCCCAGATCACTTGTAACCTACATATTTTCAAATCTTTTAGCTTTTTGCAATCTTTCCTTTATTTTTTAATTACTTTGAATTATTGTCTACTCTCTTTCATTTTCATTTTTTAAATAGTATTTATTGTGTATGAGCATATTTTTTCTAAATATAAAGGTAAGGCGTAGCTTGCCCCCTTTTGAAACTCTTACCTTGGCTTTTGTGGTCTATTCTTTGGGTTACTGCCTTTCTCTCAGAATGAGCCTCAGCCACTTTGACAAATCTCCTGATTAAGCCATCATCATTTTTTTTCTTTTTGTTTCCTCTCTTGAGAGTTCATTCACTCTTGTGATTTTAACTATGTATGAGACATTCCCTGACAAACAAAAAAGCTCATTTTCAGCTCTTGAGGCTTTTGCTGGCTTCTACGTTTCTATTTAAATACTGAATGCCATTCACTTAGCTATCTTATTAATTTTTTAAGATGGAGATATACATACCATAAAATGTACCCTTTAAAAGTGTACAGTATGGTGGATTTTAGTAAATTCACAAGCTCGTACAACCACTACCACTACCTAATTCCAGAACATTTTCATCACCCTAGAAAGAAACCCTGTACCCATTAGCGATCACTCCCCATTCACACTTCTGCGATAACTCCAATCTCTGCCTCTGTCTTAACATGGACATCTTCCCTCTGAATCTGTCTGTGTCTTCACCCTATCTGTCTCTGTCCAAATTTCCCTCTTCTTATAAGGACACCAGTCTTATTGGATTTAGGGCCTACTCTAATCCAGTATGACCTTATTCTTAACTTGATTACATCTGCAAAGCCTCTGTTTCCAAGTAAGGTCATATTCACAGGGAGTAACAATCAACATATCTTCTAATCTACTCTCCAGTAATATGACCCCTTTTATTAACAAAAAAATTTTTTTGGTTATTTCAGACATTAGTTTTTGTTACAGACAGTAACATGAATATATTTGTATGAAAGTCTTTGGGTACACATGTAAATATATTTGTATGGGAAATTCCTAGCAGTGTAATTGTTGGCCCAAATGTTCTATTTAAAATTTTGATGAATTTTGCTAAACTGCTCCCCAAAGTCATTATACCAGTTTATATTTTCAATAATAGTGTATAGAGTGCCCATTTCCCCACATTTTTGCCAGTATTAGGTGTTATCACACTTTAAACTTATAACCAGTGTGATAAGTGAAACAAGGTATCACATGGTCTCAATCTTTTGTACTTGTGTACATCTGGTATACTGGTATTCTGAAATAAATTTGAACTATCACTGAGTATTTTTTTTATTGTTTTTGGCCACACCGAGCGGCTTGCGGGATCTTAGTTCCCCAACCAGGGATCGAACCTGGGGCCCTGGCAGTGGGAGTGCCGTGTCCTAACCACTGGACCGCCAGGGAATTCCCAGTCACTGAGTATTTCTAATCCAGAGTTTTACATGACATTTGTGTGTCATTTCTTTATATAGCTTTCAGTGATCCTCTCCCCTGAATGTTAAACACTTGATTGCTTGTTCATTTGCCAGGCATTTATTTAGCTATGATAGTTCATAGATATCTTTAGATAGCTTTGATGAGATATCTCATTCCTGTCTTTATGTTGCTTTATTTTCTGTTTTATTTGTTGCATATTTCTGGATTCTTTCCTGAGATAAAATGCAAGTTATTGGAGGCAGTGACTGATATAATAATGCTCTTGTTTCTTTTACTGTTCCTACCTTTCAAATAATAGGTGGATAGCCATTAGCGAAGTTAACATTGGTGTCCTGGGGCTTTACTGATTGCTATCTAGATACTTAAACTCCTTCTTTTGAACCCTCTAATTTAGAGCAAAAGATAGGGTGTAAAAGGAACAGATTCTTTGAATAAAATTATAATTAATTGTATAATCTGAATATATTTGCAAATCATGCTTTTTGAAAGAAAAAGTTTTAGATAGAATACCAGTACTCCTTTAATCCTAAAGAGGAATTCTGTTTCATTAGCTCTCCTGGCAGCTTACATCAATGAACAGAAATACTGAAAATTACTCGTTAAAATTTTTTCTCATTGTTTTGTTTTAGGCTTACTTTATACTAAGTATTTTTAAGGGAGCCATCTTTTGATATTTGTGTCATTTTTTTGGTCACTTTTAGTACCCTGAGTTTGAGTTATGCATTTATATATTCATCACCTCTGACATTCATAGCAGTCTTGGTAAGAGGTGTCAGAAGTGAGCCCTGCTACTATGTGTCTATCACCAGAGATGATAAGCCAATTGTTCCTCCTTATCTCTTTCTATCAGGCAGGATTAGAATAGACTTGTGTATAAGCCATTATTGTAGTCATTTTTCAAGGGCCGGAAACAGTTTTGGTAAGGTTATAATAGTACAGTTATTCCTAATGAGCTGGTTTTAAAAACACTAGGAGTAAATATTTGGCTTTGAAAATTTTTCTAGAAAAAATAATTACTTGAGATTTAAAAATTAAATTTGGGATTGAGAATGTATTGTTTTTAGGAGGTAAAAGTTTTAGTTTTGGTTTGAGAATATTAACACTAAAAATAAGTGTTTTGACAAATAATGTTTTCTCTAAATCCCAAGATCTGTGTTATTAGTACGGGCATACCTCAGAGATGTTTCATATTCGGTTCCAGACCACCACAATAAAGTGCAGATCATAGTGAAGCAAGTCGCAATTTTTTTTTGGTTTTCCAGTGCCTATAAAAGTTATGTTCACACTATACTGTGGTCTGTTAAGTGTGCAATAGTATTATGTCTAAAAAAACAGTGCTCATACCTAATAAAAAATACTTTATTGCTAAAAAATGCTAACCATCACCTGAGCCTTCAGGGAGTTGTAATCTTTTTGCTGGTGGAGGCGGGGCCTGGCCTCGATGCTGAAGGCTGCTGACTGATCAGGGCGGCGGGAGCTGAAGGTTGGGGTGGCTGCGGCAGTTTCTTAAAGTAAGACAATGAGATTTGCCGCATCAGTTGACTCTTCCTTTCATGAACAATTTCTCTGTAGCATGCACTGCTGTTTGATAGCATTTTACCCACAGTAGAATTTCTTTCAAAATTGGGGTCAGACCTCTCAGACTCTGCCACTGCTTTATCAACTCAGTTTATGCTATATTCTGAATCCTTTGTTGTCATTTCAACAGTCTTCACCAGGATTCCGTCTCAAGAAACCACTTTCCTTGTTCATCCATAAGAAGCAACTCGTCATCTGTTCAGGTTTTATCATGAAATTGCAGCAGTTCAGTCACATCTCCTGGATAACTTGCTGCAGCTTCTACATTAGCACTTGGCTGCTTCACCTTGCACTTTTATGTCTTGAAGACAGCTTCTTTCCTTAAACCTCATGAACTAACCTCTGCTAGCTTGAAACTTTTCTTCTGCAGCTTCCTTACCTCTCTCAGCCTTCGTAGAATTGGAGAGAATTAGGGCCTTGCTCTAGATTAGGCTGTGGCTTAAGGGGATGTTGTGGTTGGTTTTGATCTTCTATCCAGGCCACTGAAACTTTCTCCATATCAGCAATAATTCTGTTTTGCTTTCTTATCATTTGAGTATTCACTAGAGTAGCACTTTAAAGTCTCTTCAGGAACTTTACTTTGCATTCACAACTTGGCTGTTTGGTGCAAGAGGGCTAGCTTTTGGCCAGTCGCGGCTTTTGACATGCCTTCCTTACTAAACTTAGCTTAATCCTTTCATTTCTAGCTTTTGATTTAAAGTGAGAGACGTGTGACTCTTCCTTTCACTTGAACGCTTAGAGTTCACTGTAGTGTTACTGATTAGACTAATTTCCATATTGTTGTGTCTCAGGGAACAGGGAGGCCCGAGGAGAGGGAGAGACGGGGCACAGCTGGTCATTGGAGCAGTCACGGCACACACAGTGTTTATGGATTAAGCTTGCTGTCTTACATGGGTGTAGTTCATAGTGTCCCAAAACAATCACAGGAGTAACGTAAAGATCAGTGATCATAGATCACTGTAACAAATACAACAATAATGAAACAGTTTGAATTATTGCAAGAATTACTAAAATGTGATACAGAGGCAGGAAGTGAGCAAATGCCGTTAGAAAATGGCACTGATAGACTTGCTTAATGCAGGGTTGCCACAAACCTTCAATTTGTAAAAAACACAGTATGTGTGAAGCACAATAAAGCGAAGTGCAGTAAAATAATAGTTTTTATTATTTTTATTAATAGTTTAATTATATTGAAAATTGTTAGTTTTATCTGAAAAGATTCCTTTTCCATCCATTTATTCTTGCATTCATCCAAGCATCCATCTGTACATCAGTTATTTATTTGATCCTTCATATATGCCAGTACTGTTCTAGACATTGAAAATATAGCAGTGAACAGGACAAAGTTTCTGTCTATGTGGAACTCATATTCTATTATAGTTAATAAAAGTGTATTTTAATTTTAGAAGAACTCAAAAGAAAAATTGGATATCTAGATGTAGATGTTAGTAATTTCTAAAATGTTCTTTCCAAATTTTTAGATCTAAGCGTTAAAGAGAAAATAATTGAAGACATGCGAATGACCCTAGAAGAACAAGAACAAACTCAAGTAGAACAAGATCAAGTGCTTGAGGCTAAATTAAAGGAAACTGAAAGACTGGCCGCAGGTGAAACAAGATTGCTTAAATATCTCAAAGCATACTCTTATATTTTCTTTATTTTCCTAGATTTCTTTCCTTTTTAAACATAGTTTAGTGTTTATAATAATTCATAATGAAAAAGTATTTGGTGTGTTTTTGGAACATCCTGTCACTTGTCATTTTTCATTATGATGAAAATTGTTGTACCTAAGTCAGAGAAGGAATAAGGACACTTTCATAATAACTGGACAATAGCTTGCAGTGTTCCCCAGATGTTAAGAATAAGCTTTCAACTGAGTGTCACCTCTGTATAGCAACTGGTATCATCTTATATGTTTATCTCAATAAATACTCTGACTCTATCCTTCAGAATATCATCAGTGGGTTGTTTTTGTTTTTAATTTTTGAGAACATGAAGTTTCCTATATATTGGCATGCATTTATACTGTATACTCAGAACACTATTCAGTGGGTTATTGAGACGTTTTTGTAGTTCTTCTCTAAGAATTTGGTAAGCTCTTAGAATGGTCTCGGTTCTATCTTGGTCTGTGTACTTCTGCTTCTGGGCTCTGCTGATTCTTGTCTGTATCCCATGCCACATATAGCTCTATGTGGTATAACTTTTGCATGTACTTTAAAAATAATTTTATGTTTTCAAATCAGAATTGGAAAAATGGAAGGAAAAATGCAAAGATTTGGAAACCAAAAGCAATCAAAGGTCAAATAAAGAACTTGAGGATGACACAGATATACTTAATATAAAGCTCAGTAAACTTCAAGATGAGTTACAGGTATGATTTTTATCTATATATGTAATTGTATCTTTATATATATTCATTATATTTCTCATAAAAGGATAATTTAGTAAATATTTTATAATTAATTTAGATATGGATGAACCAATAGCTGGGAAATGTTAATATATAATTTTTCAGTATACACTCAAGTGACACAGGGAAGAAATTCCCAAGATACAAGCTAAGGAAGTGCCAATGAAAATGCAGTGGTTGGGTCTTCAGTTTTACATATTTAATTTTTAAATCATCACTTCTTATGTCTTTGTACCTATTTTTCTATGCTTTAAACTTCTAACTCATCAAATACTGCTGTGGAGAAGATGACTCTTTGGAAAATTATTTTGACTATTGTAAACTTAATTATTAAGCTGGAAAAGAATAGAGTTGAATGAACACTGGAATACATTTGAAACTATACTACTACAGAGAAGATATTCTGTTTTGTGTTTATATGTTTTTCCATGTTTAGCTTTCACATACTATGTATAGAATACAGCATATGGGGGAAATATTTTTTTAATGGGACTTAAAAATACTACGTAAAATTTTGTGCATTTTATTTATTAGAAGTTGCAATCCAACTGTAGTTTTGGGATCGAAGAAAACTTAACAGTGATTTTGAAAAGACTGCATCTAAATTATTTTCTTAAATTCAGGCTGTATATAATCAGATACTGAACAAATACAAAAGAAATCAGTTACTTTCTTTTGTAACTATTAATTATATACTTTAGAATTTACCCTTTCCACTCCATTAATTATGAAAAAAATAACATTAATTACATTGAGAATGTTCATATTAAGGAATACCGGTATGTTCTACGTTGTTCTAAAATAATGTGATCACATATCTTAGATAATAAACGGGATTTTTAAATACATAGCTTTTAATGTGATATTACTGTTTTTGTTTCAAATGAAGTTTTACTTGAATTTTTTTTTTTTTTTTTAGAATTAGCTTTTTAAAATTTTATTTATTTATTTCTTTATTTTTGGCTGTGTTGGGTCTTCGTTTCTGTGCAAGGGCTTTCTCTAGTTGCAGCAAGCGGGGGCCACTCTTCATCGCGGTGTGCGGGCCTCTCACTATCGCGGCCTCTCTTGTTGCGGAGCACAAGCTCCAGACGCGCAGGCTCAGTAGCTGCGGCTCACGGGCCTAGTTGCTCGGCTGCGTGTGGGATCTTCCCAGACCAGGGCTCGAACCCATGTCCCCTGCATTGGCAGGCAGATTCTCAACCACTGTGCCACCAGGGAAGCCCTACTTGAATTTTGAATGTATAAATTAGACATTTTTGAACCCAAAGGATCTATGGAAACCTCTTTGAAATTTACTGATCAACTCTATTTTCTGTCCAGCTGTTCCCAATGTTCCTTAAACTAATAAATGTTTGCCCTGTTGCACAAGTTATTCTTTTTTTTTTTTTTTTTTTTAAACTGACCTTTTTTTTTTTTTTTTTTTAAATTATCTATTTATTTAATTTATTTATGGCTGTGTTGGGTCTTCGTTTCTTTGCGAGGGCTTTCTCTATTTGCGGCAAGCAGGGGCCACTCTTCATCGCGGTGCGCGGGCCTCTCACTATCGCGGCCTCTCTTGTTGCGGAGCACAGGCTCCAGACGCGCAGGCTCAGCAATTGTGGCTCACGGGCCCAGTTGCTCCGCGGCATGTGGGATCTTCCCGGACCGGAGCTCGAACCCGTGTGCCCTGCATTGGCAGGCAGACTCTCAACCACTGCGCCACCAGGGAAGCCCTCACAAGTTATTCTTTATTTGGCATCCTGTATACCCAGGAAAATTTTATTTTTGGAACCATACAATTAGAAATGACTACCGTAAATCAATTTTTTTTTTAAATCTGGCATTTAAGAAGGCTTGGTTCTCTGTAACTCTTTGAGAAATTTCAATTGTGTCTTCTTAAGCTCACTGTTGATGGAAAGTCTTCAAATGCACTTTATAGCAAAATAAAGTTTATAAACGAAATAACTATTTAGGAAAGCAAACCAACAATGTTCTTTTGATAATCTGAAATAAACTCAAATCTTGTCATTATTTAAAGAAAAACACTTGTTTTTAACTTTTTGAAGAGGTGAAATGAAAAGTGCTGGATTACATGGAAATGTTATAAATACAGATTTATTAACTGCTTTTGAAGCATATGATAGTTACTTATGCTATTTATACATATAGGAATCTGAACAGAAATATAAAGCTGATAGAAAAAAATGGTTAGAAGAAAACATGATGCTTCTCACTCAAGCGAAAGAAGCTGAGAATCTACGAAACAAAGAGATGAAAAAATATGCTGAAGACAGAGAGCATTGTTTGAAGCAACAAAATGAAATGGTTGGTAACAATTATACTTTCTCTTCTATGTATTTCGCCTGCTTTCTGTGGTTTCTTAAATTTTTCCCTGGGATTCTTATATTCTTATCAGTATCTACATGGTTGTGTGGTTTTGTTTTTTGTTTCTTTTTTTTCAAAGGCAGTTTGTCTGTTTGTAAGATGACTTTTCTAGCCCATTTTATCTTGAAGTTCTTATTGTTGGGAAAATAATTATATCTCAATATTTAGATTCAGAACTTAAAAATCTCTTCTTTTGACTGCCACAGGGTTATCCCTACTGTATTGTAAAACATTTACATTTTGAACTGTAGATTCTACTAACATGGTGTTTATATTTTACCTCATAAGCTGATTTTACCAGGTCTTTTTTTTTAAGTCAACTCAATAGTTTCTAGAAGACTATAGGTAGAAATAACTTTCAGTTTTACATTGACTGGCTCTAGTTCTTAAGTGATTCTATCTTAGCTTGTCTTTTTTCCTCCTATTTAAATCGACAACTTAGTCTGTTTGACAATCAGAAAAAAGAAGTTTAAAGTCATCATTGATCCTAGGAAAGCTGTTGAGTAATACATTAACATTACTTTTAAATGAAAAACTAGTTCTCTATTTACGGTAATAGTAAAGTGGCAGTATCACGTTGTCATCTATTGGCAATTTCCTTTGTTAATGACAGAATTTTACTTATATCAGCTAAACTTTCCTGTACCAACAGGAATGTCAATTTTCAATAAGTTATGGATGATTTTTTTCCAATGATTTTTAAAAATGTTTTACCTTTTTATTTTGAAATCATTTTATTTCCAGAAAAGTTGCAAAACTAGTACAGAGAATTTCACCCAACTTCTGATGTTAGATCTTACCTAACAACAGTACAATGATCAAAACCAACAAATCAATATTATTATAGTACTGTTAGCTGACTTATGGACCTTACTAGAATTTCACCAGCTTTCCCACTGTTTTTTCTGGATATAGGATCTAATCTAGGATACTACGTTCCATTTAGTTGTTGTGTTTCCTTAGAGTCTTGACTCTCTCTGTCATGTGACAAGTTATGTGAGACTAGTACTTGTCATTACTACAGCAATGAGATGGCAATATATTTCACTTCATGTGAGAACTCCACATGACTGGAGGTACTTTCAGGAAGTGTTGGGTTGAGCAAGATTGTAATGCTGCATTTATCTTAACAGGAAATGTTCCTGCTGGTTCTGTTTCTGTCCACAGCCCATCCGACCTTCCTGGACAGTAATAAGAGGCAAGAAGTGAAATCAAAGCTGTTGGCTGTCATAGTCACTCTACCTCCAACCCAGGAATGGGCCTACTTTCCTTTCCTAATCAGTAGTCCCTCTAGCAGCAATGCCAGCAAGTAAACCTCCTTTGAGTTTTTAATCCTAGAGAAAGCTAGCTTTCTCCTTTCTCCCATATATTTCTTTACAATCATACCTAGGATATGTGTCTATGATATTTAAGAAATAAATTGTTGATTTTTTTAAAAGCTTTTTAAATTGTAACATACATAACACAGTAAGTAAACAAAACAAACATATAATTCAATGAATTATTATTATAAAGCCAGCCCCCAATTAACTACCACCGAGTTTAAGAAATAGAACCCTCTTCTGAATGGTAATAACTGTTCTATCTTTTAATGTTAAACTTTAGTTCTGCTCATTTATGAATTTTATATAAATGAAAACATATAAATATACAGAATGCATTTTTTGTGTCTGGCTTCTTTCACTCAGTATCATGTTTGTGAGGATCATCTATACTGTTGCAGGCAGCTGGAGTTAGTCTGTTTTCATTGCTGAATATTTCAGTGTATAAGTATACCTCAGTCTATTCAATTTAAAGTTCAGTGTATGTGGATTGTTTCCTGTTTTGGGCTGTTAATGCGTAAGATCTCCTGTTAACATTTTTATATATTTCTCCTAGTGCACATGTGCATGCATTTCTATTGCCTATATAGCCAAGAATAGAATTGCTAGTTGATAGGGTAAACATATGTGGAACTCTAGTAGAATGACAGACTGATTTTCAAAATAGTTGTATCCGTTTGTACTCCAGCTAGTATTGTTGGATGTTTAGTTTATTGGCTCTGCCAATCCAAGTCCCCTTGCTTATCTTCTATTGGACTATCTTTTTTTTTTTTATAGGAGTTCCTTATACTTTCTGGAGAGGAGTGTGTTGCAGTTACCTTCTTTCAATCTCTGGTTTACCTTTTTACTCTCTTGTTGCCTTTTTAGAACAGAAATTCTTAGGTATTTTAATTCATTTTCCCAATCTTTTCCTTTATGAACCTCAAGGGCATGAAGATGTTTTCTTACATTATTCCTGAAAGGTTTGGGGTTTTACCTTTCATATGAAAAGTAAACCCTAGAATTAATTTTTGTGTTGTAGTGAGATGGGGTAAAAGCTGTTGTTGTCATTGTAAATGTGTATTAACGATCGACCTGGTAGTACGTATTGAAGAAACTGTTTCTTTTGTACTGCTCTGCAACTTTTGTCATAAATCAGTTGTCCAAGCGTTAACTTTCATACATTGTGTGAGATTACGATTAAGGTTTTTTCTTTTTTTCCATTTGGCTATTCAGTTGTTCCATCACTCTTTGTTGAAAAGACTGTCCTTTCCTCCATTGAAATTCTTTGGCATTTTTATAGAATATCAGTTGACCCTAACATTTGTGGACCCTATCCTCTGCTTTCTGATGTCTATGTATCCTTACGCCAATATCACGGTCTTGATTATTATTATTATAGTAGGCTTGAAATGATGTAGTGTGATTGCTCCTACTTTGTTCTTCATTTTCAACATAATTTTGACTGTTACGTCATTTGTATTTTCATATTATTTTTAAGAGTCAGCTTTTTCATTTCTATCAACACACACACACACACACACACATGCACACTTGCTTGGATTTTGAAGTTGCTTTGACCCTATAGATCTTTTGGGGGAGACCTGGCATCTTAATATTGAATCTTTTGATCCTTGAACACAGATTCTCTCTTTGTTTATTTAAGTGTTCTTTTATTTCTTTCAGCAATGTTTTGTAGTTTGTCATGTTTAGGTCTTGCACATATTTTCTTTAATTTACCACTAACTATTTTATGATTTTTGAACCCAGTGAAAATGTTATTTTTAATTTTCATTTCTCTGTTTGTTGCTACTAGTTTTGTCATTTGTTTTATTGTAATTTTACCATCTCATTTCTCAAATATTGAGGGGAATGCTAGAATTAGTTTAAAAGTGGTAATTTTTTATTGAAAGAAGTGCCCAGTGTGGACATTTAAGGTATATAAAGGTATTATGTATTTGGCTTTATAAGTAAATATTTTATCGAGACTTGACTACATAATTTGTTATATATCCTGTTCACAGTTGTATGTATTGTGTTATTTATAATAACTTCAAAAAATTCTTAGATTCATAATTTTGCAAGGTTTACTTTAATATTTTGTCCATATTCTGTTTAGGAAATGCTTAAAGCACAATTGGCTGAGAAAGATGGTAACCTCCAACAGTGGCGGGAAGAACGCGATCAACTGGTTGCAGCTTTAGAAATACAGCTGAAAGCACTGATCTCCAGTAACATACAGAAAGATAGTGAAATTGAACAATTAAAAAAGATCACATCAGAAACTTCTGAAACAGTCAGTAGAATCATGTTCTTTCTATGCCTTTTTAAATTAAACATAGGAAGTTTTCAAAATTATTTAATTGATTAACTTTTAAAGAATAAAAATGTAAGTAGATCAGTGGGGAGTCATAGTTTGAAAAAATTATTTGGATATTTGTCATGAATTTTGAGTTTTCAGAGTTTATCATTATGGTTGACTCATCAATGACTAATTGAGAAATAGTACTTTCTCCAATATTTCAGTCATATCTCTCAGATAGAATAATTAGAAAATAAACAACTGATGATTTAGTCCCTAATCTGCCTTTAAAATGTGGAAATGTGACTCAGCCTGAATGCTTGGTGATATTTAAATACTTGAACCCATCCTAAATTTATGATAAAGATACAAATTGTTTTTGAAAATAAGCACAATGGTGAGGAGATGTGAGTCATTCAGGAGCTACTTTTTTTTTCCCCCCTCCTCTGGCTGCACCACACAGCTTGCAGGGATCTTAGTTCCCCGACCAGGGATCGAACCCGGGCCCTGGCAGTGAGAGCACCGAGTCCTAACCACTGGACCACCAGGGAATTCCCAGGAGCTACTTTTGTAATATTGCATTGGGGCTAGGAACCCTAGATAAAGAAAGTATTGCATTTCACAGATAGCTATTTCCCAGGTAAATTGAATCAGGGTAGATCTGAAGCTAGTCTTTCCAGAGTAAATAATCTGCATTTGAAAATCTGCTGTTCTACAGCCTTCAGACAATAATAAAATTAAATGTGTTTATGTGTATATGTCTCTTACATCAAAAGACTTCATGATTCTAAGAGAAAGACTGCTCAAAACAGAGGTATTAGCATGTGGTATAAATTGCACAGAATAGAAAGTTAGAAAAACTAGGTATCAACTGCTGTCAGTGTGTTTTTGGGACCTTTAGGAAAATTACTTAACATTTGCAAACTTTAAAACAGAGATGATGATGTCTTTCTAATAGAACTGTGAAAATTAACCGAGAGCATTTGTAAAACAATTAGCACAGTTATTACCACAGTGGAAGTCAGTACATGCTAGTTGCTTTCCCCATTATGAATGCTATAGGATCTTTTTTATTTGACAATTATAGGTAGGTGACATAAGAGATGTATTTGACTTTTGATTTTGATGGTAGTGATTAGAAGGTGCACGTTGGAATTTATCAAGTTTAAAAATGTATTCAGATTTTTTTTATAGATCCCTTAAGTAGGGCTTAGGAATAGAGCATACCCTATGACTGATTAAGTGGGATGAAGAGTGTGCAGCAAGGAAAGATTTAGTTATCAGTATGGTCTTTTCTACGCTAATGCTATAGTTGCATTCCTAAGACACCTCTAGTTTTTGAAAATTGTGTTATCAAAGTGATTTTGGGTGTTCAAGCTCCAACTCAGTACAGACAGTGGTCATGTTATTTAATTTCCCTCTATTTCTTCATCTGGAAGGTAGGAATAACAATTCTTGCCAAATCTCAGAGTTGCAGTGAAAGTAAAATGAGAGAATATATGTAAAACACCTTGGAAGTTGAAAGTAATCTTTCAAATTTCTCTTTAGATCAGATTCAGAAGAGGCTGGAAAGTTGCCCAGCCTTTCCTAACTCTCTGAGGATGAAAGAGAAGAAGGAGAGTTAGTTGGTCGTTGAAGAAGTCTTTAATTACTTCCACTATTTAATTCACCCAAATCTTGATATTATATTCTTTAGGTGAAGTATTTTAATGTATATTCGGTTACGGTGGCTTGTTGCTTTAATATTTCCTTACTTTAGGAAAAACAGACCATGGATATCCAGACCAGAAATATGAGTTCAATGGATCCTGGCAAGGTTGAAACTGAACCTCAGTCAACAAGTTTTGAAATTTCCAGGGATGAAGTAGAGGTGGGTATTTGATAACGCAGTCCACTTTTTAACCCTCTTTACCAATGACCATTAATTACTAAAAAACACTTGCAAGTATAATTTAATCAGTTGTTGTAGGTATCTTGCTGTACGGTTAGCTGTGTGTGCTCTTGGCTATGGAAAGGAAAACTGAAGGCTTTTGAGGGGAGATGCAATTCTTTTGGGGAAATTTGATCCCCAAATGGTATTAATTTCCCCTCAAAATGATACTGATCTCAAACAGGTCTTTGATCATAAACAAATTTGATGGTCAGAAATAGGAAATCCCACAAAAGATAAAACATGGATGACTATTTTCCCTCATAAGCAGTCCATTTAATAAGCATTCTAGTAGATAGTATTTTTTGGAAATTTTACCCATTTTATAACTTTACCACCAAATCCCAATAACCTCACAATGAGTTTCCTTAGTTTGAAGTGGGCTTAGGGTTCTGTGACTTGCGTTGGCTAACGTAGTTTCTCAGATTGCCTATGAAATAGATAAAAATACTATGTCACTTTTTGAAAATAAAATTACTTTTTAAATATTTATTTTAAAAACACATTTATTGGGAGCATTCATTGTTGGGAACCTTGCACTGGGGAGAAAGACATAAGTAAGATATGATCGCCATCCTCAAGGAGTAAGAAGTCTAATAAGACAGGTATTTAATGACTATGTTGTTTCACCTTATGGACTAAGTGCTATAAAGAGACTGCTAAGAAGGAACACTGATGAGGAGGATATGATGAATTTTGCCTGAGTGGTTGTGGACGTGGATTAGAAAAAGTAACATCGTACTGGGTCTTGAAGGTGAATAGAAGTTTACCAAGCAGAGAATGGGAAGAGAAAGGCATTTTGATCTGGGCAAATAACACAAGCCATTCCTTACAAGGCTTCAGAAGAATCATGTTACTTCCACCACATGCTATTAGTCATGGAAGCCATTAAGGCCAGCCCCAATTCAAGGAAGGGGAATGAGACTCTTATCTCTCAATGGGAAGAACAGTAAAGAATTTACAGCAAACTTTAGTTTACCGTAACTAGGGTGCTTATTAAAAATCCTTGGCTCTTTCCTTGGAGAGTTCTGATTTAGTAGGTTTGTGGTAGGGTCCAAGAATCTTTTAAACAGTTTCTCTAGATAATTCTTATGATGACACAGGTTTGGGAAATACTGATCTCTAAGTTTCTCTCAATTTTAACATACCATGTATAAACCTGGAGAAAGTAGATGATAACTCAGTCTTTCTGTCCTTGCTGCAGCAAATTTGATCCAGCAAACTTTTTATCTTTTCCAATTTATTGTTTTTAATAGGTATTTGAGAGAGTTAATTTTTGGCAATTTAGAAATTCATATTCTGCAAATAAGATTTGTTTTCCTTTTAAATTCTGTTGTAGGATGGATCTGTAGTCCTTGACTCCTGTGAAGTGTCAACAGAAAATAATCAAAGTTCTCGATTTCCAAAACCTGAGTTAGAGATTCAATTTACACCTTTACAGCCAAACAAAATGGCAGTGAAACACCTGGGTTGTACCTCACCAGTGACGGTTAAGATTCCCAAGGCCCGGAAGAGGAAGAGTAATGAAATTGAGGAGGTAAATACTTAACTATTAAGTGAATTAAACAAGTAAACCTTATTATTATTAAGCTCAGTGATAATATATAGTTAAGTTCTGTTACATTGCCCTCCTATTCATAAGCACTGCTATTAGAGACCAAAATCATAGTTTATGGTATATTTAATACTGTTTTAAGAATATTACTGTGGTGAATAGTCCTCAAACAAAAAGCTTATAGATTTTAAAATATATAGATTATTCCTTCTTTTAGTGAAGCTATGACAGGTCAAATGGTGGTGAATTTTAGTAGTGAGCTATTTCAATATACCAGTCCTGTTCAAACGTAGTCACTTTCCCTCCAGTGGAAGAGAAAAGGGGTTGATAAAAGGAATTAGAGAAACTGAAACGACTAACTTGCTTGAATATAATCTTTGTCATTTAACTAAAATCTTAGGTCTCTATGATCATAGTAGGTTTCAGAAGAGAAATTCTTTTTCTATGAGCCAGTATTAAAATTTGGGTCTCGATTTAGTGATAGGCCAAGAACGATTTACTTCTTCCTGCTGCAACTTTCTGATCGTGGGGTTACCAAACCTTCTATTCTAGCCAGTCACATAAACTTTCCGATCTTCACT
Organism: Balaenoptera musculus; assembly: GCF_009873245.2. NCBI lineage: Eukaryota > Metazoa > Chordata > Mammalia > Artiodactyla > Balaenopteridae > Balaenoptera > Balaenoptera musculus. Next base: position 37,146,612 of record NC_045800.1, on the reverse strand, counting down.
TTCCTCCTTTTGGAAATAAAGAATTAGATATAATATGTTTAAAGTGTTTTGCTTTTGTTCCACATGTGGTAGATACATAATAAATGGCAATATTTATGTTAACAGAAATATTTATGTTTAAAACTATAATTATAAACTCTCTAGCACAATAACTTTTTTTCCAACTTGTCTTTTTCACTCCTTTAAAGAGTAGTATATTTTCAAGTTGGTGGAAGAGCAGAAATAATATTAGCCGTACTCCTGAGGCTCTCTGTCAGGTAATACATTTGCTGAATGAACATTATTTAGCATATTTCCTTCTACACATAGAACACCTTTAGCGATTGTTTTGGAGAGCCTTAGTTACCTTTTATTCTATATTTATTTAATTTATATTTAGTACACTTTAGATACCATTAAGATACAGTTGACCCTTGAACGACATGAGGGTTAGGTGCCAGCCGCTGCACAGAAAAATCTTGTGTAACTTACAGTCGGCCCTCAGTATGTGAGGTTCCTCATCCACGGATTCAACCATCTACAGATCATGTAGTAATGTAGTATTTACTATTGAAAAAAATCAGTGTATAAGCAGACTCATTCATTTCAAACCTGTTTTGTTCGAGGGTCAACTGTACTAAGTAGTTTAATTTCATCATCTTTGTTAACATGGTGACTAACATCTATGTTGACTTGATTCATTTTTTTCAAAGGAAAAGGAAAAATTGGTTTTATACTCAGGGTTAAGATAAAATTATTTTATTCATTTTACTGCCGGCATATACTCCCAATTTCAGAATAGATACACAGATTGTTGTAGGGTAACCATGTAGAAACTTAAAAGTTTTAACTGATTTTGCTAGCTCTTCACTGCTGTAATAAACTGAGTGTTGTAAAGTCCTGAGGAAAATAATTTATACAGTGCTATATTCTAATCTAGTGAAGACTCCAAAGAGCTCTTTATTGAACACTACAAGTACGATGGAGTTACAATCTTTCTTCCTTTGCTTCCCCTGATTACCATCTATCTGTCTTTCCTCTTTTAGGAAATCTTCTTCTTGTGATCCTTAAGACTTTACTTGGTAACTTGAATTCTGAGGTTCAGTCATGATCTCTCTGCTTCTGTTCTTGCCTTTTTTTTTTTTTCCTTTTATGCTTATAATCTTTAGTACGATTAGTATTTGCACAAGTTCAGTTCAGTTAATGTACTACAAAAGACTTTGTCTTAAGTAAGATTAAGTGGGGAAAAGACGAGTAAGATGTCATGCCTTTTTAGTAGCAAAAACAGATTGTGTTTCTTAACCTTCACATTTTACCTGTGCTTATACTGCAGATTTTTGTTTTGTTTTCAGTGTCACTAAGCATCAGTTAGAGGTCATGCTCAGCATGATTTGGGAGTTGGGAAAAGGGTAGATAAATATATTGCTATGTTGTATTGTCAAGATGGGGTTCAAATAAAAGATGTTATCCCTTCATTTAACTAATGTAATTTCATCATGATGCATGTGAAAAATTCATACCTTCAATCATTTTGCAATAAAAACATGTATTACATCATCATGCTGTGCGCTTAAACTTACATATGTTATATATGAGTAATATTTCAATGAAGCTGGCAAAAAACATTGTACCTTCAGTCAGGGTTTCTTAGCTTCAGCATGGTTGACGTTTTCAGCCAGATATTTCTTTGTTTGGGAGAGTTCAATGCCCTATACATTTTAAGGAGTTTTTAGCAGTATTCCTGGCCTCTGCCCACTAGTTTCCATTAAACCTGCCCCTTATCCCCAGCAGTGACAACCAAAAATATCTTCAGACAATGCCAATGTCCCCTGGGGTCAGAATTGCCCCTGTTTAAGAACCATTTTCTTGTTTTGTTGTTGTTTGTTTGTTAGTTTGCTTTTGTTCTTTTTTTTTCCTCCCCTGGAGTCTAGAGAGAGAAAAAAAACACTGTCAAGAAATTAATCAAAAAAAAAAAAAAAAAAAGAAATTAATCAGTGCTGAAATTCATTATTTTTAGGACTTTGTGAAATTTGAAAATAAGAAGAATACTACACCCAGAACTAATTTGAAGTCCCCTGTTTCTGAGCATAGAAATTCTTCTGTCAAAAAGGAACAAAAGGTTTGTCTTCTAATTTGTCCAAAATTGACCATTTTCATAACTTACATTTATAAAGTAGAAGATGAAAATAAAAATGTCAAATTTGATTAGTAATAATTATTCAGAAGTTGGGTTTTGTCCAGTTATAAATTATTTCTCTTTCATTTTCTATTCATCTAATTCAGCTCAGAGTATATAACCTTTGGCCTTTGGCAAGTGGCAGGTACCCCTTGATGTGTTCACCTCTGACTTATCATTCTATCACACTCATTCTCTGGCCCTTTCATCCCTCTCCTTATATTCTTAATCCCAAGTTCCCTGCCTGAGAATTCATAACCTGTGCCTGGCCTCTTTAATTCAACTATGGCTATAACTGTTTCCTTCTAACATTCCTCATCAACAATAACAAGAAATATTTGTTTATTAGGTTTCCACACGCCCATCATCTAAGAAAACCTATTCTTTACGGAGTCAGGCATCCACAATTAGTATAAACGTGCCTGCTAAGAAAAAAGAAGGAACGCTACAGAAATTTGGAGATTTCTTACAACATTCTCCAACTATTCTTCAATCAAAAGGTTTGCAGAATATTAATTAAATGACCTTTTACGTTAGATATATGGTGTTTTCTAATATCTGATTGGTGTATAAACTCAACAACAGTGACTATTATTTTTCCAATAGACAGTGTCTTATGTTAGGTATTTAGGGAGGAAACATGAAAGGATGATATGCCTTGGTGTTCACTGTGTAATGGAAGAGAAAGATCTGTATTTAAGTAATTGATGCAGAGCAGGCTACTTAATGTAATAGTTGTAGAGATACAAGGAAAGTGCATGGTAGTATTGGAGGAAGAGAGCTGTTTGTTTGGGGGCTATGGGAAGATTTTATACAAGAGATGGGATTTAACCTGGGTGTTGACATGTTGGAAGATTATACCTCCTAGAGATAACCACTGTTAGTATTATGGTATATATTCTTCTACTGTTTTTTTCTCTGCATGTATAAACATTACCTAATCATATATATCAAAAGCATATATTTCTATAAATACGTATTGAGTTTAGTTGCTTAATGCTTTTTTCTTTATAATATAATGTAGACATACTAATACTTTTGTATTAATATGTGCTAAGATATATATTCTCTCTATACACGTATACATAAATATATATTTATATACACATCTACCAGAGGGAACAGTTTTAACACAAATAGAGTACCAGGAAAGTGTAGGGAATGTGCAGGCAATTACAGGTAGCAATATGCATCTGGCATCTAGAATGTGGAGAGATTATTGGGAGGAAGGGGGCAGGAAGGAGTGAGTTTTCATTAGAGTACCTGAATGGTAGCAATAGGATAAATTGGAGACTAGAGGTGGGGAGAATGAGGAGGGAAAGGGACTGAAAGCAGGGCCAGTTGAATTTAGTCAGATTGGTTGTGTAAAAATACTTTCTGTAAAAGCTTAACCACAGAGCTTCCCAAACTTTCTTGGTTCACAGTGCCCTTAATGTCTCAGTAATTTTTTTCATTGTGTCCATGCACTCAAAGAAACACCTAATAGTCCCATCCGTTAATACTTAAGGCCAAACAATCACTGAAAATTCAGCTCCTGAAAATCCAGGTTGCCAAAATATGTCATCATCAGAAGGAAGGTAATGTGATAGCGTTTTGAAACTGAACTACCCTGAGTTACTGAATGTCACTGTTTTCCTCAAAAATTTAAAATATTCTGAGCTGCTCTTGTGGATTTGCTGCAGCATGTCTTGGTACACAGTTTGGGAACTTCAGACTTAGACCCATTTGTATATATTTTTCAAAAAATATACACATTCTTTGAAAGGTATAGTTTGTATAAGCATAGAAAATATCTGGAGAGACAAACAGCAAACTGTTAAATGTCTAAATTTGGAGAGGTGGGACTTGTTATTTTAGATGCTTCTGTATTTTATTTAAATTATGTTGACCGTTGCTTATATATTAAAAAGAGATATGTTTTCAAGGAGAGGGAGGTACCCACCTGGTAATGACTCCCTGACTCAGCTCCTTAACGGCTTCCCTACCTATATACCCGGTGTGATATTTTTAAAAACTTATTTCTAGTAATATAAAGTATCCCTGTTTGGGATTGTAACTGCAGTACATGTCTGTTGTTGATCACTTGGAAATAAAGGGAGAAAAGAAGAAAACAGAGATTAGTGCTTAAAATTCTGCTGCTCTGTTAACTACTGTTAATCCATTACTCAGTAACTGCTGGTTTCCCAGTTTATCCCTTTTGTCTATCTCTTATCCATTCAGTACATGGAAGCCAGAGTGATCTTTTCAAAGTGCAAAATGAATTATTTAAACTATATAATTTTTTGTTTTCTTATTATCTTTTCCAGTAGAATATAAGCTCTACAAGTGCAAAACGTCTGTCTAGTTTACATCCTCAGCTCTTAGTATAGTGGTTGGCACACAGTAGTGAGGAATTTCGAAGCTCCAGGCCAAAATCCTATGTGTGATTTGTTTCAGGCTGACCTTAGGCAATTAAAAAGGTTTTACGTGTTAGGTCTCATGAGGGAAAGCTACCGTCCCTACATCAAACTTGATACACAGCCAATGCCTCGCAGTCTGTGAAGGGAGTTAGTCAAGGACCCAGGTCTCTTGCCAGCCATACTCTTACACATGTCTGCATTCCTAGCCTAGGGGCCTTCATTTGTATCCTATTAATTGGGGGCCTTCAGTAGAGAACGTCCTCAGGCATCTCTGCCAAAGACGTTATGACGGGGAAGTGGAGGGAAACTTGAAGACACTTTTTTCCACTCTGACTCTACTTTTCCACTCCTAGCCCTCCCCCCTGGTCTCCAGCACCAAGGTCCATAAAACTGCAAGTGCAAGAGCCTTTTGTTTAGGGCTCACTTGGCGATAAGGTCACCCTAACTTCCGTGCTGATGCACCTGACCCAGGCTGTGCATTATTCCATGCGGGAATGTAGAAGGGCGGTGGGAGGTGGCGCTTTCTCAGATTTTTAGCCTCTTGCTTATTCAATTGCAGTTAAGTGGTTAAAGGCTTTAACTTTCATTTTGACTTGTTGTCTTAATTAGCCACTCTGACAACTGGCGGCTCAGCTCTCAGGCTCAGCTCAGCCCTTGACAAGTAGACCTCAGTTCAGCATATTTCCTTAAATGTGTTTTCTATTTAAAAAAAATATATAGTTGATATCATATGTACATGGATTTTCTATCCAGAAGTTTTCCAAATGAAAGTATGTTTTCTGTTAAAATCAATATGTGTCTATTAAAAAAATAAAGCATATGTACAAAGTAAGAAATTTGAAAATTCCTATTCAACTTACCAGAAGCAATCAACTGTTAACAATTTGGTTTCTTTTACTCTATGTGTGCATGTGCACGCGTTTGTTAATTAGAAGTAAAGGGCTCACAGTTACAAGTTACTTTTACTTAGTATTCATTGTGGACGTCTTTACATGTGAGTACTGAACTAGCTCTACCACCTTATTGTTCTTAGTGATTCATGGTCCAGTATATACGTATCCTGATCTTTTCCTTAATGTAGTATAAACCTCTTCCAGGTCATTAAAGATGCCTGAGTTTTACTGGTTGTACTATAATTTACCAAACCTTTTCAATATGTTGAACATTAGTGAAGTGATATTTTATTTATTTGCCCTTTTATTTTTGCTGTTGATCATTAATGTGTGTGTTTATTAGGCATTTAATTTTTTTCTTTGTGAGTTTTCTATTCGTGTCCTTTTACCATTTATAAATTGCAGTGCTTTTCTTTTTAATATGGTTCTTTATTAAGGATTTCAAATATTTGCAGTTAGAAAATTATTTCAAGATTTAACTAATGTATTTTTTTCATAGCAAAGAAGATAATTGAAACAATAAGCTCTTCAAAGCTCTCAAATGTAGAAGTAAGTAAAGAAAATGTGTCTCGACCAAAACGGGCCAAACGGAAATTATACACAAATGAAATTTCATCTCCTATTGATATATCTGGCCAAGTGGTAAGCTACTATTTAAGTTTTCTTAAAAGTAAAACTGTTTATGTTCTTTTTAATTCTGAAGTATTGATAACAATTTGAATTATATAATGGTTTGAACTTTTATTCTGTAGACCATATCTCTTAAAACACGCTTTAAATGTACTTTTGGTACTGGATGTGTTAAATTTATAGTAATTGAATATAAATGCTGAATTAATGTATACAAGTGTCACATGCATCTGCATTTATAAACTCATAAGAGGAATTTTAATTCCATCAATAGAAATATCACTATTTAATAATTTATTGGCTTCTAACATCTGTTTTTCTTAATTATCTTTATCACAAGAGTTGTACAAATCTGGGCCTAAGTCTGCCTGCTAAAAATATAGAATTGACATTCAGTCATTTCCTCCCACTTTCCCTCTAAGGCTTCCAGGTTTTCTTAAGAAAAGACTATAGTTTGTCACCCTGACTCTATGACTCATTCTCCTTACTCAGAACAGGCTGTTCTATTACAGGGAAAGTTCTAATTTTCTATCATGCTTGCATCTGCCTAGTGGATGGAAGTAAAGATAGAAAAGGAATTAAAGAAAAAGTCTTCAACAGAAAATGGTCAAGAAAAATCAGGAGAGACCTTTTGCAACAGTAGCTATCAGATATAAGATAGACACTTGAAGCAAGTAGTAAAGAATTAGGATCTTTAGGACATGCTTTTGGAAGTACTGTTCTCTTGGTTACTTTTATCCATCTGTCTGATAAGTACATAATTTTCTCCCTTGGCTGAAGTTATTTCTTTTCTTAGTTGCAAAATAATGCTGTTTCTACTTTCTAAGTTATGTACTTGATACTGCAAAAAATCATTTCCTAAAAATTATTTGAGGCACTTGTCTCCAAATATTTTAGTAATTATTCCAAGCTATGAATTCAGTAAAAGTGTGGATTATTTTAATTCCAGAATTAGGTAGTGTTGAAAGAATCTTTTATAAAATCTACTACCTTAGGCATGCTTTTTTATAGAAGATTGTATATCTGCAGTCCAGGAGGACAAAAAGTACTGTCATGTACTTATTTCAATTATTAAGAACATGAACATAGCTTATTAATTGTAAGTAAGCTTTCATTTTTATTTTTATTTATAAAAAATTGTGAAATTGTTAATTTCAGATTTTGATGGACCATAAAGTGAAAGAAAGTGATCATCAGATTCTCAAACGACGACTTCGAACCAAAACAGTCAAATAAATCACTTATGGAGAATGTTTTAATATAAAATTTATATTCATAATCACTGTAACTTGCATCCTGACTTTTTAAAGACAATTGTATATACTATGATACAGCAAATCCCTCTGTATGTACATTGCTATTTTATAGTAGTGTAATTTTAATTCAATAAAGAAAATAAGTCAACAGTAAGTTTGCTTGTCTACTTTTCTAAGGCTTTTAAATAATAGCTTCTTTTCAAACTGTGTGTATTTTCCTGTTATCCCAGGCATGGGACCAGTGAGGAGCCTAGGAAAGATGCTGTTATTTTTTGTTTGGTTTTCTATACATAGATATCGCAGGTCAGATATTTGGTTTACTTATATTTCACAGTGTTTTAGGAATTGCTTTTACTGTATCTGTTAGGAAACACAGGTAATTTTACATATCTGTTTGGATTATAGCTAAGATTCAGGGAGTAAGTGTGTACAGGTCTTCTAGTTGCTAAAATATGTATATACATAATTTAGAAAAGATCTCAGGCCTTTAATTAGAATGCCTTTTATTTTTAAATAATTGAATAGAGTTGGTTTTCTGATTTTTCCAGGACACAGAAGATTAGAAGCAAAAAGTTAGAAGGGAAGAGGCGATAACATCTAGAGGCCAAAAAATAATACTGTTATCTAGGGAAGACAGAATTTTAGACCTGGAGAGACCTTAGAAATACACTTTCCTCATTTTATAGATGAGAAAACTGAGACCCATAAAATTTACTTTTTCAAGATCACACAGCTAACGTATATTAAGCTTTGGTTTAAAAAAATACCAACAAGAAACAAAAAACAAAGCAGAGGCCTCAAGAGTTGTTGCCAGCTGGGGCTTTTTAAGAGCACACATTTATGCATCTGAAACCTTTAAGGTTTCATTGGATTTTAGCATTGTTTACTATAATCATGCCCCTGAGACAGGAATAAAAGTTATCTTTGGTGTCTTGTTTAGGAGACGCTTATGTATGTGTTTGGGGAAAATTTCCATCAAAATAGTTAATTTAAAACTGAAACCTCTTCAAGCATGAACATGTTTTTATTATGCTACATGGTTTCATGCTAAAAAAAAAATATATATATATATATATACACACACACATGTATATATATATAATTGATCCTCATTATTCACAGATTACATGATAACAAATTTGCTTATTTGCTAAAATTTATTTGTCACCCCCAAATCAGTACCTAGGCACTTTTGTAGTCATTCTCAGACATCCCCAGAGTGGCAAAAAACTGGAGTCACCCAACATGAATGTTCCCAGCTAAGGTTGAACAAGATTACACTGGCTTCTTGTTTCAGCTCTCATACTGTAAACAAGTGTCTACATCCCAGAATGTAGACTGATATCAAGCCTCAACAACATCTGCAAAGGAGACAGAGTTTGACAAATTGGAAGGGCTTGAGAAATACCTTGGGCTTTCCACACTAACAAAGCATAAAACCAAGTCTGCATAAGTTGAAAGCAATCAGTCAGTAATCAAAATGCCTACTGGAACAAAAATCAACACTTCAGAGGAAGATATAGCACAGATTCTCTTTAACATATCTTTTATAATGTGTGACATACAGTCAAAAATTAGTATATATGGAAAGAAACAGGAAAATGAGTCCCATGGTAAAGAAAAAAACGTGAAAATAAACCTTGACATGGCACAACTGTTGAATTTTGCAGAAACTTTCAAGCAGCTGTTGTGCGCATCTTCAGATTTAAAGGAAATGCTATCTCAATGAGTAAGGCAAACGGAATCTCAGCAGAGAGATGGAAAGTATAGAGAAAACAAGTGGAATTTTTAAAACAAATAACTGATGTAAACAATCTGGATAGATTTAACAGCAGATTAGAGGGGTCAGAAGAAAGTATCAGTGAACTTGAAAACAGATCAATTAAAATTGTCCAATCTGAGGATAAGAAGGGAGATTGGAGAAAGAACAGAGCCTGAGAGTCCTATGGAACAATATCAAATGGATTAACAGGTGTAATTGGAGATCCAGAAGGCTAAAAGAATGAAAATAGGGCAGAAAAATATACTTGAAGAAATAACGGCCAAACATTTTACAAATTTTATGAGGAAACATTGGCTTTGAAGCACTGTAAACTCCAATTAAGATAAATCCAAAGAATAGTACACCTAGGAAAATCATAGTCAAACTACTAAAAACCAACAATAAAGAGAAAATTTTGATAGGAAAACCAGCAAAGTCTTGAGAAATACAACAGGTTGCAGATAAGCCGCTGACCTGGAGAAAATATTGGATTATGTACAGGCAGAGCACGTATATATAAAAATATATTAAAAACTCTTAAAATTGTAGTGAGAACACAACCAACCCAACAAAAATCTGGTAAAAGACTTAAATAGGTGCTCCACTAAAGAAGATACAGGCAGTGATCAGTATACTGTATGTATATTGTATATTGTCACTATACATATGAAAAGATACTCAAGGTTATTGGTTATCATGGGAAGGCAAATTAAAGCCACAAGTAGAAGGAAAACTGCAGTGAGAGAAGGAAGATCAGTGATTGCCTTGAGGCTGCGGTCAAGAGATGGGATCTGAGGACATGAGGAAACTTCTTGGGGAAATGGCTATATTCTATGCCTTGATTGTTTTGTATTCTGTATGCAATTTCTAAAAATAAAATTGTCTTTGAAATGAATGAATTTTATTGTATGAAACTTTACCTCAATAAAAAGCTGGGAAAAAGGATTTAAAAAAAAAAAACTGCAAGGAGGTACCATTCTATGGAGACTAGAATAGCAAAAATTAGAAAGATGGACAATACCAAGTAAAAGATTTTGGCTTCTAGCATGATATTTAAAAGAAAAAAAAAATTTTTTTCCCTGTAGAGTAACTGCACTCGTTCTTTATTGTGGCAAGAGATCATACTTTGGAAAATGTTTTGGAGGCATATTTTGACAAAGAACTGTAAGGTATGGTGACTTAAAAGTAATAGAATTATAATTGAAGCATTTTATTAAAGCTCACTTTAGAATACAGGTATTAATAATTCCACTTGATGAAGTGGTTGATAGCAGATTTGGGGGACAGTTTGAAAATCTGTAGATGGAATTCAAAATGGAATATAAGACAAGTTGAATTAATTCTAAATGCCCTAGGGGAGATCATTAGAGGAATCTTGTTGTGAAGCCTTTTGTAAAGGAAATAATAAGTGTTAATACTCAGGGTAATCACTTTCTAATTTATGTGTTTTATAAGTTTAAATTTTTATTTTTTTCTTGTGTAAAGTTATACCTGATTTGTGATTACAAGTCAGTTTAGCAAATGCTTATCAAAAGCTGATGATAAATACTATTTAAATTAATTTATTTTATTTATTTTTGGCTCTGTTGGGTCTTTGTTGCTGTGCGCAGGCTTTCTCTAGTTGCGGCGAGTGGGGGCTACTCTTCTTTGCGGTGCACAGGCTTCTCGTTGCGGTGGCTTCTCTTGTTGCAGAACATGGGCTCTAGGCGCGCAGGCTTCAGTAGTTATGGCTCGCGGGCTCTAGAGTGCAGGCTCAGTAGTTGTGGCGCACGGGCTTAGTTGCTCCGCGGCATGTGGGATCTTCCCGGACCAGGGCTCGAACCCGTGTCCCCTGCATTGGCAGGTGGATTCTTAACCACTGCGCCACCAGGGAAGCCCGATAAATACTATTTAAAAGCATAACAGAAGAAAGCCAAATGTTGTATATCTAAAAATGGAAAGAGGATGTATACTGCTGAGTTCTCCTTTTGGTTGCAGTTTTTTTCGTCTTCAGTAGCATTCAAGAGAAATAAAGACTTTATATTAAAGTTAAGGGAACAACTTCAAAGAAATTTAGTAAGATATTATTGGTAGTATGTTACACAAGCCTGTTATTTTTTGTCCCTATGGCTTTCAGAGGTTTGTTCATCACTTGATCCAATTATACCAGTTTTTGCAAAGTCGTAGTCCGTATTCTGAATATTCTCACTGATCTGAGTCTCGAATCTCAGCCAGAAGGAGGAAACCATGAACGTGATGCTCTGGTTACTATAATCCACCATACCAAATTGTGCTTCACTTCCCAGCTGCCCAGCTTCCCTAATCTTGGTCGTCTTCACTACTTTGGAGCAAGATAAAAGTACTGTACTTTACATATTTGATCTCCGCCTACAACCATCACTGCAGATGTAATTGCTATGATTGCAGTTTGGTCAAGATGGGCGTTTTCCTGCCCCTCCACATATTTGGTAAAGCATAGTAGCTATCAGTATATCTGCTTTGGCCAAATCCCAAAGAATGACCAGACTGGGCACTAGACTGGAATTAATCTTCAAAGCTTTTCATTTATTATAGGTGACTAGCACTTTGAACCAATATCTGAACTCTGTCTCAGTGTCACACACATGGTCAAGTCCCTAGTTTCCCCAAATATGGAACTAATTAAGGAACTACTATATATAAAATAGGTAACTAATAAGGACCTACTGTATAGCACAGGGAACTCTACTCAATACTCTGTAATGCCTATATGGGAAAAGAATCTAAAAAAGAGTGGGCATATGTATAACTGATGCACTTCTGCTGTACAGCAGAAACTAACACAACATTGTAAATCAACTATACTCCAATAAAAATTTTAAAAATAATAAAATCAGTAAGAAAATATCTACATTCCTCCCCTGCACCCCCCACAAATAAAAAGGAAGTTTAGGCTTTGCTTAGACCTGTTTCATGGCCAAGTAGGCTAAACTTTCATAAATGGGAGACTTCATTGTGGCTTTTTGAACCTAAGGCTTGAGCTAGCAGAGACTAGTCCAATTAATAGTTGGCTAAAAATTTGGTCTTTGGTTCTAAAACTCACTTTTTATTTTCTCTGATTATACCTTCCATGTGCATCAAGAACATAAATTTATGTAAAATAGCAGATGGGCCTCGTGGTATGGACTCGGCATGACTAGGTTCTATATACAATCTAAATTGAGATAATTTCTGTGCAGTGTGTACACCAATTCAGCAATATGATGACCGATGTCTAGTCCCATGAAACTAGCGCAGTTAGGCCAGTAGTCTAGCAGTGTATGCTGCAAGGATACAATTTATATACTAACACTTAGCCCCCCTGTATTATCATTCTGTTTATCATTTGTTTTGGGACTCTGCTTGTCCTTAGAAGACCATTTGAAAACTTATTTAGCAACGAATAACCATGAATAATCATTTACAACACCAAAATGATGTTCTTGAGATAAAATATGCACGTGGATTAGTGGTAAAAGTTAAAACTAGTTTTTGAAAATTTTAATAGAAAACAAATGAGAGATTTAAAATATTCCCTCAGATAACACATTAAGTGGAAATTTGAAGACAAGATACATATCGTTGACCAGTGATCCAGTAGACCAGGGACCTATTTAGTAGACCACAGGCATGCCCTTCACTTATATATCTATAGCTATATTCATACTATAGTGACAGAGTGGAGTGGTTGTGACACCTTGTGGTCTGCAAACCCTAAAATTTTTACCATTTGACCCTATACAGAAAAAGTTTGTTGGCTCTTGTAGTAGACAGTCCAACATACCTAATGCCAGTTGGTAACTGGTACATATCCAGCAAGGTGCCAAACATGTTTGTTCATCATAAATAAGAGGAAGAGCCTAAAAGTGCTTAGTATTATTTTTAAAAGTAAATTTTGATTAAAATTTTAATAGTTTTAATAACATCTGTAAATGATTTGTGAAGCATTACTTTTTGAGGAACATAGTTTGGAAGGACTGCCCGAGGTCCTCGTTACTTAAAGTGCAGTCAATGGCCTGGCAGCCTGGGAATCACTTGGAAGCTTGCTAGAAATACAGAGTCTTGGGCTCCACCCTAGACTCCTGGAAAAAAGCTGCCTTTTTAAACAGGATCTCCAGATAAGTCATGTACAGTAAAGTTTGAGGAGCACTGCCAGTTACATCTCATCAATTAAAACTCCTCCACTTAAGGAGAAAAGCACAAGGAAGACTTGATTCTTAACGAAATTATTTTTTAATATCCTGGTTTTTAAAAATCTTTAAAAATTTTGAAGTACACAAAACTGTATACAGCTCAATGAATTATCACAAAGTGAATACATCTATCTAATGAAAACTCAAAGCAAAAATTCTATCATTACTCTCTTTCCCCGTCCCAGGCATGACATCTCCCTATTACTGAAAGGTACGCAAGAGAGAGGAGATATGGGGATATATGTATAGCTGATTCACTTTGTTATACAGCAGAAACTAACACAGCGTTGTAAAGCAATTATGCTCCAATAAAGATGTTAAAAAAAAAAAAAAGGTAAAGGTAACCAACTATCTTTTTTTTTGGCCATGCCACTCGGCATACAGGATCTTAGTTCCCCAACCAGGGATCCTCGAACCCAGACCCCCTGCAGTGGAACTGAGGACTCTTAACCACTGGACCGCCAGGGAAGTCCCAACTATCTTAATTTCTAACAGCATAGAATGCAAAAAAATGTATGCATTTGTTCTGTCTGACGCCATTTGTGCTAAATTATACTTGTGAGATTTATCCATGTTTTTCTTTATAGTTTTTTCACTTTTATTGCTATGTGGTATTCCATTATATATCACAATTTATCCATTCTACTATTGATGGACATTTAGGTTTCTAGTTTCTTGTTACTTACAAATAATGCTGCCATAAACATGCATATCTATGGAGTGTACCTAGGAATTGAAATTGCTAAGTCATAGGATATATTTGTATGTTCAACTTTAGAAGATACTACCAAACAGTTTCCCAAAATGATTGTAGAAAAGTACATTATCACCAGCAGGGTATGAGAGTTGCAGTTGCTCACAATCGCTTAGTATTGTATGGTTTTATTTTGCATTTCTTTGATTACTAATGAGGTTGAGATCTTTTCATATATTTATTAACTCTTTGACTATCTATCTCCTTTTACTAAGTCCTTTGCCCATTTTTAAATTGTGTTGTCAGTCTTTTCCTTATTTATTTTTAGGAATTCTGTATCATCTAGATATGAGCTCTTTTGTCATTTACATGTGTTGCAAATGTTTTTTCTCTTTTCACTCTTTTCATGATACATATTTTGTATAATTTTTAAGTAATAGTGAGAGAGTTGATCAGAACCTTCTAGTCCAGTATTGCCAGAAATAGAACTGGTCTCCTTTTTAATAACTAAATTTTGTACCAATAATGCATGTATTATGATGAAAACAGCCATTATCAGTGGGAATTAGTTTGAGAAGATTTTAAAAAGACAGCAACCAGTTTCAATCTATTTATCTTCATTTGAAGTCTTCTAGGATATGTAAAAAGGAATAAATAAGATGTAGCTTCCATATTACATGTGTAAGAACTTCTATAGTTGTATATATGCCTTTTTTAAAAAAGAAATTTATTTATTTATTTTTGGCTGCGTTGGGTCTTTGTTGCTGTGCACGGGCTTTTTCTAGTTGTGGTGAGCAGGGGCTACTCTTCATTGCAGTCCGCAGGCTTCTCATTGCGGTGGCTTCTCTTGTTGCGGAGCATGGGCTCTAGGCGCACAGGCTTCAGTAGTTGTGGCACGTGGGCTCAGTAGTTGTGACTCACAGGCTCTAGAGCGCAGGCTCAGTATTTGTGGTGCACGGGATTAGTTGCTCCGCGGCATGTGGGATCTTCCTGGACCAGGAATCTAACCCGTGTCCCCTGCATTGGCAGGCGGATTCTTAACCACTGCACCACCAGGGAAGTCCAGATTTAGATTTCTCATATTCTTAACAAGTCCTTGGTGATTTCCCCTCTAGAAATTGTAAAGGGGCCTTTGGAAGATTATAGAATTTGCATACATAGATTGCTCTTTTTCCTTTGTGGCAATCTTAGAGGAGGAATGAATGCCCAGTATTCATCATTGATTTAGAGCTTCTTTTAACTCAGTGGTTCTTAACCCTAATTGCACACTAAAATTACCTACGTATATTTTAAAAAAAATACTGATGGCTGGGTCCTATTCCAGACCTGATTGAATTGGTCTGGGACAGGGCCTGGGTATTGGGATTATTGCAACCCTGGTGATCCTAAAGTGTACCTGGGCCTGAGAACTACAGGTGACGTTGCAAAGATAAGTTTGTTCACCAGAGGGAGACAAAGCACTTCTTTAGGAAAAAGCCCCCACATAAACAAAACCCATTTTCTGACTTCACAGCTGCATCAACTCCAGTTTATGTAATGTGCCAAGCAGGGCAAAAATGTGGGAAGATAGGTAAAATTATCTTTGGTACTGTTGCTTGCCAACCAAAGAAGTTCTTGCTATCACTGGGGAAAATTCCAGGAACTAATTTTAAAAGTAATGTGGTTAAAAATATATCTGATTCACCCAATTATCTGGACTAGCATCTAGAAATATTTTCAATCCTTTCCTACCTCACTTTGATAAAATAGACTATATGATAGAAGAGGGTAATATTGTTCATATAAAGTGGGAAATTTTGACATAAGATCACTCCAAGAATCTTGCAAATAGAAATCAACATCAGCAAAAATAAATTAGCTTAAGATATGCTTGCAAGATTTTAGGAAATATGCAGATATAATAATGTGACTTAGATTTATTTTTAAGTCTACAAGTACTTGATTGGCATCTCCCAATTTTCATTTCTCCCATCTCATGCCTGCTTCCATCATAGAAGCCATAAAAGCTACAAACTTGATCTCTGGCCTCTTGTAGCTGGAGATGGTCCATGAGATGGAGGTGAAAATCACTGGGGAGGGCTTCCCTTCATGAATAAAATGACAAAGAAGTTTCTTTTCTCTCTTTTCCTCACCCCACTTTCTCCATCTGCTTGGGGACATTAAACTTGGAGGTGGAGCAACCATCACTGTCCAAGAGATGACAAGTGTGAGGATAAAGCCAGTATTGCTAAGGATGGCAGAGCGTATAGGCAGGAGGAGCCTGGGTTTCCATCGGTCCTGGGCAGCTACTATGCTAGTGAGGGACTGCCTATCTCTGAACTTGTTAGGGGGAAAAGGGCTTCCTGTTATTTGCAGATAAATTCATTCCTAACTGACCCATCACTGAAAAGTTATGTAGTGGCACATAGACATAAATATATTTATAGTATTGACCTTGGGTATTATCCTTTCTAGTTATTGTTTTTTTAAACTCAAGTTAAAGAAGCCCTGTGGGTTTTAGACAAAGCCAGGAATTTAGGAGCCCAACTTCCTTTTTCAGTTGTTATTTCTAAAAAGCATATATATTTCTAAAAAAGCATAAAAATTATAAATACCAGGCAATTTACCAAGCATTCCTGCCCCAACCACCTTTTCTGAGCCAAAATACATAGTTTGACATATCACCTGGCTATAGGGTGAATATTTTTAATAGGATGGTGCTCAAAAATCCAGGAGGTCTGGTCACCTTAACTGACATAGCCTGTGATTTCTTCAGGGTCCAAACTAGGTCAAAGCACACAGACCCCTGTTGTGGCCAAAAACACAGTCAACCGACTAGAAACAATAAACCAAATAGTAATAGACCAACAGGACATCAAGACAGGCTGAATCTGATATTAAAGGTAGACGTCAAAAAAAGGTACCTAATTTGAAAAAGAACTGGGAAAGAGTAAGATTTCTACATTTTGATTAAGCAGAGTGGCGGGACTTCCCTGGTGGTGCAGTGGTTAAGAATCCGCCTGCCAATGCAGGGGACACAGGTTCAAGCCCTGGTCCGGGAAGATCCCACATGCCGTGGAGCAACTAAGCCCGTGAGTCACAACTACTGAGCCCGTGTGCTGCAACTACTGAAGTCTGCGCACCTAGAGCCCATGCTCCGTAACAAGAGAAGCCACTGCAATGAGAAGCCCACGCACTGCAATGAAGAGTAGCCCCCACTCTCCGCAACTAGAGAAAGCCTGCCTGCAAAAATGAAGACCCAATGCAGTCAAAAATAAAATAAATAAAAAAAAAAAGAAATTAAAAAAAAGAAAGCAGGGCTTCCCTGGTGGCGCAGTGGTTGAGAATCTGCCTGCCAATGCAGGGGACACGGGTTCGAGCCCTGGTCTGGGAAGATCCCACATGCCGCGGAGCAACTGGGCCCGTGAGCCACAATTACTGAGCCTGTGCGTCTGGAGCCTGTGCTCCGCAACAAGAGAGGCTGTGATAGTGCACCGCGATGAGGAGTGACCCCCGCTTGCCGCAACTAGAGAAAGCCCTCGCACAGAAACAGAGACCCAACACAGCCATAAATTAATTAATTAATTAATTAAATTAAAAAAAAAAAAAAAGAAAGCAGAGTGGCAATTTGCTATTTGATGGCCAGGATATTCAGGATAATTGCTTTTCTATGTTCCAATGTGGGAGGATTTCATGGAAGAGGATTCCCTGGAAATCGGGGGTTGTTTAAAGAATTTGGGAGAACTGAGTTGCAAAAAAGTGGGAAGATATTATAGGCATATGATGTCTCCTTGGAAAGGTCATAAAGGTTGGGCCCTGCCTGGATCACAGCATAGGACCATGTCCCCTGGAACTGCCATATGCTCCCTCTGGGAGCTGCCCAGGGGGCAGTGACAGTGTACTTCCAGAAGACAAAGGCAAAGGTAATTGACTAAGAAGCAGGAGGAAGTAAATCCCTTTAAATGTTGAACTTCATCAGGTCTGCTCCTGATGCTCTTCTCACTTTTAGGCTTTTATTATATGTGGGTATCTCTCAAGTCTTTATCTCCAAACCTAATCTCCCCGACTTTCAAACTCATTTCTAGCTGCTTCCTGGTTATCTACACCTGGATTTTTGCAGTCATTTCAAACTCATGGTGTCCAAAAAGGAACTCATTAAAAGTGCCTTTTTTCCTATATATTCTCTCTGTATTTTTTGGCAACTATTTATTTAGCCTTGTTAAAGTATAATTGACAAAGTTCTAAGATATTTAAAGTATACAACGTGATGATTTGATATATGTATACATTGTGAAAGGATTCCTCCCACCAAGTTAATGAACACATCTTTCATCTCCCATGTTTACCATTTTTTTTTGGATGAGAACATTTAAGTTCTACTTTCTTAGAAAATTTCAGTTATACAATAGTATTGTCAACTATAGTCACCATGTTATACATTAGGTCCTCAGACCTAGTTTTTCTTATAACTGAAGGTTTGTACTCTTTTATCAACTTCTCCCTATTTTCCCTACGCCCCAGCCTGATAACAACTTTTCTATTGTCTCTTTCTAGGAGTTAGACTTCCCCCCCTTTTTTTTTTTAATATACCACACATACAATACCATGCAGTATTCAGCATTTGTCTTTCTCTTTGACAACTATTTATTGAGTGCTGATTATGTACCACTCACTTTGCTGGTGCTGGTGGTACAAGGATGAGCAAAACCAGACATGATTCTACCCCACTGTGTTTTCAGTCTAGAGGGGCAGACTGCCACTAAACAAATAAGCACACAAATGAGTACATATTTCAATCCGTGATGACAAAGGAATGGACACCAGAGGGATATCTGAGAGTCAACAGGGGGACTTCTGTCTATTTAGGCAGAATATCACCCACCTGGTCACCAGGGCGTCATCCTCTCCCTTCCCTCTCTTACCATTTACATACAACCAACCACCACATCTTGCCTATTTGACCTCCTAAATATTTCTCAAGGCCATCTCCTCTTTCCCGTCCTCATTACCCTAGCTGAGACTGTCTCCATCTTCGATGTAGACTGGGCATGACTCCTTGATGCCAGGCTTCATACATTTTCTCCCTTGCCCTTTATCCCACCCTGCATCCCTTTCTATACTGCCTCCAGGCAGCTTTACCCAAAACCTATACCTGACCGTGTCACTTTCTTACCTAAAGCTTTCCTAGTGGTTTTCTATTTTATGTTATAAAGTCAGGTCAGATTTTTAACCTTGTCATTTTTTCTCATCTTGAACTTTACGCTTGAGCAACACCAAACTACTCCTAGTTCCTTGAGCACACTGGCATTTCATGCCTCTGTGCCTTTGATCATGCTGTCCCGTCCCTGTGGTTGCAACTCACCCTCTCATCTTTGCCTAACTTCCAGTTTGCTTCTGTCTCACGTCCCTCCTCTGCTCATAGTGGTTCATGCTTCTTTACCCTCATTACAGCACTTAGGATCTACATTATATTTCCCATTTGCCTCCCTTTATAAAATGTGGGCACGTCAAGGGTTGGGGGGGGGGTCTTACTTTACCTGTCTCTATGTCTAGCAGCATGCTTGGTAAATGCCATATGTGATGGAGCTCATTATGGGATGGAACCAGAGTGAAAAGATATTTGTTTACCTGGAAAGAAATGTATTGATAACTTGATGCCCAAGACAAGGAAGCAACTGACGATTTATGGCTTGAGTGTTTAGCTGGCTCTAAAAGTCAGCAACACAGATATTACAACTCCCTTCCACAAACACATGTTCTCATCAGTCCCAAATGGGCACATCTGCTGGAGCCACTGAATTGTGAACATGTGGAGGGCATTATCTTTAAGGTAACACTGACCAGTTGTGCCTTCCACTTTCAACAGGAAAGCCTTCATCTACCCTAATGAAGGTCAGGATTATTGGGATAATGGTTGCTCCATCCATAATAGCACATGGAGAGTATGATTTACGAGCTGGGTTTTTGTTGTTCCAACTGGGAATTAAAGAATAGTCTCTCAACAAATACCATATGATATCACTTATATGTGGAATCTAAAACATGACACAAATGAACTTACCTACCAAACAGAAACGGATTCACAGATGTAGAGAACAGACTTGCGGTTGCCAAGGGGGCGGGGGGTGGGTGCAGGATAGATTGGGAGTTTGGGATGAGCAGATGAAAACCATTATATATAGAAAGGATAAACAAGGTCCTACTGTATAGCACAGAGAACTATATTCAATATCCTGATAAGCCATCATGGAAAAGAATGTGAAAAAGAATATACCTATAACTGAATCACTTTGCTGTACAGCAGAAATTAACAAAATGTAAATCAACTACACTTCAATAAAATAAATTTTAAAAAAAAGAGTAGTCTCTTGATAGCGATACACTGAAAGCCTTGGTGCTGTAGCAGCTTCAAAGATGAAATATTTATGGACCCTGGTGTTTGGACAGCTGGACAAGTGCAGCTGTCTTTGAGACATACTAAAAAAATTTTGTGTTGTTTATCTGATATTCAAATGTAATGGGCATCAGGTGTTCCAATTGGCAACTCTGCACGGAAATGGCTTGAAAAAACATACCCCAAATTAGGGGCTCATTTGATGTGCTAGGAAGAACTTTGGGAAAAGTGTCAGAAGAACTGGTTTACTAGCCACAGCTCTGCATCTTTCCTCTGCTGTTTCCTTACTTTATGAAATGAGAGGGTTTCAGATTCAGTGATTCTGAGACTTCGCTTGTCTTCAAAAACTTTGCACGAGTGAAATTTTATTCAGAAGCTCAATATATAAAACAGATGAAAGCTGAGTTGCTCTGACTGATGCTGAGTATGGGTCACGCCCCATCCCAAGGTGGTAGAAAACCACTGGACTTGATTTCTAAAATTCCTTCTACCTGTGACAGTCTGTGAGTCCAGGTGAATTCATTTTACAGGGAGCAATCATCCAGTTTGTGGTTAATCATACCTTGTCCTTTTCTTTGGCACTTAGGAAGGACAAACTAGAACTATTAACTGCCTTCATTTATTCTTTCCACAGACATTTGTTGAGCACTTATTACAGGCAAGGCCATGTATTAGGCACTTTGGAGTGAGACTACAAAGAGAAAACTTTAGAAGGACCTCTTAATTTAGTAGGAGAGCTAAAACGTGTGACAGGTAACTATATCTGCATTTATTAAGATTTGCTATGTGATAGGCATGTATTGCTTCCAATTTTAAAAAGTATTTCCGTGAACATTGGTCTGACTCACAGTTCTTGTTCCTTTCCACCTGCTTTCATCACAACCTTATTTCCTTTCAAATATTTTTCTAAAACTAATGAGGAGATGATTCCTTTACTTGTTCTTATCTCTGAATTTGCCTGCCTGATTTAGGATATTTCTAAGAAGCCCTGCCATTGCTAAGGGTAGGATGATGAAGTTATAATGTGTTTTTTTTTTAAAAAGGCATTCCAGAGACCCAGCCTCCTCCCATAGCATGCCATGTTCCGGGTCTGTAGTAGAAGTCATTTTGGACATCCTTCTCATCTTCACCCATCCACATGCTGAGGCTCTTATCAAATTTCGCCATTTCTTGCTATTTAGGATTCCTGGCTTTCTCCTTCCTTCTTCCTCGGCCAGGCCTGCTTCCTCACCTAAGTTCTGGTCATCTCGCATTGACCTCACGGCTATTGTCTTCTCCCAAGTCTCTTTCTTCCTCTCTTTAATATTTTTCATGGCTCAGCAAAAGTTCTTCTTGGCCACCTGAAGGCAAGCTGTTTGAACCCACTGCTTTGTCCTTGTCTTTCTGCTACTGAAAATTCCCAGGTGCACGTTTGAACAAATGTCAACATTTTGACATGGCTCTCAATGGCCAGGTATTATTTTTCATTTGCTTTTGGTCTTTAAAAAACATTTTTGTTTTTCTTCCATGGATTACAAAATATCTGTTGATAAAATTTAAGCATGTGCCTATTTTTTAAAAAGGTAAATAAAAATCATATGTAATTCTGCCTCCCCAGGGTGGGAGGAGAGGTGCGGGGGGATGAACATCTCTAAGGTATATTCTTTTGGATTTTTTTTCCCAGGCCTATATATTTTTTTCCTCAACAAAAATAGAAAAAAATGTACATACTGTTTTGTTCTTTTTTAAATACACTTCCGGGCATTTTTATTTTTAAATTTCATTTATTTATTTATGGCTGTGTTGGGTCTTCGTTTCTGTGCGAGGGCTTTCTCTAGTTGCGGCAAGTGGGGGCCACTCTTCATCGCCGTGCGCGGGCCTCTCATTATCGCGGCCTCTCTTGTTGCGGAGCACAGGCTCCAGACGCGCAGGCTCAGTAGTTGTGGCTCACGGGCCCAGCTGCTCCGCGGCATGTGGGATCTTCCCAGACCAGGGCTCGAACCCATGTCCCCTGCATTGGCAGGCAGATTCTCAACCACTGCGCCACCAGGGAAGACCATACATACTGTTTTGTGGCTTGCTTTTTCATTTAACAATATATAGTGAACATCTTCTGATTTTATTAAATATTTTCCCCTTGATATCCTTAAAGACTGTGTAGTGTTCCATCAAATGGATGTGCTACGATTCATTTAGCCTATCCCACTTCGTTGGTCATCTGGGTTTCCCAGGTTTTCCCTGTTAAAAACATGCTGCCCTGAACAGTATTGGAGCTAAAGTTTAACATACATCAGTGAAATGTATTAAACTTTTTTTTCCCTTAGGTCAATTCATAGAGGAAGTATTTACACTTAACCCACCTTATAGCCAGATTTCACTCGGTGTTTCGGTCAGATTTCCTCGTGGTGCAGCTTCCTGGCTCGCTCCCTCTTGGCCGCCTAAGACCTGCTTCCCTCCTTGTCAGTCACACATCTCTCACTTTACACCGCACCCGTGTTAGCAGGTTTCACCTGATGAACACTGCTCATGTTTTCAGTTCTGCAGGTAGAGGGAAAGTAGAGCCACCCACTCCTTTCTCTTTCCAATGTTATTGTTATTCTTGTCTCTTTCTTAGGAATAAAAGGATGAACAAGTCCCCTAACTACTTGAGCTTCACGTAAGATGGTGCTGGGGAAGCCTCTCCAATCGCTGCGTGACTCATCTCATACACACACACACTGCACTGCTCAGACCCTCACCTCAGCTCTGAGTCCCAGCAATGCTCGCACAGAGAGCCAGTCTGGGTCAAGCACTGTGGAGCTAGTTCCTGTCTCTGGCTGTGAGAAGAAAGTCAGGCACTAAGGGGTGTCATTTCAGGAAGCCTCAAGGCTCATTTCATGTTATGACATAAAAATTCTTTGGTGGAGGAGGGAAAAACTGTAGTTTTTCAAGCTGGGTTCTGTAAGACCCTTGGGTTCTACCTTAACATAGTAGGGGTCATCGCAGGTGGGGAACAGAAAGCAAAGTTGAGGGGACCCTGAGCTGGTTTGTCTTTTTGTCCTGCCAGAGAAGAAGACATGAAGATTGCTGGAAGGAAGTGAGGGGCTTTCTGAAGTAAGCAGAGGTCATGTCTTAACCCAAAGTGCCCAGTCTTTTTCTCTTTTTTGAGAAGAGGCAGCTTCTGGGCATGGGGAGGGCCCAAGAGAATCCCCCAGATGTAGGGAGTTGACTTGGAGATAAGGGCTGGTGCTTGCTTCTGATCTGGAGCCCTGTAAGTGCTGGACGGGGAGGACCGTGCAGAGGCACAGCTGAGAGAGCAAGGGAGAGAGGGAAGGGGGCAGCTGTGTCCCTGCTGCATGATGTGGCAGACACACTGGAGTTCTCCTGTGCGCCCTGAATGATCTGGGAAGTGAGTGGGGAGCAGGGACTGTTTGGTCACTTTTCCACTGCTGGAGGCCTGTGCTGTCAGCGGGTCAAGCCAGGGCTGCTCACAGGGTTTGATGGGGGAGGAAACAGGCCTGTCTCTGTAGGATCACCCATGACACCTCACCAGGTGGGAAAAAATTAGCAGAAGAACAGCCAAGAATCTGATGAGTAATGTCTTTATCACCTCTGTGCACCCAGATGTTTGGATTGTCCTCCACAAGACTTGGACTTGTGGGATGGGGGTCAGGGGTGAGCTCCCTGGACGCTGACACACAGACTGGGAGGGGTCGGGTGTGGTGGGAGAGGACTTAGGAGTCCGTGGTGGCTGATGATAATGATGTTACTTAAGAAAACGACATTTTAAACCTGAAATGATAGAAAATGACTAGGTTGAGTCGAGTTTTCCAGATTGACTTAAATTTAGTTTCATCTTTTCTGAGAACGAATGAGAACTCATAAAAGAAAAATTCAAGTATTTATAAAAATAAAGTGAATCTTATTCTTGCATATAGTTATTTATGGCTGTCTAAGTCACATCTGCTCTTCTGTCTTTCAGGTGAGAAATGAGGCCCAGAGAAAGGGAGCGATTTATTCAAGGATTTAGTTATTGAGCAGCAGTGTTGGTCCTGGAACCCCTGTGCTCACTCAGTGCCTCCAGTGGAAAGTCACAGGAACACACTGTTACCAAACAGGATAGGGCTTATTGACTTGCAACAAGGGAGAATGAATGTCATGGAGAAACGTGGCAGGGCAGGGAGAGGGGAGGTGGTAGAATGGACTTATAGGATTTGGGTTTGTGGTAGGTGATTTGGGGGCAGGTTTAAGGAAGTAGGCCTTTGCCATCTTTGCTGAATTGGATGCTGTCTGAAATAAAACATTGCTGTCCATTAGGCAGATGACGTATCTGCGGAAGGAATTTGTAGATCAAATATGCCTTGGGGCATCTTCTGCTAACACAGACAATCAGCTTTAATGAAGATGTAACTGAGTTAAAAAGAGCGGCAGATAATTTATAGTGAACATGTAATTTGATGCCATTGTTTTTCCCAAGTGTTGGAAGAGGGAAGGCCAGGTTATGTTTTAGAAATTTGAACAGTGTGAGTTAAGAGTTAGATTAGGTTTAACATCTAGTTTCCAGCCTTATCATGTTATCACAGAAAGTAAACTGTCCACAAACAAAGAGATCTAAAATACTTGTTTCTTCTCTATTTTTGCCAGTAGGGATTTATCTTGCCTTTCTTCTCCATGGCCCTCACAAATAAGAATCTGAAAATCTCCGCTATCCATCTAATTATAAAGCCCAGGATCTAACCTGGACAGAAAAGAGGCCACTGAAACAAAGACCTTGTATATATATTTTGATTTCATTGTAACTCTGGTAATAATTAAAAATTAAATATTCCTACTTACCTGGGGACAATAATCAGGTACTCAGAGCTCCTCCTCCATTGCATTATGCCTCAGCTTTTTGGGGGAAGAGGGATATGGAACATCTGAGGTGGAAACGTTTTCTAGGTTCCTTAGTGGGTATCTGAGTTTGGCTTCTGGCTGGAAGAGGATAAGCTCCTTGGAGAGTGTGTTAGTGAACCCAAAGTTTCAGAGTTGGTGGACAAAACCTCTACCTAATGAAAAGGCAGGGAAAGCTTGTGGATGTGGTGTTTGTGGGGTTGCATAGATTAATTCCTGACTAAACTCTAGAGCCTGATGAACGGTACATGGCTTGTGAGCTACAGAAAGACCCATCAGCTTCTCTACACATCAGTCAATTAGATAGAAATGCCATTTTTTTCTTAAGTCTTATGAAAAGAAGAGGCATAATGGATGGGGAGCCTCTAAGTGAATCATCTCAGATGCAGAGGAACCGTGTTAGAACACTCTGGAAACATCTAGCTGCTGAAAAAGCTAGGAGAGCAGCTGGGGGGCGGGGGGAGGAAACTAAAGTCTGGGCAAGAGGAAGATCACCCTGTGAGAAAGGCAGTGTGGAGTCCCTGTGGAGTCAGGAAACATCAGGGTCAAAATGGGCTGCTGTTTGGGAGACAAAGTCGAGAGCATGCATGCTGCCCAGCTCTCTAAGAATCCACGTGCTGCACAGAGGAAGTGAGGGATGCTGGGAGCTTCCACTGTTGAGATACGGGTTTTGAAAAACTTCCTCCTTGCCTGCTCCATGCTAATTAAACTGAACATGGGAAAGGAGCAGGAACCCTGTAGGGAGAAGCAGAGCGTGCCAGGTGAAGGAGAAGCTGTTGCTTGGTCCAATTCCACTGCTTGGATCTCTACTCCATACCTTCTAGCTGTGGAACCTTGACTATGCTCCCCAAATTGTCTGTGTACTGAGTTCCTCATTTGTCAAGGGGAACTGTATGTAAATGCCTTCCTTCTGGGTTGATTTGAGGATGAAGGGAGATGGGCTTTTAAAAGAGCTATGGTGGGTCCTAACACGTAGATGGTTCTCAGTGACTATTGGCTCATTTCTTCCTCCTTGAGCAGAAACTAACACTTTCCCTCTGGGTATTCTAGCAAGCTTGGGGCTCTCAGGGACTGCACTCAACTTGGAGGGAAAGGGATTTCACATAACCCTCTTTCTAATTCTTGCTTTAACACAGATTACAAGGAACGGAGCAGTTCTCTGCAGGAGGACTGTCATTTGGATCCGATGCAACCCTTCAAGCTACAGGCCTGAAGACACATACTTCTAATTATCTGGAGCCAGAGAGAGAGGGAGCTGATTGGGTTGACTGACAACGCTTATGAACATGGATACTGGTTTATTAATTACTGTCCCCCTTTAAACAGCATGAGGGTCAGGTAAAACTTGGCATTTCCAAATCTCTGCAGGCAGCCAGCAGCTAAAATTGGCAAGAGACTTTCAAATTCTAGTTCTATTTCCATGGAACTAGGTGGAAGTTAGATGGATGAAAACAAAGAAAGCTTAGAAATGGCTGGGGTGAAGAAACCAGCCCTACCTAGGAAGCATTAACTTTTTTTTTTTTTTTCACAGTTGTAGCCATTCTAGCTCTTCAAATGCACAGCTGTTTATTGAAAGCCAAGCTTCTTGCTACAATGACTAACTCATCCCCATCTACCTGGATGGACTTTTCCTGGCTATATCACTGAAAGTTCCGAGTTCTAGTAAACCTTTCTGTCCTGGACCAACCAGGACAGTTGGTCATCCTCCTGGAAAAGACCAAGAAAAATCACTGAGAAAGAGACAGCCTCAGTGAACTATAGAGGTATGGGCTGGGGTCAGGAGTAAGGGAAGTCAGGTAGGGGGTGGGCTGCTTGAAGGAGGCCCCCAGAGTCACAAAGTTCAACTCTTCAATTACTGGGGAAACCCAGAAGTTGGGGAGGTCACTGAGGCCACTTTGAATAACCAATAAGCAAAATAATCAATTCTGTGCCACCGAAACACAGAAATGAAGAAAATCTACTCCCCACCCGAAGTTGAAACGTAGGCTAGGCTCAAAGACCTCCTCTGGACCTGAGGCAGAGAAAAATTAGTTTTTTAGGGAACTGGTCTGCAGAGCAGGACTCATCAAAATCGCCTGGAGTGCTTATTAAACAGTTTCCTGAACCTCAACCCCAAATCTACCAAACATAATTATTAGGGGTTAGGACTGGGAATCTGTCCTTTTAATAAGCACCTTGGGGAATTCTAACATGAAGTGAGGTTTGGGGATCATTTGCTTTCGGGCAGAATCATCAAATATTTCTGACCACTCACCCCTAGCAGTGAAAAAAACTTTTTTAATATATATCGTCGACATATGTATACGAATCTATTTAAAAAGTTCTCTCCCTCTAGTATGCCTACTCATCTTTTAGGTTTCACATTTCACACCTCTGGGAACGGTTTAATTGGATTGGTTTATGTTCTTATCATACCTTAGATCTTTCTTTTCAGAACACATTTCAGTCTGCTAGACTGGAGTTTCATGAGGGCAAAGGGACTATGTCTATATATTTTCTTTCTTATTTATTTATTTATTTATTACACAGCAGGTTCTTATTAGTTAGGTATTTTACATATATTAGTGTATATACGTCAATCCCAATCTCCCAATTCATCCCACCACCATCACTGCACGCCCACCCCCCTGCCCCGCTTTCCCCCTTTGGTAAGGACTATGTGTATTTCATTTACCTTTGTACTCACAGCAGCACAGTTCTTGGCCCATAGTAGGTGCTCAGTAAAATATTGGTTTGAATTGAATTTGGGACTCCTCTTTAAAAGAGAGAGAGAGAGCTTGTCCATGGAACAGTGCTGCTTAATGCTAACATCGCGTGTCCAAACTGCTACATGTTTCCATGGAAATTCTACGAGTAGTTCATGTAGCCACCTCTACCTGTCAGTGCCAGGTACCCACAATAGTTTAAAATTCCATTTCCTGGTCTCCAGCCGGTTTTCTCCTGCAATGGCAGAACTCCTGCTATAGGAGAAAGGACCCTCCGTTAAAAGAGCAGCAGGAGACATCAGTAAGAGGCTTTCAGTCCAGACAAGTAAAAAGGAAAGGAGTGGAACGCTTCATTCTTCAAACAACGCTTCCCCTCAGGAGGTGTGACTCTCGGGGAGAAGCCTCCTTGGACAGGTAGATGGGAGAACAAATGCACTTCACTCTCTCGGGGGGCCTTATTGTTGAGTTCCAGTGACTGCTAACATCAATTATGCCATCATTACTTAATAGCACCTTTGAAATAGGGATTGCTGGTTTTGGAAAAACCTAGTTAGTTTCTTTACTTTGATGGAAAAGATCAACATGAAAATGAAGATCGAAAGACAAGGAGCGCTTTCATGGTTATATAACTGCTTCCAGGCATGGGAGGCAGATGCTGTGCATATTTCAGGGAAATTGTGAAATTGTGGAGTGTTGTAGCTGGAGAGATCTTTGAGATTCTGACCTTCCCTCAATCTGCATCATCACTGAGGTAGGTGTTGTGAAATGACGCAAACTAATTTGCTCTGATACAACCATTAGGTTCTTTCTGCCAAATGTAAGTAGTTCTCAATGATTGGAAGCTCCTGCACATAACTTTCTACTAGATTATGATGGAGGCAAGTTTCAGACCAAACCTGACACACATACATTTAGTAGCCAGCAGGCCCCCAAATGATCAGATCTGATCTTTGAGGTCTTTTGACTATTGTTAAAGAAAAAAATTATTCGTGATACTTGTTGAAACAGTAAGGCAGAACTTATTCAGGACTATCAAGGTAGGTAGACGGACTAGTGTAATGGGGCTTTGCTGTAAGGGAGAGAGATTGGGCTCAACTCTTAAAACAACAAGGCAAAGTGAGAATTTATAGCCAAGAAACTGTGTGTGCAGGACTTGGTGCATGGAAAACTATTACAAGGAAACATCAAGGGGAGGGGAGGGATTCTGGCTAAATTGATCTAATGGGATTCTTGCTGAAGGCAGGCTGGGTTGATCAGATGTCACCTGGGGAATGGTGGTGAATGGAGACACTAATTAGGTATGGAGATGTGGAGGATGGGGGATTCTGGTTAAACTGACTTAGTAGGATTCTTGCTCTTGAGGACATGCCCAAGGATGGGGCTTAGTTGAAAAAGAGCTCAGAGGATACCAATTAGAGTTTGGTCAAGGAGAAAATCTTTGTCACCGTATCTCTGTGAGAGGAAAATGTGGCTAGACTCTGCTAACTTTACAGTTATACCCTGACAGTAAGAATCCCCTGAATCAGTAACTGTTCTGTCTGGAATCAAGCTTGGGGTACATTTCAAAGGATACAGACTACTGCACTTGCTAGATTTGTTTACCCTGCTCATGCTAGGGCAGGAAGAGATTCCATAATACTTTTATCCACGTCTTGAAGACCGTTCATACTAGTGGAAAACGATACCTCATTATCACTACCGGGAATTGATAAGGATGGTAGAGACAATCGTAGGAGCCACCTCTGAGGTGTCACTTTCTGTCACAGTCTTTCAAACGCTAGCTGCCAACTATGGAGTGGTGTTCCCCTTAGGGCGATGGACCCCTGAGGATTATAATGCCAAGCACTTAATATAAATTACAGACTGCAGGATAGTTGAACTCAGGATTTTAAAAAAGTCTGTAATCATAACTGGAATAAAGCAAGGCATTCTTGTGCTTCTTTCTGGTGTAGTACACCAGTCATACATGGTAGTGATTTTAAGAAAACCCATATCAACAACAAAGGCATAATTAAAAAAAATTTTCTCAGTCTAACGAGGTGGCAAAGAACATTCCTAATGTATAACAGAACTTAAAATATTTGTCCCAATCATTGCCTCTCTTGAAATATTCCTCATGGACAGAAGTTGCTTCCAGAAGCTCTCATTTTCTCTCAACTCACAACTTTAAATATTCTTCCAAACCCAGACTCACTTCTCTGTCTCCTCTCTTTTCTTTTCTCTCATCATTTTTTTTTCCTTTCTTGTGGAAATCTAGGCTTCCCTGCTGATTTCTCACCATTCTTGCCATCAGCATAATGAAGCACAGAAGTGAGAGGTAGGTGGGGAGTTAGGGAGAAAGGCAGGGCCATGGTCAGAATTGTTGGGGGAGGGGAAAAGAATGTGAATATATTTTTTCCCCACCTGTTATATAACTTAAACCCCAGTTTCATGGATGAGTAAGACATCTCTATATACAGATGATTCATTTTGGATCTCTTATGGCTCTTAATCACTCCCCTCCCATTACTATACATAATACTACTACAATTAAAAATATTTTTGTTTTAGATTTACTGTAGCAATAACATATATGCTAATGGTATTATTACAAAATTTCAGCCACTAATGGAATTACTATTTTTCTTGTGCTTAGAAATGATAGCAAAAAAAATTATTCTCAGCTCTACCACTGCAATGTTTAAACACACACAAGATGATAAATAGAGCAACAGGGGGCCTGTAACTATATAAATATCCTCTTCAGAGAGAGTTGGCTTTGGTCCCTCTCACAGTGGGAGTCACGTTATTTGACCTGGTAATTAGTGGGAATACGAATGATGAAAGATGGAGAATCCTCTGTCTCGTTGTGCTTCTGTACTGTTCAGAGAAAAGAATATCTGGAGAAGGGCGAAGGTTGTCCTAAGATTAAACCAGCTGGTTAGTGCCCAGAATCTGGTGCTCTTTCCTCTTTTTTTCATGCTGTCCCTTTGCCAGATTTTGGCTGGCAGAAAATGGTTTGTTTTGACTAGGATATAAGAATGTAGAAAAGGAATTTTATTTCTACACATACGCAAAATTGAGCTTTGGGTAACTGGAACAGTTTGGATAAAAAGAAATAAAGGAAAAGTGCATCCTCATGCAGCATAATGCAATTTGACATATGTTCTCCAGTTTGCTCATAACAAAAGGAACTCAAGCGCATCTCCTAGGCTGTTGCTGTTACGTTGCAAAGTAGCAGCTGGGAAACATTGCTATGATTGAGACTTCCCTTGGCCTGCTGCGAACAGGCTGGGGGATGGCCAGAGCCTCAGAAGGAGGGAGTCTACTTAAAAGAGAAAAGGTTGGCAAAGAAAAATTGCACTGGGTAGAGTTAAACAGGCAAGGAAGACTTAATTTGAGACTATTGCAATAGGGGTCAAGACTATGCAACAAGGGAGGGAACTCAACTCCATGGGAAAATAAAAAGCCTGGAGGGCTTTTAATATTGAGGTGTGCCAATGGGAAAGTACTGGAGAGTGTTAGGAGGAGGTTGGTTGATGTGATTAGACCACCTGTGTTTGCTTGTTGAAGTTAGCCTCCTACTGCCCATAGATTAGGGCAATAGGAGCCCAATCTTTTTTGATGATTACGTTTCCAAGGGCTGCTCCCGGCTGCCCCCGGCCCCGCTTCCTAGAGAATGATTCCTAGGTTGCAGAAGTTAAGTGGCAAAGGGGCAGAGAGAGAATCGACAATACAAATTTTCTAAAGTTAATGCTCTAAGAAAAGGGAGGTCAGTAATGGGTCTATAGTCAGAAAGGAACCAGTCTAAAGGTTAGTCAAGCTGAGGGGCAGGTTAAGGCCTTCTTTGTCAGGGGGTTGAGGTCTGGAAGCAGGTAGATGCAGGTGTGTCAACTGAGATAAGCTGGGTTATACTGGGAAGAGTCCCTGTTCAAAAATTCCCCGTCCCAGGTAAGCCACCTATGGAAATCACACGGAAAGTGATTCATTCCTCTGGTGTAGGCTTACCCTCCCGGCTCAGTCCACTTTGCAAACAAAGCAGTGAATGGATCTAAGGGAAGGTGGAGAAAGAGCCCAGCACAAGTGGCCGCCTCAGGGAAGCTGGGAGGGGAAATGTTTGAAGGGGTAAAGGAAGATGGTTTTAAAGCATTTTTGAAGTGTGATCTTGGTGAGAATTTACCTTCAACGTAGAGAAGCCTAGAGCATTCCATTTTTTTGCACACCTGCATGCAGATCCAGTGAAGCTCTTCCCTCTCCTAGGTGTAACTCCCTTATGTTTACCTTGGTATCCACAGGCACAATGCTTGGCACCTGGCGGTGCAGTCACTGCTGCTGCAAAGCTCTGCATTGCGCAGGACCTACAGGGGTCTGGGTCTCAACCCTTTTGGCACAGAGGGAGCCCATGGCTTGGCTTCTCCGAGTCTTGGTGGCTGTGAGCGCTCCTCTGCAGACCGGCTGTACTCCTCACCCCAGAGGCTATTCCTTGTACTGCCACAAGGGGGTGCTGTGCGCTTAGAGTACAACAAGAATGATGCCCCCTGGAGCTGTTCAAGGTGAAGGTTGCAGCTGTTCATCTCTCCCAACGTCTGCTTCAACTTCCCCCTCCTCTTTGGCCAGTGGGTGTGTTTCCTGCATACTGAAGAGTGTGTGGAAGGAAGACCTTTGCTGTCCTGGCTCTCTTGACCTCTGAGGTAGGTGGTCTTTCTGAATCCCAGGGCGACTGCCAAAAGCTGTTCCAGAAGGTAGAGTGGGCAGGATTCAAAATGACACCCTAGGCTCAAGAAATCTCTTGCTGGAGCATCTTGTTTTCCTTTACCTGGAAAACTCTAATTTTGCATGACCCAGCTCAGATGTTACCTCCTCTGCGACATTTTCCCCTCTTCCCCAGGCAGGATTAGAAGGTTATCGGGGTGAATCCCCTTCCTCTGAGCCTCGTTAGTGTACTGCTTATCCCCTGTAACAGGAATGACCTCATTTATTGAGCACAATCCTCTGTGTTAAGTGTCTTCCTGGGTGTTTTAAATGCATGATCTCATTTAACCATCTCTGGAATGCACTGAAGTGATGTTATTTTCCAGGTGAGGACCGACCTCAGGAAGGTCAGTTTGTGTGAAGTCACCCAGCTAGCAAGGAGTGGAGCTAGGATTCAAACCTGGGCTAATCTGACTCCAGACATGGGCGTGGTTTTCCTCCTATGCATCCTGCATCCTCCGTGGCTTCTGCATCGCTCCGCACTGTAATCAACTATCTGCAGCCAACACAAGACCAGATCTGTGAAGTCAGAGACCACATCTTATTACCTTTGAATCTTTGACTCTTAGCAAGCTGCCTGACCCACATAGGAGACTCTCAGTAAATGCCCAAATTGCCACTAATTAGTAATTCAGTTGCACTATCCCACCACTCATACCTCCTTAAAGTTTCCTGAACACAGTAGCAAGAGTGATCTTTTCCCCTCAGATTAAGATATAATTGACATATAACATTGTGTAAGTTTAAGGCACACAACATGATAATTTGATACACATATGTTTTATGAAATGATTACCACAATAAGATAGCTAACACCTCCATCACCTCACATAATTGCAATTTTTGGGGGGAGTGAGGTCATTTCAGGTTTACTTTCTTAGCAACTTTGAAGTATATAATACAGTATTGTTTACTATAGTCACCATGTTATACATTAGATCACTTGGAACTTATTCCTCTTGTAACCGGAAGTTTGTACTCAGCCAATATTTTCCCTACCCCCCAGTACTTGCCAACCACTCTTCTACTCTTTATGAGTTGGGTTCTTTTAGATTTCCCATGTAAAAGAAAACATACAGCATTTGTCTTTCTCTGTCTGACTTATTTCACTTAGCTTAATGCCCTCAAGGTCCATCCATGTTGTTGCACATGGCAGAATTTCCCTCATTTTATGGCAGAATAATATTCCATTATATATACTATTCCAATGTATATGTATTCCACATTTTTTTTATCCATTAATTTCATCCATTGATGGGGACTTATGTTGCTTCCATGTCTTGGCACTTGTGAATAATGCTGCAATGAACATGGAGGTACAGATATTTCTATGAGATAATGATTTTATTTCCTTCAGATATGTACCTAGAAGTGGGATTGCTGGATAATATAGTAGTTCTATTTTTAATTTTTTGAGGAACCTCCATACAGTTTTCCATAGTGGCTGCACCAATTTACATTCCTAACAACAGTGCAGAAGCGTTCTCTTTTCTCCTTATCCTCGCCAACACTTATCTCTTGTCTTTTTCATAATAGCCATTCTAACAGGTGTGAAGTGATATCTCACTGTAGTTTTGATTTACAGTTCTCTGATGATTAGTGATGTTGAGCATCTTTTCATGTACCCGTTGGCCATTTGTTTGTCTTCTTTGGAAAAATATCTATTCAATCCTCTTCCCATTTTAAAAATCAGACTATTTGTATTCTTTGGCTATTGAGTTGTATGAGTTCTTTATATATTTTGGATATTAACCCCTTATCAGGTATGTGGTTGCAAATATCTTCTTCCATTCCATAGATTGCCTTTTAATTTTGTTGATTGTTTCTTTTGCTGTGCAGAAGCTTTTTAGTTTGATGTAGTATCACTTGTTTATTTTTGCTTTTGTTGCTTGTGCTTTTAGTGTCATATCCAAAAAATCATTGCCACAACCAATGTAAAGGAGCTTCTTTCCCATGTTTTCTTCTAGGAGTTTTATGGTATCAGGTCTTATGTTTAAGTCTTTAATCCATTTCAAGTTAATTTTTGTGTGTGGTGTAAGATAGGGGTCCAATTTCGTTTTTCTGCATGTGCTTATCCAATTTTCCCAACACCATTTGTTGAAGAGACTATCCTTTCCCCATTGCATGTTCTTGTCTCCTTTGTCAATATTAGTTGACAGTATATGTATGGGTTTATTTCTATGCTCTCAGTTCCGTTCCATGGTTCTATGTGTCTGTTTTTATGACAGTATTATACTATTTTGATTACTGTAGCTTTGTGATGTAGTTTGAAATCAGGAAGTGTGATGCCTCCAGCTTTGTTCTTTTCTCTCAGGATTGTTTTTGCTATTTGGGGTCTTTGGTGGTTTCATACAAATTTGAGGATTGTTTTTTCTTTTTCTGTGTAAAATACCACTGGAATTTTGATGATGAATTTTGAATCTAATAGACAGCCTTGGGTAAAATGACATTTTAACAGTATTAATTCTTCCGATTCATGAACATGAGATGTCTTTCCATTTGTGTCTTTTTTAATGTCTTGTAGTTTTCAGTGTTCAGATTTTTCACCTCCTTGGTTAAATTTATTCCTAAGTATTTAATCTTTTTTGATGCTATTGTAAAAAGGATTGTTTTATTTTCTTTTTCTAAATAGTTCATTGTTAGTATATAGAAATGCAACTGATTTGTGTATGTTGATTTTGTATCCTATAACTTTACTGAATTCATTTAGAAATTCTAACAGGTTTTTTTGGTGGAGTTTTTAGGATTATTCTATATACAAGATTATATCATCTATAGAGACCATTTTACTTCTTCCTTTTTAATTTTAATGCTTTTTATTTCTTTTTCTTGCCTAATTACTCTAGCTAGGACTTCCAGTACTATGTTGAATAGGAGTGGTGAAAGTGGACATCCATTTCTTGTTCCTGATCTTAGAGGAAAAGCTTTCAGCCTTTCACCATTGAGTATGGTATTAGCTCTGGGCTTGTCATATAGGGTCTATATTATGTTGAGGTATGTTTCTTCTATACCTAACTTGTTGAGAGTATTTTTAATTGTGAAAATATGTTGAGCTTTGTCCAATACTTTTTCTGCATATATTTAGATGATTATGTGATTTTTATCTTTCATTCTAGTAATGTGGTATATCATGTTTATTGATTTATGTATGTTGAACCATCCTTGCAGCCCAAGGATAAATCCCACTTGATTATGGTGTATGATCCTTTTAATATGCTGTTGAGTTTGGTTTGCTTGCATTTTGTTGAAAATTTTTACGTCTGTATTTATCAGGGATATTGGCCTGTAGTTTTCTTTTCTTGTAGTGTCCTTATTTGGATTTGTATCAGGGTAAGACTGGCTCCATAAAATAAGACTGGGAATGTTCCCTCCTCTTCAATTTTTGGGATGAGTTTGAGAAGGATCGGTGTGAATTCATCTTTAAATGCTTGGTAGAATTCATCAATGAAATCATCTAGACCTGGACTTTTCTTTATTGGGAGGTTTTTGATTACAGATTCAATCTCTTTACTTTTTATTTGTCTGTTCAGATTTTCTATTTCTTCATGATTCTGTCTTGTATGTTTCTAGGTTGTATGGTTATATGTTTTGAGGAATTTATCCAGTTCTTCTAGGTTATCCAATTTGTTGGCATAAAATTGTTTAGACTAGTTCATTATAATCCTTTGCAGTTCTGTGGTATCAGTTATAATGTCTCCTTTTTCACTTCTCATTTTATTTGTTTTCTTTTTATGTTTTGTTTTTTTTTTTTGGTTAGTCTAATTAAAGGTTTGTCAAATTTATTGAAAAACCAGCTTTTAGTTTTGTTGATCTTTTCTAATGTTTTTCTGGTCTCTATTCATTTATTTCTCCTCTGCTCTTTGTTTTTTTCCTTACTTCTGCTAACTTTGGACTTAGTTTGTTCTTTTCTAATTCCTTGAGGTGTAAGGTTATATTGTTTATTGCAGGTCTTATGCTTTTAGTAATGTAGTTGTTTATAACTATGAACAGCTCTCTTAAAATTGCTTCTGTTGCAACCCATAAGTTTTGGTATGTTGTGTTTCCATTTTCATTTGTTTCAAGATTTTAAAAATTTCTCTTTTGATTTCTTCTTTGATCCATTAGTTATTCAGGAGTGTGTTGTTTAATTTCCACATATTGTGCATTTTCCAGTTTTCCTCCTGTTATTGATTTCTAGTTTCATACCATTGTGGCTGGAAAAAATACTTGGCATGATTTCAATCTTCTTAAATTTTTTAAGGCTTGTTTTATGACCTAACATATGATCTATCCTGTAGAATGCTTTGTGTGCACTTGAGAAGAATGTGTATTGTGCTGCTGTAGGATAAAATGTTCTATATATGTCTGTTAGGTCCATTTGGTTTAAAGTATAGTGAGGTCCAATGTTTCTTACTGACTTTCTGTCTGGATGATCTATCCATTGTTGAAAGTGGGATACTGAAGTCTCCTATTGTTATTGCATTGTTGTCTATTTCTGCCTGCATATGTTAGTATTTGCTTAATATTTATATTTAGGTGCTCCAATGTTAGGTGCATATTATTTAACAATTGTTATTTCATCTTGATGAATTGACTCATTTATCTTTATATAATGACCTTGTCTCTTGTTACATTTTTTTGACCTAAAGTTAATTTGTCTGATGTAAGTATAGCTATGCCTGCTATCTTTTGGTTTCCATCTGCATGGAATATCTTTTTCCATTGGTTTACTTTGAGTTTACATGTGTCTTTAAAGCTGAAATGAGTCTCTTAGAAGCAGTATATAATTGGGTCTTGCTTTGTTATCCATCCAGCCACTCTATGCCTTTTGATTTGTGGATTTAATCTGTTTACATTTAGAGTAATTATTGATAGGTAAGAACTTACTAATGTCACTTTACTAATTATTTTCTGGCTATTTTGTAGTTTCCTTGTTCCTTTGATCCTCTCTGGTTGCCTTCCTCTGTGAGTTGATGATTCTGTAGTGGTGTGCTTTGAGTCCCTTCTTTTTTTTTTTATTTGTTTATGTACTGTAGGTTTTTGCTTTGTTGTTACCACAAAACTTACATAAGATATCTTATAGACAGAACAGTCTGTTGTATGCTGACAACAGCTTAACTTCAATCACATATAAAATTCTACCCTTTTACTCCTTCCCCCTTTTTATGTTTTTGAGGTCACAATTTACCTCTTTTTATATTGTGTATTAATTATCAAATTATTATGGCTCTAGTTATTTTTAATACTTTAATCCTTTAACCTTTGTACTACAGTTAAGTGCTTAACACTCCAACATATTACAGTATTAGAGTATTTTAAATTTGATTATATACTTACCTTTACCAGTGTGTTGTATATATTCATATGTTTTCTTATTACTAATTAGCATTCTTTTATTCAGCTTGAAGAACTTCTTTCAGCATTTCTTGTAAGGCAAGTCTAGTGGTGGTGAACTCCCTCAGCTTTTGTTTGTCAGGAAAAGTCTTTATCTCATCTTTGTTTCTGAAGGACAGTTTTGCTAGATAGAGTGTTCTTGGTTGACATTATTTTCTTTGAGCATATATCTCTATATATCTATATCTATCTATCTATCTATAGATAGATATAAAACAGTCCATTTCATGCTGATAAAAACTTAACTTTGATGGCGTACAAAACTCTACCCTTTTACTACTCCCCCTTGCCACATTTTATGTTTTGATGTCAAGCATGATCTTTCAAAACAAAAGTTAGATCAAGTCATTTATCTGTTCAAAATACAGTTATGCTAAAAGTAAAAGTCAAAGGGCTTATAATGGCCCACTCCCACCTCTTACCTCCTTGACCTCATCTCCTACTACTCTTCCTATCTCTCTCTCCAGCCACACTGGCCTCTTGCTACTTCTCCAGTCCTGGCATACCCTGGCTGTGGCTCTTTGCCTGGTTGTCTCCTTTGCATCTCTTCACACCTAAGATGTATGCTTGGCTTAATCACTCATCTTCTTCATGTCTACTTGAATATCACTTTCTCAATAAGGCCGACCTGGACCAACCTATTTAATACTCAAGTTGCCTCTTCATTCCACCCTCAACCTCCCTTACCTGTTGTTTTTTCTTTTTTTCAGGGCACTTACAGCTTTTAACATATTGTGTAATTTACTGTGTTTATCATTTATTGTCTGTCATCACTATCCACCGTGGCGGTTCCCCAAGATCAGGTATTTTTATTTGTTTTATTTACTGATATATTTCAAAGGCCAAGCACACAATAGGTATTCAATAAATATTTATTGAATGAATGGATGCAAATGGACTAAAAAATGCCCTGAAAGTGGGAGCTTTGATTTGGATTGGGAGGAAACCCTTTGATAGGGGGAAAAGGGTAAGAAGTCATTCTGGAGCCCAGGCCACCTTGGGGCTACAGTTGGGCATGGGGTGGTTATGGACTGAATTTGTCCCCTCCATATTCATATGTTGAAGCCTTAATCCCTATTGTGTCTATATTTTTAGATAGAGCATTTAAAGAGATAATTAAAATTATATGACGTCATGAGGGTTGAGCCCTAATCCTATAGGACTGGTGTCATTACAAGAGGAAGAGACACCAGGAAATGTGTGCATATAGAGAAAAGGCCACATGAGGACATGGTGAGAAGGTGGCCCTCTTCCAAGCCAAAGAGAGAGGTCTCAGGAAAAACCAAACCTGCCAACAACTTGATCTCAGATTTCTAGCCTCCAAAACTAGATGTGAGAAATACATTTCTGTTATATAAGCCCCCCAGTCTATAGTATTTTGTTGTGGCAGCTCTAGCAGACAGGTAGTATATGGCACGAGAGTTTTTGCTCCTGTCTTGGTTAGAACTGGCAGGAGAAAAGGGGAAGTGGGCAGAAAAATGGGCTTGGAAACTTAGTCATGTGCTAACTGGGATTTTTGCCTAGGTCCCTGTGCTCTTTCCACTCTGCAGGGGTGAAACACATTGGCTACTTGCCTGGTTTCCTTAATAAGCCTTGCTCTCATTTCATGGCTCCCATTTCAGGTAGAGTGGCTGGGGATGGGGAAGAGTGCTGTGTGGCTTGTTTGATTATTCATTTGTTCATTCATTCACTCATTCAAGGAATATGTGGTAGGTACCTACTATGTGCTAGGCTCCTGTGACGTAGAGATGAATACGATGTGATCCCCACTGTAAGTCAACTCATGTTCTGGTAGTGAAGAAATACATAAACAGATAATTGCATTACAGCATGAGAAGTTTAATGATAGAGAGGCATTCTTGTTGCAGTAGGGGTAGAAGAAGGCTCTGAACAGGAGGAGCTCTTTGAGTCCTTCTTAGTGACTCCTGAAGTTAACAGATGTTAAAGTTAGCATAGGTGCAAACTGAGCTAAAGAGAGTAATTTTGGCTCATGGATATTAAGAATTTTAAGTTCACAAAGAGCACTTCAAGGTTTCTGTGAAACAACTGACAAAGCCTCATTTCAAAGGTAGCAACATTCCTAAATGGGCACATCTTCATGCTGAAGTCTTCAGGATTTGGAAACCCCATCTACTAAATAAATGCTCTTGATGAAATGTGGGTTTCAAATATTCCATTGCACCTCAGTTCTGCTGGCCATCTGTTGTGCCTGAATTTCTATGGGGACAGCATTTAACCTTTGGGTTAAATAGTTCTTAAGTGGCACTATGGTGAGGATATTGTCATATTGGCAAACTATGAATTGACTCTGTCCCTCAGGTGATATTTTGTGCTTTGTGAGACCCCAAAGTACAGTTTAATGGGCACTGTTGTCACCGTAGATTGGGTAAGGGTATTTTGTCTCAGATTCAGTACTGGCTTAGAGACGGGAAGCAAACTGAGTAGGGAGTAATGCACATTTGTTTTGAAGGAAAAGGATAAACACAGTGGGGTTCCTCAGGGGTTGGTCTGAGTCAGTCTTATTTAATACCTTTATAAATGATCTGCAGAAGGGTTTGTACTGTGAAATCTCCAAGTCTACAGCTAATGCTGCTGAACTATTCTGAATAGGGAAAAACCAAGTTGATGAGTACCAATTCCCTGCTGAGCAGGGAAGACTTAGGAAGCTGTGCTAATGGGCAGGAAAGCGGTAGATGAGTTTAAGTGTGGACAAGTGCAACGTAATGCATTTAGAAGAGGAATATTCAAAAAATTTAAAAGGATGATTCTAAAATGTGACAGGAAAAGGACTCTAGAGTCGTGGTAAATTTTTGCCTAATGACATAAACCCACAAGCTTCTGCAGCCAAATATGCGCATTATTGAGAGGGAAAACAAGGACAATTGTTATCATAAATATGACGTTAGATTTTCTAAAGCTCAGGCTCTTGATCATGCATTAATTTATGTGTTTATGGAGCACCTACTATGCGAAACGTGTGTTTGGCACTGCGCTGAATAGGAACAGGCCTCCAAGGGAGATGGACTGATAAGTATGCCTCATCTGATAAGTGAAAGTGATGGGAGGAAACCAGTGAGGGTCCTTGAAATTACCAGGAGCCTGGCAGGCAGCCTAGAGTGAGAAGCAGCCAAGAACCTCAGGCACTGGTGGGAACGGCTGCTGATAAGGTAACAGTGATGGTGTCTTAGGAAGGATACCCTTTACTCTTCTGTTGATTTGATACAACAATTGCTGCCACTTAGAAGGGCCTACTATGTGCTCTTAGACATTGTGCTAAATGCTTTATCTACTTAATTTTGACAATGTGGAACTTTATCTGAGCCCTGTGTCCCTGGAGAGCAGCACCGGTAGAGAAATCCCC
Organism: Balaenoptera musculus; assembly: GCF_009873245.2. Taxonomy (NCBI): domain Eukaryota; kingdom Metazoa; phylum Chordata; class Mammalia; order Artiodactyla; family Balaenopteridae; genus Balaenoptera; species Balaenoptera musculus. The sequence continues at coordinate 37,105,239 of NC_045800.1, read as the reverse complement.
CCATTCTTGTGTTCTGGGAAATGGCTAACTGCCCTCACATATGCCAAGGTAGGACCTGTCTCCATCCTTCTTCATGAGACTTGAGGATGACGTCCTTGTCTATCCAACTCTGTAAAAGCCCAGACCCCCTCCCTTTCTTTGACAAAATGAACATTCTCCCTGTTGCATAACCTAGATAAAATCATCATCTCCTTAATTGTCCAGTACATTTTGTTTTTCACGATTTCAAGTAACCAGCTGAAATTTTTATTCACTCACCTATCCTCTGTACATTTGCTCATCAAATGTACTGGCTCTGTATTGGGCTGCAGATGTATAGCACTAAGCAAGGCAGATATAGCTCTCTCCGGAACCCCCAATTCACAGTCTAGTAAGGGCATCAGATGATTAAACAAGGAATTACACTAAAGTGTGATGATTACCGAGATAGGTGATGTAAGTGCATTATTGATTGTAAAACAGAAAAGGTTTAATCCAGCATTGAAAAATGCAATGTTTGCATTCCCATTAAATGCTTCTTTAATTTACATCTTAAAATACGGACATTACTTTTGCCAAGGAGCAATATGACTAATCAAACAGAGGCCTGATGTATTTGAGGGGGGGCTTGCCATGCCTCTGTCCTGGCTGCTCAGGGGTCTCCCAGAATGAATAGACAATGGCTAGATGGATTCCCTTTGTTCCTTCATGCTGGAGAGGACTCCACTGTTGAACAAGCAGGCCACCAAACCTCAGGTCTGCTGCGGTCCCCAGACACAAGTTTGAAGGTGGAGAAGGGAATGAAGGTATGTTTCCTTATGTGATGTGTAAACCTAAATTGCTCTGGATTTTTGATGTTTGACAGAGGGCAACAGGAACTTGCTGATGGTCCATTTAGAAGACAAGATCTCTGAACCAAGGCCTCTGAACAAGAAAGCATTAAAAATATTTCCTTTGAGCCTATTTTATTTAGTGGATTACCATGGCAATGGGCTATTTGGAGGAGACAGTTCTACTTACAAATTTGTATGTGTGTGAAAACTTTGCTCAGAATTGGATTTGGTCTAGGAATTTGCCTGATTCCCGTAGTGCGGAAAACTCAGTGTTCACTATTCCCTAAGATTCTGGTGCACAAATTTTCTAAATTTTTAAAAGTTACCCTGGGGCCTTGAAAGGGACCATGGTAGATATAAACACAGGTCCTGCTTGCTATGAAGACTTTATAGTAATAATAAATATTATTGTTTTTGATAATGATGATTATGAAAGTGATCAATATAAAAGTGATTAATTATAAACATTCAGAGAAAAAAATAAGAATAAAATAGTATTTATTAATATTCCCTTCTCACCGAAGTAGTGATTATCACCTTCATTTTGCATATGAATAAACTGAGGTTTAAGATTGAACACCCAGGTCCATCTGGCTGCAAAACCCACACTCAGACCCCCCTCTGCTATACAGCTTCCAGTTCTTAACAGTGTCACGTGAATTCCCATGGCCATTACCTTTAAACACGCTGGCTACTATAAAAGAGAAGTTGCCCCAAACCTGGTGTAGGAAAGAATCTTTGTATATGACATAATAATTTGCAATCTCCTTTCTGGGAAGAAATGAACATTCCCAATAAAATGCTTAAGTAATTTTCTGGTAAAAACTAATGGAACAAATTCTTGTTCTGGGAAACCTGTCACCTATCCACCCTGCTGACTGACCCTCAACAATCTAGCATCTTCAGCAAACATTCTTTTCTTTTTGTATTTCCCTGTAACATTTTCCTGTAAAGAATGCATTTTTGATCCCCTTACTAGAGGCTTTTGCCCTTGCAGCAAGATTGTAATAAACTGTGACAGTGCCCATAAGTAAATAGCCTGAAGGGTTTTCATGAACACTGTAGACTCACATCTCTGTTGTGGAATCTAGTTTTATTATAAATCCAATGGATGAGGATTCTTTCAACTGCCTACTGCTTACCAACCCCTTTCCTGCTTCTCCATTGTCTCCCTCACTGCACAGTGATTTCTGTTCCTAACTGATCTGGCCCAGAGACACTGAGATGGCTTAGTCTTTGCCTCTATAGGAGCCTTGTCTTGGAGCATGCTTTTCCTTAAATGATTATGAGCCATATCTCAAATGCTAAGTGCATTTTTTCAGAAAAGATGTCATGGGAGAATGGCTCATGAGGATGAGATTAACTGCCCAAGATCTAACCCGGAAAGAGGAGAGGTGCATCGGGAAGTAAAATCCCAGCTAATCTATAAGATCAACAGTCTGATCTGGGCGTCAGTAGAAACTGTCCCACCAAATCCTGAACACAAGAGAGAACAGCCTCCTTTGGAGCTTAAGTGAGACATGCTTAGGATAAAAAAAGGAGATACTACTTCCTGTGGTGGACAGTGAGTTGAGAGAAATATTATTAAGAGATTAAAAATATTTTGATATATTCACCGTTAAAAGAGCCATGATTAAAGGACCCTGAAATGCTTGGGAAATGTTGTTCTTGTTAAAATTGTAATCAGGGGCAAATTACATCCCAAATGTATTGCTGAAGATGCTGTTGGACTAAATGGACCATTGATCCAATCCAGAAAAGTTATCATTTATTGTTTTTGTTTTGGCTGTGGGGTTTTGTTTTTATCATTTTGATAAAAATTGTAGAGAAAGAGGCATACTACTTATTTAGCATCTTGCTAAATTTCCCTGTGATAAGGGAAGCAGGGCAGTGGCCATGAAGAGGGCTCAAACAGCATTATATATCATTCCCTAAGGTCTTCAACATCAAGAAGGTTGAAGAGTACAGTGGCTCTGAGTTCAGACTTGAGAGTCTGAGTCCCACCCAGCTCTGCTATGTGCCAGACTTGAATTTTTCAGCAAGTAACTTCACCTAACTCAGCCTGTTTCCGCTTATACAAAGTGGAAATAACCTTTTCTGTAGTGTATGTAAAGCTATCTACTCCTGTTTTGTTTTTCTTTGCATCACTTTCTGCTTTTTTTTTTTTTTTTTTTGGTAATAATTTTCCTATAGAGAATAATCTCCCCTTAACTTTGATCCAAATAGTTCAAGACTGATCTCACAGAATGAGCTCGAAGGGTCAGCAGGTGACCCAGACGCGGTAATAAGAGAACCCTCACTGCAGTGATTGTTTCAGTGATGGACTGTGACCTGAACAAGGCCAATCAGAATCAATTCTGGGACTTTTGCTGAGGTTGCTGGGGAAACCCTTCGAGGGTTGTGTATTAGTCAGCTGGGCTGCCGTAACAAAATACCCTAAACTGGATGGCTTAAATAACAGAGATTTATTTCTCACAGTTCTGGAGGCTGAAACTTCCAAGATCAAGATGCTAGCAGGGTCGGTTTCTGGTGAGGATTCTTTCTGGCTTGTAGGTGGCTGCCTCCTCGCTGTGTCCCCACGTAGTGGAGAGCACAAACTCTCCTGTGTCTTCATCTACTCTTATAAAGACACCAATCCCATCAGATTAGGGCCCCAACCTTATAGCCTCATTTAACCTTAACTGCCTCCTAAAGGCCCTATCTCCAGTATAGTCACATTGGGGGTTGGGGCTTCAACATATGAATTTATTTGGGAGGGACACAAGACAGTTCACAGCAGGTTGTTTTGTTGATAGGATGTAAACATGGAGCTAATGGCATTCATCTCAAAATAACATAGAGACAGCCTGAGAATAAAACAATTTAGAAGGAAGTAGAACTGAGAGAAAAAAGTGTCTGGATGATATCAGTGAGGCTGTGTCATGTCTTTAGCCAACTATGTTCCAAGACCTCCAGGTATGCAAGCCTATGCCTTTTCTTTTCCTTAAAAATTTTTGAGGTGGACTTTTGCCATTTGCAACCCAAAGATTCTTGACTAATGGTGGGTTATTGAGAAGATAAAATGAGTCTGCACATATAAAATACTTAACATATCACCTGGAGGAGACTAAGTGCTTAATAAATACTAGCTGTTATTATTATTATCAGTGATTGCATCAGTGACAGACTCAAATGATTTTGGATTTTCTGAGACATCTAATGGAAATATGGAACAACTTAATCATCTGAAAAATGTTGTGAGGGTATTTTAGAGAACTATGAGTGTTGTGGAAACTCATTTTTGAAGGGCAGAGGGTGGCTGGACAGATTGCTCTCAGCAAAAAGGAAACAGCTACAGCAGCACAGAATCCATAACTTTTAGACAATGTGATTTGTCTTTCCAATGAGTTGAAGGAAGGCCCAGTAGAAATATTTTTAAATGGAGAGGTGAAGTTACAGAAGATGATTACTTTTGGTCTTCAAATCAAAAAAAGTATGAGTAGAAGGGAGAGGAAGAGAAATAGAAAAATATATAATGTTTCAACAAATCATTTAGCTATTTGTACAAACAGAGAACAAAACTAGTGGTCTGATGTTTTGGTTTTCATACTTGGTGAGATAGTACACTGATGAAAAAAACAACTCATGACGTCAGTTGTCACATTTATGATTGACTTTCATAAACATCACTAGATTTACTTTGTTTTAATGGAAGAAAATATTCTTACTATTTTGCTTATGGAAATATTTTCTATACAGATCTTTTAAGAAACTATTTATATTCCATTTAAAATTTTGATTTTGAACATTATAAGTTTAAACTGATTTCTCTCTCTCCCTTCCTCCCCCCCTCCCCTGTACAGGGGAAAATTTTTAAAAGGATTCTGGTATTTTTATCTAGAGCTTAGATAACTCTACAATGCTTAGAGATATTAACAAGATTGCAGTCTTCACCAAGTGAGGAAAACCTAACAAAATGTGTGTGTGTATGTGTTAAGGTGGTATAAGAAATTTTCAGAGCAATGAAAATGCATAGTGATGTGTAGGGGTATAGAACCTGGAATTATAATTTTTAGAAGTAACTCATCCCCAAAGCTCTCTGTCAAAATGTAGAAGACCCAGGGCTTTAGAAGAGTATCTAGTTTTTGTAACCTCAAAAAATAAGAAAATAAATACAAATCCTCAAACTTTTGCCATTTCAAGGTATGAGGAAATAGAAAACATAAAAATAAAATATCTAGGCAGTACAAGGATGTGTTATTCTGTATCTTCAATTTAAAACTATTGATATAAAGCAAAAATTCCTGTTTTGTATTTAGCACCATGTTTGATGTGATAAGGATTTTCAGCAATGTGATCTGGATTTATTTTTGGTGTTGCCATTGGCAAGGACAGACTCTTTATAGAAACACACATTTCGGAGTATCTTGAGTTTAAAAAACCAATATGAAATTGGGTCACTGACATCCAAGTGCCTAACTCCTTGAGAGCAGAACTAAAACGGCCCAGATGAAATGTTCTTGTGTCCTTCTCAAAACTTTCAAGAGTGTAAATATATGATTTTACTTTCTATTTAGTCCACTAGTAGAAAAGAAGGGAAAAGTTTGTTTTAAATTTCAGAATGCTAAATTTGTTCAAAATTTGGCATGCAATAATTACCAAATGGATACTTCCCACATTTATCTCCCTATAGTATGTGATATAAAAAAACAAAAGAAAGAAAAAAAAGTCTACTAAAAATGGTGGCAAGGGTGGTTCATTCATTGCCTTCAATCATTGGACAAGGATTTCTATAACACCTTAAAATGTCCCAAACATATTAAGATAGAGAACATAGAATGATGTGGAAGACAAGCACCATCCTTACCCTTATGGAGCTTCTTGTTTAGTGGGGGAGACAGGCCAAAGATACAAAGGCCTAGATAATAGAGGAGAGGGACCGAAGTCAGTGACATAACATGAATTGGTGGAAACTGTGACAAACCAAAAGGAGGATTTACTGACTGAAGTGTTTCAAGTTTAATGAAAAAGAAAGTGCTCTATGGGATGTACCTTTCTGTAGGCACTTTAGACCCATACACCATTTGAACCCTCTACATTAAAGGAAAATTGCACAAATAATGCTGTAGGTGGAAAGGAGAAAAAGACTATCATGAACAGTGCAAGATGTCATGAGGAAGTGGCTCCTCACTATAATTCCTGAGGAAGTTTCAATTTATCAGTGACCTGAAAGATCAGTAAGAGTTCGTTAAGCAATAGGGATTGGGGAGAGATTTACACTGAATGCAACAGCAGCACAGATTGTGGGATGGGAAATATCAAGGGATGAGCTTAAGTTTTAGGGACCAATGTGAGATTGAATAGGCTGTCTTGAGAGTTTTAAACTTGTCCTAAAATGAATAGGAATTCATTAAAGGATTGTAAACAAAAGTGATTTAATCATAAGTACATTTTTATAAGAATATGCTGGTTGGAGTGTGTAGAGTTGAATGGAGAGAGGTAGAGATTGGATGTGGCAGGAACAGTTAGGATGCTATTGCAGTAGTTCAGGTGAGATGGGCTGGGCTGGGACCAAGTGGTTGATGGTTGAAATGGAGAGATGTTTTATCATTTGAAATTAGGAGTAGCTGTGACTGAAAACTCTGTATTATAAAGTTGAATTTTTATTTATTTATTTATGACTGTGTTGGGTCTTTGTTTCTGTGCGAGGGCTTTCTCTAGTTGTGGCAAGTGGGGGCCACTCTTCATCGCGGTGCGCGGGCCTCTCACTATTGCGGCCTCTCTTGTTGCAGAGCACAGGCTCCAGATGCGCAGGCTCAGTAATTGTGGCTCACGGGCCTAGTCGCTCTGCGGCATGTGGGATCTTCCCAGACCAGGGCTCGAACCCGTGTCCCCTGCATTGGCAGGCAGATTCTCAACCACTGCGCCACCAGGGAAGCCCAAAACTCTGTATTATAGTAGCTTGGGAAGATAAGATGTTTATTTCTTGCTCACATAATTGAACTCTGCCCATAGTTAGCCTAGAATTAGATTGGTGGCTTCCCAATCACCGGGGACCAGATCCTTCCATCTTGTTTTCCAACATGTAGTCTCTACCTCCTGGTCCAAGATGGCTGCTCTAATTCCAGCCATGTTATTTTAATTACAGTCAACATGAATGAGGAAGGGAAGAAAAGATTATGTCCCCTCCCTTTAAGGGCATTTATAGAAATTACAAATGACATTTTAGTTACAGATCGTTGGACAGAACTTAGTCACATGGTCCCATGTGGTTGCAAGGAGTGTTGAGAAATAAAATGGTTATTCTAGGACTACAGGTCTAGTTGAAAACCTGGAGTTTTATGACTAAGAACAAAGGGAACAACGAACAATGGAGACAACTAACATCTTCTGCCACAGAAGTATACAAAGTTGAGATATGTTTTGGAGGTAAAATTAGCAGGATTTAATGATTGATTTAATGCAGGGAAGGTGACAGAAAGAGAAGGAAGAAAACTGATTTCCACTTTCCTGACATTATCAATGGGATAAGTGGTAGTACCTTTTTGAATAGGAAGAAATGAAAGAAGGGGCAAGTTTGAGGCAAAGAACTAGAATTAACTTCTGGGAGCTTGTCTACCCTGACTTCAACACTGCAGGGAAGCAGTTTATCAGTTTGTTGTTGCTGTTGTACCCTCCCAGATGTGCTCTGTGACCACACAGTTGTGTGGGTGTCAACGTGTATACAACCTGTGTGTATACATACTTACTTAGACTCATATACGTGCACATTCATTTCTAATTTTATTTTTATGAAATGGTAGTGTTCAATTATCACACCATTATATACCTTGAATTTTTCACTTAATATATCTTGGAGATATCTCCATGTAAGTGTATGAAGAGGTGCCTTACTATTTTTAACCATCACAGAATATTATACTGTATAGCTGTGCCATAATTTAACCAGTCCCTAAGTTGTTTCTAGTTGTTTCCTATTATGAAAAATGCTGAAATGCTATAATGCATGTCCTTACATATGTCATTACCACATGATTGAATATAATTGTGGGAGAAATTCCTTTAAGTAAAATTGTTGGGTATAAAGGCACATGCATTTGAAATTTTCATTTGCCTATTTCACTTCATGGAGGTTTAAGCAATTTATACTCCCACCAGCAGTACATTAGAATGCCTGTTTTCCTATACTCTTGCCAACTCATTGTGTTAAACTTTCTGATCTTTGCCAAGCATATAGCTTAAAAAATCATACTTAGATTTGGTTTCATTTCATGTGTTTCTTACTATGAGTGAGATCAAACATGTCAAATGTTTAAAAATCAGTTTTATTTCCTTTTCTATATATGTCTTCAATTTTGCTATTGCATTGTTAATCCTTTTCTTATTGATTTGAAGGAATTAGTGATATATTAAAGAGATTATCTGTTATGTTTGCAAATATTTTCCTCAGTTTGTTTATTCTTTTATTGTTTCTGTTTTCCTCACAGTAAATTCCATTTTCTGAATTAAATTAGATTATTATTTTTTAATTGAGATATAATTGGCATATAACGTTATATTAGTTTCAACTGTACAACATAATGATTCAATATATGTATATATTGCAAAGTGATCATCACAGTAAGTCTAGTCAACCTCCCTCACTGCACATATTTACAAATTTTTTTCTTGTGATGTAACTTTTAAGATCTACTCTCTTAGTGACTTTCAAATAGACAATACGGTGTTATTAACTATAGTCACCATCCTGTACCTTACATCCCTAGGACTTATTTATTTTATAACTGGGAGTTTGGGACCTATTGACGCCCTTCACCTATTTCACCCACCTATTCCTGCCCCCCTCAACTATCAGTCTCTCCTCTGTATCTATGAGGTTTTTTCTTTAGATTCCACATATGAGATCATATTATTTGTTTTTCTCTGACTTACTTCACTTAACATAAGGCCCTCAATGTCCATCCATGTTGTTGAAAAATTGCAGGATTTCCTTCTTTTTTATGGCTGAATGTTATTCTCTTTATTAGTAATGGCTTCTTATTACATAGGTTCAATATAAGTACTTTCTGGGGCTTTGAACCTTATTTTCCTTTGCCTACATAATTTTACAAAACGTGCTCACACCATGCATACGATTTAGGTATCTGCTTTTAACCCCACTTAATAATGGAAATCCTTCTATGTCATTCAATATTTTTAAAAATCCTTTTTAATGGTTGCATGTATGATTTTGTCACTTGGAGGTACCACGATTTAACCGATCCCCTTACTGTTGTTTAGGTTATTTCCATCTTTAGAAACCAATATTTAGCTACACATTCATGGTAATTTCATTAGGATAAAGTCTCAAAATAAAACTTGTAGGTCATAGCGCAAAAGTCTCTATTGGCGCTTCAAGGCCGCTGGCAACTCCGCCAGACTACACGGTCCCGGGAGCTGCGGCTCCAAGCGTGGTCACGGGGGCGTGGGCGCGAGGCTAGAGGCCTGTGGACAGCCCTGCAGCCCCGTTGCTCACGCCCATCGCAGCCGTTAAGGATGCTGGTGCGTTACCAAACCGCTGTCTCCAAAGCCAGTCACGATTAGAACTTCTTTCAGAAAAAAAATCAAATATTGCAGGAGAAGAATTGGTTCTTTATTTGGGTACCTACTTTGCAAATTATGTAATACCGACTTTTTCTTTTTTTCCACCCTCCATTCTCCTATTAAACGTAAAATGTGTTAACAGTAGTTCAGCTTATCTCGTAGGATATTAAAAGGGAGTGTGATTTATCTAAAAAAGGAATGGACAGTCCCTAAAGATAAAGTAACCTGTGGGACTTCATATCCTCATCTGGGGAGAGGCTTAGCCTGCTTTTGCGTGCATCAAGAATAGCTGCGTCCTCTTAGGGGAAGGCTAGATTTTGCTATTGGAAGTTAAATATGGCTAAAAGAGGTGAGTAAGATGCCAATTTGACAAGGGGTGAGCAGTGCTGGTATTGCATGGTCAACTGGCCTAAGCTGGATCTACATTTTCTTTAAGGTTCCATGTCTGAGTTGGCAAGAGAGATACTTATGCGAGATTTAGGAGGTGGAAGTGGAGCCGCAGCCGTTAGTGGCTGTAGGTGGAGCTTCGATGTGGTGAGAGGTAGAGGCAGATGTGCTAGCGGGTTCTAGCTTGTTCTCCGTCTCCTCTGTTTTGCTTCCAGCTTCTTCCTCTCAGTCTGCCCTGCTGGCCAACAGCAACCCCAAGTCCACCATCAGATGCAGAGGCCACAGCCTTCGTTGGATTTCTTCACCAGCTCTCGTCTGTGTCCCATTCTTACAGCTGGACGTGCTGTTCCCCAGATTTTCCTGCAAGTTCTGAGTTGCCCCTCACATGACTACTTTGGGAGGACTCGACAGTGGCTTTTCTCTCTTCCTCTCCCTCCTCAGTGTGGACTTTCCTTCCTCAGCTCCTCCTATTATTGTGTAAGTTCTAATTCTATAAGTTATTAGACCATAAACTCTGGGAAAGTAGGCATAGTGTCTGTTTTGTTCACAGCTATAGCCCCGGTGCCTGGCATCTAGAAGAAATTCAATAAACATTTGTTGAACTAGTAAAGGACCTAATACATGTACTTGGCCCATAATTAGCACACAGTTAATGATAGCCTATTATTTACCCAGTACTCAGATTCTCAAATATGAAGGTGTGGCCTGAGAAAGAAGGTACATAAGCAACTTGCTTTTACTATCTGGCTTAAAAAGGTTATTAAGGAAAACTACTTTGTAATATTTTGCTTGGCATTTGCGGGTCTCCTGGGCCTCTAAATTCATTCCAGTCCCTGGGAAGCCCCAAATTGCCTTGAGTGATGTAGGTAGGGTGGTCTGAAAACTTCTGGCTTGTACCTCACTGCTCACTGATACCTTCATCATAACTCTTCTCTGCTTATCCTAGAGTTTTTTCCTCTTCAATATGCTATGGTCTGCAGAATTTTCTTTCCCTACTTCCGTAAAGTGGCGTGGACTTCTTTAAACACTCATTATTTTACACATAACTATTTATTCATGTCTGAGAGAAGAACCATTTTCTTTGCTTTTGTTTTGGCTCAGAGTATCTTTTTTCCTTATTTCCTTTTCAAAATCCCACAGCTCACCCATCCATGGATGAGCGCACAGCATTGTGGTATGAACATGCTGTTGTTGGAAAGTTGTTAAGGACTTCAAAGAATCCATGAAAGACACATTCTGAATTTTGGGGGAGAGTAATTTTCTGGGAATAGATTTTCAAATATCTTCAAGGTTTTTGATATACTATATCCTACCTAATATATGCCATTTTAACAGACCATAATAGTCTTTCATAAAATATTAATGGTATTTATTCTCTTGTTTTGCTCTTCCTTCAGTGTCTTGTTAGGGAGCTCATATTTATAACCTATTTTATATTCTTCCATACTGACTCTAACATATTGGCTGTTTCTGGCACTTCTGTTTGATTAGGTTCAGCGTTTTTCACTTTCCTCCTTTTCAGTCATTTCCCTCGTTTTGAAGTATTTCTCTTCATCTCCATCATGTTAGAATTTCACTTTGGCCTCACAGTCTACTCAGTCTCTTTAATGTCCCACGAGCACATCTTTCATGGGTTCTAAGTGTTCTAACGTGCAATTCAGTCATTTTTGCACTTTCTAAACTTTTACAAATTTAAGACACAAATACTTAGAAAAATAGAAAATTCTTCAAGTGAGTATATTAACACTCAGCAATGCTTATAGTTCCTTTAATTTTAATTTCATTAAAGTAACATATGTTCTCCATCATGAAGTAAAATGTTATATAAGTCATAATGCAAGCCAGCACCCTGTTCTAGTCTTCACCACCACCGATTGTCACTCCCCAAAGGCAACAACTTACACCTCTTTTAACTGTTTCCTCTATTATTTAGCTTCACATTTCTATAACATGTCTCTAATACTATTTATTTTTTAAAGTATAGTTGATTTACAATGTTGTGTTAGTTTCAGGGGTACAGCAAAGTGATTCAGTTTTATGTATATGTGTGTGTGTATATATATCTTTTTCAGATTCTTTTCCATTATAGGTTATTGCAAGATATTGAAGATAGTTCCCTGTGTTGTACAGTAGGTCCTTGTTTTTTATCTGTTTTATATATAGTAGTGTGTATCTGTTAATCCCAAACTCCTAATTTATCCCTCCCTCCCCACCCCCCTTTCCCCTTTGGTAACTGTAAGTTTGTTTTCTATATCTGTGAGTCTATTTCTGTTTTGTAAATAAGTTCATTTGTCTAATACTGTTTCTTAATTTTTCCATTTATTTTTTCTCTTTCCTTCCTACTGTAGAAGATGAGTTGGTTTTCTTACAGTTGGACACACATCCCCCTTTCCTGTCTTCCTAATCTAGAAATGTATATTATATCAATTTTCAGTGCTTATTTTGACAATGTATTGTTCACTGCTGATCTAGTATATATTAAGATTACATCTCCTTTCCTATAGACTTGTCTTCCCTTTACTATGTATTTTCTTATTTTTTCTTCGCTTAGTTTTTTCTGTGTACTTATTACAAGTCCATTCTGCCAAATTCTGACTGAAGTCTAAATCACCGTTCCATCTGTTCAAATAAAGCTACCCAATTTCTTTTTTTCCCTGGAGGCCAGGGCCACATTATGACTTTTGTAGATCCTAGGCAGTGTTGCCTTTGTGAGCCCCTTCCTCCATAAAAAATAAAAATTATACTTTACAGCTGCATTGGTATAACAATGAATATAATCTAGGCTGGATTCATTATTATATATTCACTGTTATTAAAATTTTTCATAATTTTAAAAGAATTAAAAAGAAAATATATTTGTAAGTCCCTAAAGGTATCATGGGCCCTTGGCACTGTGTCTATTGTGCCTAGTGGAAGAGTTGGCTCTTCTGATGGCATCCATGGCTCCTGGAGCCTTCCTCTCTCTTGCTCCAATCTGGACTTCTTCTGTAGGCCCTAGCATCTCCCTTACCTTCATCCTGACAATTCCTTTCATTCCTCACATATATTGGATCCTCTATTTTTTTAGATCTCATATCTACCCCACCCCTGTATTATTCCCTCATTTTGATGGAGTGCAGCTTTCAGAAGTTTCCTACTAAGTGATATCTGGGAGGTAAATTTACATTTCAGATCAAGGTTTCAGTTTACTCTTATAATTGGTTGATAGTGTGGCTAGATATAGAATTATAGGTTGGAAATAATTCACCTCCTAAATTTTAACTACATACATGTCATTGTAAAGAACTCAAAAACATATAAACAGTAAGAAGAGAGTAAAGGTAGCCTGAAAGCTGCACCCTAAATTAACCCCCAATATTCAGGGAGCCTAGTGGACAAGAGGCTCACTGTTTGGTGTGTAGCTTCTCACTTGTTCCCGTGTTTTCAGCACAGCCTTACTGCCTACAGGGGAGGCTGGAGCCCTAGAGGCCAGAGCTTTGTTGAATGAGCATCTCCAGGGAGTAAACCTCCAGTCTTCAACTAGTGGAGTGGATACGGACTTCCAGCCACTCTGTGTTCAGACTCGCCTTGACTCCCCCGAGTTTTCACCCATCAGATCCTCCACAGGGTCCCTGATGCCTCTGGTCTAGAGCCTCCCAGGAGCCGCAGCAGGGAAGAGCTTGCTCACACTCTGTTGCTGCTGGTTAGGGTTTGGCTTCCCACGTTTGCAGAAAAGTTACTACTCATACACACGCATTCTTGCTTCCAAATTTTCATTGCTACTGTCTTCCTGCCATTTCTTCTTATCCTTGTGGTTTGACCTTGTAAATTATTCCCTCTACTGTCATTTTAGGAGTTATAGGAGGGGAGTGGAGGTAAATGCCCTTGTTCATTTTTTGATGATTGGTGGGAAGTGTCTCATAAAATTCTTAGACACATTTTTATACACTATTTAACTTTAGTGTCCTAGAACCCTTAGAGCAGAGTAACTGTTTTGCTATGCACGCACGCGCGCACGTGTGTGTGTATTGAGGATAAGAGAGCATCAGATGGTAGATGAGCCTTAATTTTATGCTATTACTATATTTATTTAAATCACAAATTAATCTCCTTTACTCATTTTTTCCCACATTGTTATAAATAGCTTAATTTTTTAAATCTATTCTTTCTTTCACACACTAATGTTAAATCTATGTCAAAACAAGTTCCTTTCCAGGAATGAATAGCACCTGTCTTGCTTGTAACTTAAAAATAATTTTTCAAGACACATTAGACCTCTTTGTTCTTTTTGTTAAACATGCTTGTGTCCCACCTACACCCATTAGGAAAAACTAAACTTGAAAAACTTTGGAAAAATTTAAGATATAAAATTTGTAATAGCTGTAGATATGAGGGTTATAAAAAGACATCTGTAATCATTTCCGTTTTTATTAACTCATTTACTTATGATATTAAAGGTCTCTCATGTAAGTCCATTTATGTCTGTAGTCCAAACTAATAGAATCAACAAATGTTAAATACCAATACTATTTAAATACATATATTTTTAATTCTAGAATCTCTTGGGTACAAGTGATGGAAACGCATCTCAAACTAACTGAAACCCAAAAGGTAATTAATTTTTATGAATACTTGGGAATTCCAAGAGTTTATTCTATTCACCTCTAGTTATAGCTGGATCAAAGCGGGTGTTAAAAGATATTGTCAGGGTTCTAGTGTTTCCCTCTCTCTCGCTCTCTCTCTCTCTATATATATATATGTATACCTATATCTATATGGGTATACAGATATATCTATATCATAAAAACATTTTACAGTAAAAATTTTATCATGTTGTCAATAATATTCAAACAAATATCCAAATGAATGTTAATAATTTAAGGTCTTTTTTTTAGGAGGCTAAAACAGTTACTAAAAGCAAAAGACATTTTTATAATTTTTCTTTTGGATTTCCTTCTGAATTAAAGCCACAGAAATCAGTCTGGTAATTTTATAATCATAGTTCATTCACTGGTTCTCATCTGATATACTTTCTCTTATGGACACTTGTGTATTGCATCTGCAATCCCTTGGATGTTTGGTCTTTCCCCAACCTTATTAGCCATAGTGGGATGGAGAGGTTGCCTCACCCCATGGGAGATGAAAATGCCAAACTCTTGCTTTCCTGATAAAGCATAAATCAGCTTATGTCAGTTCTCTGTGAAAACTCTCCAGTGTCTCCCCATTCCTCTCAGATTAAAAGTCTTTATAGAGGACTAAAGTTTTTCCCCTCAAAACATTCTCATTACTCTGCATTTGATCCCAGGAGAAACTAAGTGCAGGAGGGGATGCTGGGAGGGGAGGGGCCACTTGCTGGGGTCCCCCTGGCCCCCACCCCATTTGGGGGCAAAGCCATGTTTTCCTGGACCCCTCAGAGCATCCAGGCTATTCCACAGGGCAGGAATAGGGAGTGGAGGGAAGGGGAGCCCTTGGTCTAAGGGAGGGGTGCAGCGCCATCGCCGGCCAGCGCCCGTAACCATCCGTCTCCACGCCAGCTGCGGGGTTAGCAGGCAGGGAGCCGCTCTGCCCAATCTGTCCCCCAGCCCATGGACAGGCGACACTGTCAGGAAGGGACGGCTGGGAGACAGAAAGATGAAGCAGCAGGGTCCGGTGGGAGGAGCTCACTGCAGAGGAACTAGATGTGGCCCAGATCAGTGCAATCCAGGGAAGCGATGGGGAAGAGGATGGTGGGTGGTGGTGTAGTGGTGCTTTCAGACAAAGGCTCTCCTAGAACGGAGATTGCTGTGTCCCTGTCACCAGGGAGACCAACGACCCAGGGGCCCCAGGGGAGCCTAATGTCCCTGCAGCCCCTCCACACTCCCAGCCCCAGAGTGCATGGGGGAGGGATGGCACAGAGCTGGCAAGGAGGACAGCCACCCCTTGCACAGCGCCCTGTGGAGAAACGCCAGCTCTGGGGAAGGAGGGAGGGCTCAGGGCTCGCGGTGGAAGGAGACCAGAGGCCCCCCCTTCACCTCTGCAGCCCAGGGGCCAAGGTGAGGGCAGGCTGCGCTGGTGGTTTGCTTGGAGGGGAAAGTGGGGCAGAGCGGGTAGAGTAGAAGTGGGCCCTGCTAGGGGCCCGAGCCCCTCCCGGGGAACTCCAGAGATCCAGTCTCGGTGTCCCAGTGGAGCGGGGAGGAGAGGGGGCCGCTGGCCAGCAGCTTCCATCAACGCACCCCGAGCCTTCCCTTTCCACCTGGGAGCTTCCCACCGCCCTGCCTGCCTGGGGTCCCCACCAGACGCAAGTGATGGTGGCCACTCCGCCGACTCTGAGTAAACAGCTGTGTGTTCTCACTAGAGTCGCCTGTGTTTATCTTACAGGGCATCGCGCCTCTCCAGTCGGTGGAAGAGAAGAGGAAGAGGCCGCGGCGGGAGCAGGGTTCCAGGGAGGCGCTCGGCCTGGTTGCGAGTTGGACCAGGTGGGCGAGCGCGGCCTCAGCACGGAGCGCCCCTCCTCTGGTCCCCGGGCGGTGCTTCTGGAGGCGATGCTTCTGGAAGCTGTGGAGACCAGGGTCCGCGTTTCGATCCCCCGGGTCGGAAGGCCGCCCTCCCTGCTCGCGAGTCCCGGCTGCCCGCACAGCCGCTGGTCCTGCTTTGACCGCACCTGCAGCTGCTCGCTTGGAGCGCCGCCCGCACCCCCCCCCCCCGCACCCTCTCCTGCCCCCGCATCCTCTCCTGTCCCCCGCACCCTCTCCTGCCCCCGCATCCTCTCCTGCCCCCGCATCCTCTCCTGCCCCCGCATCCTCTCCTGCCCCCGCATCCTCTCCTGTCTCTGCATCCTCTCCTGCCCCCGCATCCTCTCCTGTCCCCCGCACCCTCTCCTGCCCCCGCATCCTCTCCTGCCCCCGCACCCTCTCCTGCCCCCGCACCCTCTCCTGCCCCCGCACCCTCTCCTGCCCCCGCACCCTCTCCTGCCCCCGCATCCTCTCCTGTCTCCGCATCATCTCCTCCCGCTCCACGGAGCTCATGGTCTCCGTCGTCCATCTCAAGTGTAGTGAGCGCGGCTCACTGTTTTATCACTGCCTCGGCTGCTCACCACGTGAGGGAGGAGTGTCTTCCCTCTGTCTTTGCTTTCAGGTTCATTCAGGTTCCTCGGGCAAACCTCGGTTTCTTCCTGTCGATTTGGACTTGAACTTCCTGAAGAAGCTCCCAGTGGAGCCGATTGTGGCTTTTGCCGCTGGCGGAGGCTGGGGTCTCACCTCAGGGCAGAATGTCTGGGTCTGGCACCTGTCGGGCTGCCCCTGTGGGCGGAGCTCCCTTTGGACAGACCCGGGGCTCCACTCCCTACTGACCTTGCAGGTAGACGGGTGGACTCGGGCACAGGCTGGGGGCTGTGCTGGCCTTGGGCTCCTCACAGGTACTCTCCGTAGGGCGCAGCCCGGAGGCCGGCTTGGGCTGCACTTGGATTCCTGGTGCAGGCGGGGCCGGGTTACACTGTGGCCGAAGCTGAAGCCAAGGGGGCCCCGGACCCTCACGGTTAGGCTGCCTTGGCCGTTCTGCACGGAGGCCTGGCCGAGGCTGGCTCTCTCCCAACGCGGGGGTTCCTGCTCTGATTTGTGCCGGTGGAGAGGGCGCTGGGCGTGGGCGGCAGCGGCGGTCTTCTTCCCCTGCCGGCTCGCTGGCTGCGCTGTGGCCCTCCGCCCCGTGCCCTGATCCTCCTCCGCATCTGCGTTCCTCCTCGGAGTGTTCTCAGAGCAGCAGTTAGAGGTGGGAATGTGCTGCTTGCAGCTGGCGGGGGTCCTGTGCCGTTCCTGGGGGCGGGGGAAGGAGTGCTGCTGTTAGATCCGCTGAAGGCTGAGGCTTCAGGGTGACCCGGTAGCCCTCTGGCTCAGATCTCTTATAACCCAGGAGCAGATACTGGAACATTACCTTGTCTTTCCAGCCTCTCAGTGAGTCCTGGATCTCTGTCTCCACGTGTAACCATGGACGCCATGAATTCAGTCTGCCCGGGGTCCTGGTAGTCAGAGAGTGGCACCATGTAGAGCTTTAGTTCCTCATAGCCATGACCCACAGTAATCCACGGATCCTTCACAGTTTGCTCTGACGGGCCTCTCTTGTTGGGACCGAGAATGAGACATTTCTCTAGCAGATATTCGCATTCCATTGACAAGAATGGAACGTGATATATTCTGCTCAGAACCCGCTCCCACAGCTCCTTGAGTTTCCGTCCTTCAAAAGGCAGGAATCCATCGGCCAGTGTAGACAGGATGACTTCCTGTGGTTCTTCCCTGGAAGAGTTCCGGGCAGCATGAGGGGCACCACCCCAGAAGGTGTCCAGCTTGTTGTAAAAGGTGCATTTGTTGCTGAAGCCCAAGTCTGATGTTCGTGTTCACATGCAAGAGCAGGTTTTCTGCCTTTAAGTCTCTGTGGACAGTACCCTCCTGGTGGACTCTGCTTTCAGCTGCTTTGCTTTCCTACTGCCATGAGCCACGAGGTGCTCAGACACCTCTCCTCCACTAGCGTCCTCCTGACAAGCGGAGAGTTTCCTCAGCCTCCGTCACTTCAAATACTTCACTATGTTGGGATGATCCAAGCCTTCATGATTCCTGCTTTGCGGGACAGTCTCCGGAGGCTGGAGGAGTTCCGCTGAGTCTCATCAAAGATCTTCACGGCTCTCGCTTCCCCAGCCAGGATATGCCGGCCAACTTCACCGTAGCCCAGTCTCCCTTGATGATGGTCTCGAGGATCTGGAGGAGACCATGTGAATCTGAGTCTCTCCTCAACAGAGACGGCTCAGAGACCCCACAGCACGCTGGACTCACTGCTGTGCTTGGAGTCAAGGCGTCCTAAGGTCGGCTTACATCTGGGAAGAGCTGTTGAGAAGCTTGGTCCAAATCAAAAGAAAATCAGTTCAAAGTTCACCCCATGAGCTGGTCTTTATGACTGAATCAAAACACAATGCCAGACAAAACTAAGAATAATCAAAAGCAAATACCAACAAACTAATTTAAAAAGAAGAAACTAAGTAAAATAAAGAGAAACTGAGAAAAGTAGAAATAAAAGAATAAAGAAACAAGAACAAAAAATGAATAAAGAAAAAAAGGGAAAAACAAATAACAAACAAAACAAACAGAAAACCCACAGTGCCAAAGCGGAAAAAACTAACTTTGGTCAAATCCTCCCAGGTCACTGAAAAGCAGCTTTCTGAGCTAGAAGGACTGATAACCTAGGCTCAGCTAGAGATTTATCTAGTTCTTGGAATTTAAAAACAATGGCTCCATTTGAGGTCATAGAAGAAATCGACCTGTCATGACTGGGATCATCCACAGTGATTTCTCACTTTTTGGTCTCCAGAATCCTTTACTCGTTTTTTAAAAAAATATTGAGTACCCCAAAGAGCTTTTTGTTTATGTAGGCTGGAGCAATCAGTATTTACCTTGTTAGAAATTAAAACCTGGAGGATGCTTCAGCAGCCTTTTCATTTCTAGTTTGAAAAGCTGTAATAATTTTTGGCTTTTAAAGAGCTCATTATGTCTACATTTAAAATATTTAATCATCTTTTCTTTAAACTCTAAGTGATTGTTCTCAAAATGGTGCCACAACTTAACTGGTATCACGATTCTATACCAAAATGTTCTGTTGCATAAGACACAGTAAGGTCCTTTATTAACATCTGAGGGAAGATAGCTATCATCATATTTCCATTTCTTGTTTATAGTTTTGCCCCGTTTCTTTGCAGTGGATTCCTCTCTCCCATGAGCCAAAGTTTCAGCATCTTTAAATGTAGAAGTTGCAGCTGTGAGTTGAGAAAGCATATCTACTCTTTTTAAGCCAACAATCCGCCGTGCTCTGTGTCCCTCTTATTTGGCTTGGGATGGCGGGTAGGGTAGTGGCATCTGGGTGTTGTCACCAGTAGCTCGGAGAAGGAAACCAAGATGCCCCTGCATGATTTTTTTAAAACGTTTTATTGATGGATAATATAGATACAGAAAATTGCACAAATCATGTGTGCCACTTGGTGGCTGGTCACAAATTGAACTCACGTACTTAACCGGCATCCAGGTCAAGAAACAAGATGTTACCAGCTCCCCCTGCCACAAGCCCCTTTCCAGTCGCTTTCTCCATGATAGTAATCACTATTTCGTCTTCTAACAGCATAGGTGAGTTTTGCTTGTTTTTGAACTTCACGTAACTGGAATCACACAGTATTAAACCCTTTGTGTCTGCTTTCTTTGCTCGCTATTTTTGTGAGATTCATCTATATTGCTTACTTTGTTATTCTAAATGCTGTATAGGTAGCCCATTTTTTATCCATTTTGCTGTTACTGGGCATTTGGGTATTTCTCAGTTTCTGGCTGTTAAGAATAGTGCTTCTCTGAACATCCTTCTCCAGTGTTTGGTGAATATTTACGTGGCTTTCTGTTGGATATATACCTAGAAATGGGACTGATTGCTTAAGAGAGCTGCATATTTTTGGTTTTAGTAGACACTGCAATTTGTACCAATTTATACACCCACCAATACTAATACATAGTATTGCCTGCCCTTTAATTTTAATCTTTCCGTGGGTGTGTGTGGTTTTAATTTGCATTTCCCTGATGCCTAATAAAGTAGAAAACCTTTTCATGTGTTTACTGGCCCTTTCCTTTTCTGTGAAATGCAGGATCAAGTCTATTGTCCCTTTTTCTATTGGGTTGCCTGCATTTTTCTTACTGGTTTGTAGGTATTCTTACATAGTTTGGTGTGAATGTTTTGTTGGGTTTTGCCCTGGACATACATTTCCTCTCCTCCCCACCCATCCCTTTAACTCTCTGATGCCACCTTCTACTATTTTATCAATTGCTCATCCCTTCCCTGCAGTTGAACTTCCTTCTTCCTTGAATATGCCCTACTAGGCACACTCCCACCTCAGTGCTCTGCACTAGCTCCTACTTCTTCCTGGAATGTTCTTTCCCCAGATCCACTTAGCCCTCTCCCTTACCTCCTTCAAGTATTTCCATCCAGTGTCACCTTAGTGAGGCCTTCCCTGATTTACATCTTTGGTCTTATAAGGTATGTTGCAAGAACTATCTGCCACCCCCAATCCATTGCTTTCATTTCTTTTTTAAAAACTTTGTATTATGTAAAATTTTAAACATACACAAAATTAGAAATATTAGTATAAAGGCCCTTCCTCACAATCTTATTGCAATCTTATTTTATTCATAAATACTTCAGTCTGCATCTTTAATAGGTAAATACCTGTTTTTTAGAACACAGACATCATGCCACCATCCAATCTAAGAAAAAGTAATAGTATCATATAATCCTAGTCCATATTCAAGTTTCCCATTTGTCTCAAAGATGTTTTGTTACAGTTGATATGTTTGAATAAAGGTCTAAACAAGATGTACCTGTTGCTCTATTATTTTTTCCCATAGCAACATTACCATTCAAATGCTACATATTTTGCTTACTTATTGGCTATTTTTCTGTCCCTCTCCCATTAGACTATCTATTCCATGTGAGCAGTGATTTTTGTCTGTTTTGTTCTTTGCTGTATCTCCAGCACATAGAACAGTTCCTGGTACATAGTAGACATGAAATAAATGTTTGTAGAAGGAATGAGTGAATGTGTGGGCAAGACGGATGTAATAGCCCGAGGGTTATGCTGTGTCAACAGGGTCACATCTGTTGTTTTCCCTTTCTAAAACTTGGGGCAACTTTTCTGAGCCTCAATTTTCTCATCGGTGATATGGGACCAATAACACCAACTTTTCAGGGTTATTTTGAGAATTAGACAAAAATGAGTATACAGTGCCTGGCAGCTATTACACTCTCAATGTAGCTACTAATTTTATTTTTCATTGTTAACTGCCTTTGTTAGCCATATCTGTAAGACATAAACAGATGAAAAGACTGTAGTGAAGAACTTGGCCTTTCCCAAAGAGAGGTCTGGCCTTTGTCCCTGGCTCCTGGGAGGTAACCTGTAAACCCTTGGAATTTTCTGAGTGATAGGAATGTCTTTTTAATTTAGTTAATGCTAATGAGGTGACTCCTGGTGGGCCCCTTGGGACCCTTGATATCAGCCCTACCTCTGGGGTAAGGGAGACAGCTGAATGCTGAGTTCAAGGACATGGGGCCAATCAATCAATTAATTATGCCTTCATAGGAAGTATCTATAAAAACTCTAGACACTGAAGATTGGGTGAGCTTCCCTGGTTGGCCATGCTCCATGCATATTGTCACATATCAGTGATGGGAGGGTAATCTGTCCTGAGGGTAAAGAAGCTTTATGTTTGGAAACCTCCCAGACTCTTCCCTACGTGTCTCTTCACTTGGCTAATTTTTTTTTATCAGTATCGTTTCTCTGTAATAAACTGTAACCATGAGTATAAGCTTTCAGTTAACTCTGTGAGTCCTTTTAGTGTATGATCAAGGCTTAGGGTGGTTTTGGGAACCCGCTGGATTTACAGTTTGTGTCATAAGTGAGGACAGCCTTGGAGACTGTGCCTTTTAACCTTACAGGTGGACTCTATCCTGGCAGTTAGTATCAGAAGTTTTGGTAGACTTGACATTCTGAAGGACTATACCCTCAAACCTCACCTTTGGGCTAACTGCAAGTAGTTGGTGTTAGGAGAAGTGGGATTCAGGGGAATGACCCTGACTCACTGAAATATGTGGTTTGGGAAGAGAAAGGATGAGAGAGCAGGGCTTGACAAACCTTTGATTCCTGGTTGGCCACAGGGTCACCCATGGTATGGAATGGTGGCTGTGCTGTAATCAGTTACTGGAAGTAGGAAAAGTCACAAGTGGAATATAGAAATGATGAATCCAGCTCCTCAGGAGTTAGCTCATTGGATGCATAAGGAAATGCAAAGTAACAAGAAAAAGGCAGAATACACAGTTCTTTGGTTATTGTTATTTATAGAGAGCTAATATAAAAGTAATCGAGAGGAGTGGTGGACCCAGTGACCGAGCTTGGATTTTGGCAGGACTGAGCTTCTGTTTCCAGCCTAAGGACCACTGCCACTGGGTAAAGTTCAACTGAAAGAAAAAACTGTGTGGTACATCCTGACACTGGGACAAAATTGAATTCTGGCCATTCTGTGTTACATCCTCTAGCCTCAGGGCCCCTAGCGATGGGTAAAAAGAAAAGCAGAAGAAAGTCTTAGGTAGATCCTGACACTGGACAAAACTTGGATCCCAGCCTGTCCATGGTACAGCCTCTGGCCTCAGGGCTGCTGCCACCAGGTCAGGTTAAAATGAAAGTAAGAGTAAGTGAGGGTACTTTCTGATGCTGGGCAAGCTTGAATTCCAGCAGGCTGAGCTAGAGCGCCAGTCTCAGTCACTTCCAATGAGAAAAGCTATGATGAAACAACAGCACATCAGTGTATATGTGTACAAAGGTTTCATTTTACCTCTCTGAGTTCCTGGAAAGTGCAGAGCTTAGTCTAAAGTCAGGTCTGAAATGGCATTTAGTAAATACTTTTGCATGGTGTATTAGAATACTAGACTTGGTGTCCAGAGATCTGCTTTTAAATCCCTTCCTTACCATTTATTCTCTTTTTGACTTGGGCTGCCAAACAGAATACCAATGACTGGGTGGCTTAAACAAGAGAAATTTATTTTTTCACAGTTCTGGAGGCTAGACTAGGGTACCATCAGGATTGATGAGTGAAGCCTTTCTCCTGGGCTTGCAGACTGTGTCCTCACATGGCTTTCTTCTGCGTGTGCACACAGAGAAAGATATCTCTGGTGTCTCTTCCTCTTCTTATAAAGACACCAGTGCTATAGGATTAAGGCCTCATACTTATGACCTCATACAACCCTAATTACCTGCTTAAAGGCCTTATCTCCAAATACAGTCAGATTGGGGGGTTAGGACTTCAACATATGAATTGGGGGTGGGCTGGGGTGGGATACAATCCAGTCCACTGTAGAAATGTTGCTTAATTTTAGTTTGTATCTCATATGTGTCTTGCTTGGTAGGCCTGAAGACCAAATAAGGAGATGTATGTAGTAGACACTTAGTACTTGACTTTAAAATGTGTATCAATTTATTTGGTAGACCTCTGCTATGCACTAGACTATTGAGAGGAGGGGAGATGATAAAAGGAACTTAGAATTTATATAAGTAGATTGAACAGATTACATGTAATTTGATTATATGTTGATTTTCAGCTTATAAACTGATTTTCAGCATTTATGAAAATCACGTAGGAGTTTTTGGAGAAAGAAAACATTCATTTCCTGGATTTATATGCATTCTTTTTACAATGAGCACAAATGTTAAATAAGCCACTTTTAGTCATGACTGGTGGGATTGAACATCACCAGAAAGTAATTGATGTTAGAGACCTTTGAAATCTATGAAGTGAAACACAAATGTAAAGCGTTTGTGTTATATTTACACCCTGCATCTTTCTCCAAAAGGCTTTGAGGTAGTTTATAATAAAACCCCAAACCCCAAAATGCATTTGGTTGTTTCAGTTTTTTTATTGACATCAGTCATGAGTAGTGGAGCTAGCAGTTTGAGGGATTTGTCATTTCTGTGACTGAGAACAAGCCACAGCCAATTAAAAGAACTTTTAGGTTGCAATGGGCCTGACACTTTTCGTGCAGATCTGACACAGGTAACATAGACTGTGTACATAACCAACTTCTTAATCTGTGCTTTCCAAACAACATTTGCCGCACAATCCAGATAATTTTCACCACGTGAAAAACAAGGACTCATCTGGTGGTACAAAAATCCTAATACAATTTTACAGCAAACATTATGTATGTGCTTGCCATGAGCCAAGGGTCAATGCCTACTTGCCAAAACCACCAGGAACACATCACTAGTTGTAGCATTTGGGCTTATTACTCACTGCAGCAAGGGAGAAAGCACATCATAAGGAACTGAGGGGCTTCTCAGTAAGAGGGTATTAGGAGGTGCCTATTATAGGATTTGGTTTCTTTTAGGTGATTTTGTGGAGGGCTTAAGGAAGCAGGAGTTTGCTTTGAATTGGATGTCAGGAAGCTGGGTTCATTCTATGAAAAAAAAAGGCAGAGAGGAGTGAAGCCGTGTACGGTCAGGCCACTCAAGATGGCTGTTCTCTTGCTCTCTGTACATCCCCTGCTGGACCAGTGCCTGCTTCTCTTGTACCTTTCTCACCTGACTGACCTTCCTACTTGCCCCAGGCCCCAGCTGGTGATTGTTTTCATCAAAGGGGCCGTGAGAGACATGCCCATCTGCTGGTTTCCCTGGTAACTAATGAGCCCACCTGACATCAATTCTCCTGTAACTGATAATCTTCCCCCCGCCGCCCCAGGAGTGAAGACTGCCGCCATGTCCTGCCGCGGTGGGGTGTCGCTCCAGGACCTTGCTTCAGACCTGTAAGCTCCCCCATTCATTAAGTCTCTGTTGCTGATTCCAGGCTCTTTCTTTAGTCAGGAAGCTGGGCAAGCACAGGCCTGGTAGGCCTGCGGGGTGCTGCTCAACAAGCCATCAGGAACGGCAGGAGTGGAGGACTGACTGTGGGAGAAGGCAAACAAAATTAATGAAGCAGAGAGTTTATCTTGTTCATTTGGGGGGTGGGATGGGCAAACAGTAGGCCCTTTGTCTGGGGTGGGTGGTTTGTGCAGTTAGTGGCGGTAAGAGAGGGCTAAGCAATAGGTTGGGGCTAGATTATAGAAGGCCTTGAATGTAGGAAATGGGGAGCCACTGAAGATGTTTGGAAGGAGTGCCAAGAAATCATAAGAAATATTAACAAGCGCTCACAGCTCACCCTGATGTTCCTAACACGGAAGTGGCTTTCGTACTCTTCTGACCATGTTATGGTAAGAAATACATTTTACACCAAAACCTAGTACACACACACACGCACACGCACGCCTGAAACTTAAGTTCAACAGAACACGACTCAGCCTCGCTACATGAGCTGCCCTCTATTTCCCATTCCATTCGACTACTCTCCACCTCTCTCTATGCCACTTCTCTCTGTTCTATCTCATGCTGGCTTTTACTCACTAAATTGATTTTTCTTCCTACTCAGGAATGGCCTGAGGTTTGCAAACTATTGTTTTAAGGAGATGAATCAATGTGATGAGGGGAAATAGGAGTAGGATGGCTGTTCATAGGGAACAGCAATAGTGCATTTACCAAAAAATTCATTAATTCATTCCATCAAAAACATTTATTAAGTATCTCCTACATACCAAGCATGAAGATACAAAGATACCCAGACCCAGTAGTGCCCTTGAAGAGCTCACGGTCCGCAGGGAAGACAGGTAGTCAATTCACTGTTGCAAGTCTTTAATAGATAGTTGAGAAAATATTGCAGGATGATCTAAACTACCTGAGGAAACTAGGGAAGCTTTTACAGAGAAAAGGGCATTTGAGGTGGTTCTTGAAGACTGAGTTTGCTAAAGGGAGGGAACTGGTGGAGTGTATCCTAAAGGGAAGAGTCCTATGACAAGGACATGGAGGTTTGAAAGCACAAAGTGTGATCCGGGTAGGGTTGCCAGATTTAGTAAACAAAAATAGAGCATGGGGAATTCCCTGGTCGTCCAGTGGTTAGGAGTCTCTGCTTCCACTGCAGGGGCCATGGGTTCTATTCCTGGTCGGGGAACTAAGATTCAGCCCCGCAAGCCAAGTGGCGGGGCCAGAAAACAAAAAATAGAGCGCAGCCAGTTAAATTTGAATTTCAGATAAACAATAATGTTTAGCATAAGTATACCCCGTCAGTGGCTGGACCACAGGCGAACCTGGGGGTGTACTGGGATCACGTTGTGAAATGTCATGAGAGAATAAGAATCTCCCCTCTAGACTCAAGCTCACACTGAAGGCTAATTTGAGGAATAGTTATAGAATGCTTGGGAAGAAATTTAAAAAATAAACACAGAAAAATATTCAGCCCTTGATTCTTTAGCTTATTAACAATAAAGGTAGAATCCCAGTGTGTGGGTGGGATGATTTTTAATTATTAATGATTATTCATTGCATTTGAGTAATTCTTTCTCACCTTCTATCCTGCTGATTTTAATTGTTTCCAAGAGGCCTTTGTCCCCGTGTTTAGTTGAGAAGAGGGAATGAACACATTTTGCCCTGTATACTGATTTCCTATTACATTCTAGCCTGAAGTCACATTTAGGTTGGTAACAGTCATGGAATGAATAACACGTGTGTGATCAGCCAAGTGAATCTTTGTTGTGTTTAAGCAGTTTCCCAGATGTAATAGACACAGGTCGTGTATCTTTCATCCTGTCCCCTCTACCCGCCTCCCACCCCCGTTTGTGGAAACGGTTCCCCTTCCTCAGCTACCCTTCAAAATGTTGGAAGGGTGGTTCCTGGCAGGCCAGGGGGACACGTGACCCAAGCTGGACCAGGTTGACTTCTGTCTCTCTTGTCATAGTTGTACTTGTGACTTTAAACTCAGGAGCTCATGGTAGCCGTGTTTTTCTGCCATAGGGGCTGGAAAATCAGAGGAAGTCAGTCAGTACTGGGAGGTGGGGGAAGGGGACATGGACAGCCATTCAGTGAAGGAAGGAGAGAGAGCGTGAGCGTTTGTGTTAAAGCAAAAGCATACTAGAGTGAGAAAGTGAAGAACGAAGAGACCCAGAAAAAGAGGAGAGAGCGAGAAGGAGCTAGAGACAGAGACAGACAGAGATAGACAGACAGACAGACAGACAGATAGATAGGGTTGATTGCATTCCTATCTTTGGGTTTTGTGCCATTTTACCTTCTGATGCTTTGATGTTTAAGATCACTTATGGTGGATTCTCTGACTTGAAACAAGAGTACTAATTAAAAAATCAGATCACTAAAGTTGTATTGAAAACCACTGTGATTCTCGTGGTTGAGTGGGGATTATGAGAGGGGTATTCACTCAGTAGGTAGAAGCTGACCCCAGAACTCCTTCATGGCACACAGGAAGAAGTATAGTCTTCATTAAACTGTGTGCACTGCTGCACGTGACAAAAACTACTCAGGCACACAATTTCTCTTTTCCTCCTGGAGCGAGTTCTGGATTTGTTCTAGGAAAAACCCGTGGGTTTAATTTGAAGCCAGTTTATTTTGGTTGGTTGGGTAGCTGTTTTGTGGTACTTTTAATACTACACAAATTGGTGTTTCCCAGGGTGAGTTCTGTGCTCTCTGAAGCTGCTAGCTCAGCCATGGAATAAAGGGGGGAGGGTGGTTCTGTGGTCGGGTCACGCTGGGGTTAGGTAAACCACTTTGTAGTACCCTGCGGAGCCTTTGCTCTGCTCATGTGCATTGTGAGTTTCTAAAAGGGAGAGAGCTGCTGCCGCATTTCCTAAACTCACTTGACCACGGCATGGAGTATTTCATTGGACTAGCATCTCCCAGGACACACTGTGGGATAGGATGGCTGAGCACATATGGTGTGGCAGGGTGGCCATCCCTCCTCCTTTGTGTAAGAGGGGACGTCTCCCACCCAGGGCCTCTGGCACGTGGCTTTGCTTTCCAGGTGACAAGAAAATGATCTGACTGCCAGTGATTCTCCAGTACTCTTGATGTTGCTAAGAGAAGAACAGATTATTTAAAAAAGCATCACCCAATAGAAAGGGAAAGCTTGGCACAGTGTGTATCTAGGTCAGGGGGTCCACAGACAAGAGATCCATGGAGAAAATTCAGGTGCTCTGTAAACCTGGATAAAAAAGAAAACTGTGTGTTCATTTTCATTAACCTCTGACCGAAATTTAGCACTTCCTACGGTTATGAATGTGGCAACAGACCCTGGTAGTATGAGCAGAACCTGTGACTTTGTCAGCAATAGAAATCATAGGCTTAACCATATTATGTCACAGTTGTTGCAGGTTTTTCAGAATATCATTTATGCTTCTTGCTAGTTTGAAATTATGGTAATTATTTTGCCTGCCATTAGATCGATCTTGTTATTTAATGCATTACTAAAGAAGCACATATTTACCAAAGTGGTTTTTTTTTTTGGCCACAGTGTGCAGCATGCAGGATCTTAGTTCCCCAACCAGGGATCAAACCCTGCCCCCTGCAATGGAAGCACAGAGTCTCAACCACTGAACCGCCAGAAAAGTCCCTCTCTGGGATTTAGGTGCCTTTTGTGTAATCTTCACTGGGTTGTTTCAGAGAGAAAGTGGAAAATTAGCCAGGTGAGAATATAATCTGTAGTCGGTTAAATTGTGGCCCCTAAAAGATATATCTAGGTCCTAATCTCTGGTGTTTGTGAATGTGACCTCATTTGGAAATAGGGTCTTTCCAGATGTATTTAAACTAAGAATCTTGAAATGAGAACATCCTAGATTTAGGATGGGCCCTAAATCCAATGACAGTGTGCTTATACGTGACAGAGAAGGAGAAGACTCAGAGGCACGTAGGGAATAGGGCCATGTGAAGACAAAGACAGAGATTGGGGTGATGCAACCACAAGACAAGAAATGCCAGAAGCCACCAGAAGCTGGAAGAGGCAAGGAACACATTGTGAGGACACAATGAAAATGTGGTTGTCTGTGAACCAGGAAGCAGGCCCTCACCCGACACCAAATCTGCTGGCGTCCAGATCATGGGACTTCCCAGCCTCGAGAACTGTGAGAAATAAAGTGTTGTTTATAAGCCACCCCATCTATGGTATTTTGTTATAGCAACCTGACTGGACTAAGACAGACATTCTTACGCAGCTTCACCACATTTTCCATTGATTCAGAGTCCAGCCCCAGTTGGTTTTGAGCTTCATTTATCTATATTTCTCTCCAGCTACTCTCTCTCTTTTCTTCTCCTTTTATGATAGAATCAAAGGCACCAAAAGACCTAATAATTACTTCCTGTCTTATTCAGAGAGTTGTGTCAATGGCCCCAAATCAACAGGCGTGACTATACCTACCTGATCTGATTCTGTACAAATACATTTTCCCTCCTCTTGTGAAGGTCAGGAGGCTGGAACGATGAGAGACCTGGAAGGAGACGATTGAGGGAGGTCCCACTCTTTCTCTGGGCATTGCCCTGCTCCCACCCGCAAGAGCCTATATCCACACCCTGCCCCTCTACTTGTTCCTCTACTTTTACACACAGGAGCAGGAGAAGAAGGCTTTGCATGGAGGCGATTGTTACTGGCGTGTCACTGTATGGGGTGGTGCCCTTCCGGGGGCCATTTGCGGAAATGCCTAGGAGTTTCCTGAGAGAGAATTTAAGGTAAGGGAAGAGAGAATGGGAGAACACGAATTTGGTCTGGGGAACGTGGCTCAGTGTGAAAGGGAGGGGAGACTTTGGGAGTATTTTGCATCCCACACCTGCCATCCCTCCCTCCCTCCCTGTCCGAGGCACTTGTGCCAGAGCCTCGAGGAGTGGAGACTGAGATAAAGTACATTAAAGCTCCTCTATCACTGCAGTTTCCATACGTGGTGACTCGGGTACATGCAGGGAGTGAAGGCAAACCTTTCTGCCAGCTCACTGGGGAACAGGTGGCCTGGCCAAGGACACCAGGCTCAGCTTGGGCTTTGGAGAGAACAGTGGCAGGAGTGTCACCATGGCACGTGGAGCAGGGAGGAGAAGCCCCATGGAGATTCCATGGAGCTCCTAGACACATTTGGGGGTGGGGGTTGGACTAGGGCAGGGCTGGATTCTGCTCTTGTGGGTGGAAATGGAGCCAGAGAAACAGGGTTTTACTTCTCTCTTCTGTTTCTCTTATGGAGACTCTGGTTTTGACTCCAGGCTGGAATGACCTGGGAAACACTGGTGACAGTAGGGGTCTAATGCCAGTCACATCTGCTGAAAGCCGTCAGTGCTGGAGCTCATTGAAAAACCATAAGCTCACTTTTAAAAGCCAATGAAAAGAACTTATAAAACTTGCAATTTAGTGAAACTGATCAATAAAGATAATTTATTTTGTATAGATGTGGATAGTCAACTTGAATTACGCAATAAATCTCCAGGGTTAGGACACATTAAGGGCATCCTATCCTTTCTTCTGTTCGCATCATAAACTTGCAGTCGTGTGGCCAAAAGCTGCACCTGCAGTGAGAGGGCAGCTTTGGTCCTGCCCCTTTCTTCTCTGCTGCCCGGGCTGGCTCAGTGATGAGGATGTGTAACGCTTCAGGGGGCTTCCTGGTTCTCTGAGTGAAGGTCCTGCTCAAAGGAGCTTCCAGAAAATGTCTCTGTGGCTCTCCTCTCTCCCCTCGGTCTCTCTCAGCCATCTCAGGCCTGTCAGTCAGGAGGTGTCCAGTATCTGGGAGCGTCTCAGCATCTCCACTCAGGCCTCCACGCACCCAGCAGCTTCTCCCGGAAGAGCAGCTGGGAATCCTGGGGATCAGGGACTCCCACTGGGTCACCTTTAATTGTGGGGAAGTGTTCTGGCTTTTCAACCAAGTGCTGTGGTTACTGAGCTACCATGGGCAAGGTGCTGTGTGCTAGGCAGAGTGGGGAAATCTGCAGGGCTCTGTGTACTGCCGCCACCCTTAAGAGTGTTTAGGGAAAGAGAACACACACTGAAATTAGAAAAGGAAGAGAGAAGAAAGCAACAGGACGGTGTCATGTAATGGCTAAGAGCTTGGGCTCTGAACTCCCAGTGGCCCTGGGTTGACCTCGTAGGTGCGGGTCTCAGAACTCCTTGTCACCCGGTCGACACTACCCTTATGTAAAGGAACTGGCATCCTGTCAGGTCCCAGGTGCTGGTGGGCGACCTAGAAAATTGTGAGGAAGTCCCTTCAGGAAAGCTCAGGTCCCCTGAGGTGTGGGACAGAGGCATGAGCACATCACCTGCCTGTATATGCTCCTGGGTTGCCGTGAGGATTACTAGAGCTGATTTATGAAAAGCAGCCAAATAGCACAGCTACTAGCACATAATAATCTCTCAAAAATAGTGCTATTATTGTTTCAGCAGGAAGAATTGCCAGACTTCTGAGGATGGAAGAAATTCCTGGAGGGATTTACTAGAGGGAAGAGATTTAGGCAGTTAGAGGCTTCTGGGGTGGGGGGATCTGAGAAAAGGTGACGTCAGGCAGATGTGCTGTAAGATGGCCTTGAAAGTGTCATCAACATATCACCTAGTGACTGGCCTTGGAACTGTGGAGGCAACCTTTATTAAAGATCTGTGGCTTTGTTACTGACCAGGGTTCTTGGCCTTCCTTAATCAATAGAAATTGATGAGAGGCCAGACAAGAAATTCAGGCAAGGCTTTAGTGGGGCCCCTGCTGCAGCAGGGGAGAGCGAAAGCAAGGGACAGTTTCCTTGCTCGTTCCCTGACGGGGGCGGGGGCTTTTGCCTTATATGGGGTGAGGGTAGGGGTGTGTCCAGGGGTCAGGCCGGAGGGGTGACTTAGGTGGTCTGCCCACCCCTTTGGTGGTGGTGTGTGCAGGGGCATGCACAGTACCCTACTTTTGCTCCTGGCCCTTCAGAAGTGGAAGTTGGATTTTTGGTCTTTTTGTATCTTATTGTCCATAATTTGCCCCAACTGTGCATGCACACAGGTATTTTTAGTCCCTTATAGTTTCTTTGTATTCTGTTGCTGAAGGAGACCTTTGTCCAGGTGCAAGCACTGCAGCAAAGGGTCCTGGGTCCCAGGTCCCAGCCTGTCTCAGCTTGAGTCCCACAGACCCAGGAGAGCAGGAGGTGTTTTGAGTGGCAGGACCTGGGGGGAGCCAAGGCCCAGAGGCCAAAGTTCAGGGGGTGTTGGGGGAACAATGGGTAAACCCCACCCCTTCCCAGTTGGAGCAGAGGTTGGGTGCAAACGGTAAAATCGCAGAGAGCATCTTTGAGGCTGTGACATAGGGAGGAGAGAGCTAAGGGGAGAAGATCAGATACTCGGGAAGTCTAGAGCAGCCCCAGAGGGAAGTCACCTGCAGGGCAGTGCTGGGGTGTATGTGGGATGGGGTGCAGGATACCTTTCCAAAGCAGGAGTCACCAGAGAAATACCTCTCCCGGCCCCGCTGGAGTGTATACCCTCCTCCCCAACTAATTCGAGGCTCACGCCCCCTTCCCTGCCCTGGGCTGCTGAGCGAGACAGCGGGGAGGCCCGAGGGGTGCCGCTTACTTTAGCAAACAGCGGCAAGCCTGTGCCAAAGAAGCCTGAAAACGATTAAGGCTGCAAATTAAAGTTTAGGAAACACACAAAATGAAACAGGGCCTTTTAATATGTAGCCCCAAATAGGCAAACTGCTCTGTTGGAGCTATTCAGCTGCTGTGATGCTGGGCTGCCTGCAGCTGCGCTCTTATAACTAACGTTGAGCAATGCACGAGGTGACCACAGCCTGTGAGGAAGCCGGCTCTGCACTGCGGCTCTCCGCCCTGCACCCTCCTGGACGCCAGGCGCTCCCTCCTGGCTTCCTGTACACCCAGAATGAGACGGCCTCCCCCTTTCCTGTCAGTAGGGGCAAGCCCAGAAGGATGAGGCTGAGAAAAGGTCATTCATTGGCTGTGGAAGCTGGAGATTGGGTGACCTTTGCAAGGGCAGCTTTCACAGGCCCTGGAAAGCGGAGGGCGCCGACGGGCTCCCCCACTAGGGGGCGTGCTTGGCCGACTCACCAGCCCCTCGGCAGCCGGCCTGTGCGGGGGGAGTGGGGGGGGGGCCTCCACCTTCCTCGCCCATGGAGGCCTTCACACCCTCTTCACAAGTGAGTACTTTAAACAACACCATTTTCCTTTTGTGTTATTTATTTCGAAACGAATATACAGAAAATTTGGAAAATACAGAAGACCACGGACAAAAAAAAAAAAAAAAAAAAAAATTGCCCACAATCCCTGAACTAAAGAATTCCTCTGTTAGCATTTTAGTGTGTAATAAGTTGAATTTTTTTTTCTTCTTTTTTTAAATTAAGTAACAGCTGGCATCGGCATTCATCTTTGGGGCGAAATTCTTTTTTCTTTCTCTTCTTTTTTTGAGAAAATAAACTGGTACATTTTCTGGTTCTTTTCTTTTTTGAGAAAAATAAACTGGTACATTTTCTGGAGAGCATCTTGCAAGAAGGAGAGAGATGGGGGTGTGGGGACCGGGTGTCCTCTGACAAAGGGGATTCAGAGGTGGGAGGAGGCTGGATGACCTGGCTTTTTTTTTTTGGCAACAAATTTAAAGAACATTTGTTGCATTGTGTGAATGGGTATTTTGGGGGTGCGGTGCGGAGGTGTTAATTTCAGGTCTACATCAAAACAAGCAGCGTAAACATGGAGTCTGGGAAGAGGGAACTCAGCAGGCCATGAGCACAGAAACCCACGTGAAGCTGCAGAAATCTCGGGGCGGGCGTTTGGGCTTATACAGTCTGTGGTGGACTGACGGGGGTGAGTCAGCTATATCCAGAAATTTGGGGAAGGAAAACATCCAGCTGGGTTATGTGTCGTGCTAGAAATTTATCGGTGAGATCTTACTTGCTTTTTTTGATTGTAACGTGCCTGACATTAAGCTTTTGATTGCTGAGGCATCCACTTCAAAGATATACATTTCCAACAAACACATTGCCAGCTACACAGCTAGATAAAGAGCCAGACCCCTTCCACCCATGAAGTTTCCCCTTTTTTTAGAAAGCTCTGGTTGCCCTAGATAACTGACCTTTTGACTGAGCCCTTGCTTTTCCTTCCTGCGCTTTAATTCTGGATCTTATGGTTTGTTTTTCTGAAGGGGGGTATTGAACTTATTACTTATTTTTATTAACTGCAGGGACATAGACAAATTCTTCACCTTTCCTTGTGTCATTGATAGAAATGTTACCGACTTAGGTTCTTGGACCCTTTAATTAATAGAAATTGATAAGAGGCCAGAGGAGGAATTCAGGCACTCATGCTTGCGGCACGAGGGCGAGAAAACAAGAAACAGGTGCCCTTGTTTGCTCCCTGGGAGCTGGTTCCTTAAATGGGGTAAGGGTAGGGGCGATTGGTGGGTTGAGCTGCAGGGGTGGCTTAGGTGTTCTGCCCACCCCCTTGGTGGTACTGTGTGCAGGGATTATAATGCAGTACCCTGCTTTTGCACCTCAAAAGTGGCGGTTGGTTTATGGTCTTTTTGTACATTGTTGTTCATAATTTGCCCCATCTGATCATGTGCGCAGTTATTTTTGGTTCCTTATGGTTTCTTTGTATGCTGCTGCTCTAGGAGATGGAGGAGATGTTTGTTCAGGTGCAAGTACTCTGGTAAAGGATCTCAGGTCCCAGATCCCAGCCTATCTCAGAAATAATAACAAAGTTCAAAAATACAAGATTCTGGAGGGAGAGTAAGGTTCTTCTGTAGTCTTTTCTTCCACAAGTGAGTTGTGACTCTTGATTCACAGGGTCTTCTGGGGATTTTTATGCTTTATCTTTTTTTTTCTTGATTTAGTTTTTCTGTTGTTTTTGTTTTATTGAGTACCTTTATTGTTTTCTTCTTTCCTGTTTTTGTCATATGTTCTCATCTTTTAAAAAATTATGTCTTTCTTTTTTACTAGCCATTTGTTGAATGCTTACTTCAATTGCACTGTTCTTTGGATTTGCTCATTTAAGATATATTTATCTCTATTATTGTAGTTACATCTCACAACTCTTTAAATGTGATGTGTTCTTTATCATCCTGTTCTAAATATTCTTTTTCCCCCAGTTTTATTGAGATATAATTGACATACACCACTGCATGAATTTAAGGTCTACAGCATAATGATTTGACTTCTATACGTCATGAAATGATTATCACAATAAGTTTACTGGACATCCATCATCTCATATAGATGCAAAATAAAAGAAAAAGAAAATATATTTTTTTCTTGTGATGAGAAATCTTAGGGTTCACTCTCTTAACAACTTTCATGTATAACATACAGCAGTGTTAGTTATATTAATCATATTGTACATTGTATGCCTAGTACTTATTTATCTTGTAACTGGAAGGTTGTACCTTTTGACTATCTTTTTCACCATACAAAAATATTACATAATTATTGACTATATTCTCCACGCTGTACATTTCATCCCTGTGATTCATTTATTTTGTACCTGGAAGTTTGTACCTCTTAATTTCCCTCACTTATTTCACTTATACCCCTTCCCACTGGCAACCACCTCTTTGTTCTCTGTATCTGTGACTCAGTTTCTATTTTGTTATGTTTGTTCATTTGTTTTGTTTTTGAGATTCCACATATAAGTGAAATCATACAGTATTTGTCTTTCTCTGGCTTAGTTCACTTAGTATGGTAATTCTTAAGTCCGTCCGTGTTGCTGCAAGTGACATTATTTCATTCTTTTTTATGGGGAGTAATATTCCATTGTATATATATACCACATCTTTATCCATTCATCCGTCAATACACACTTAGATTGCTTCCATTGGATCTTATGTTTTAAATTCACCAGTAAAGAGTGAACACGTGAAACACTAGGCACCCCACCCTTGACCCCAATAAAGGCAGAACTCCAGGTCCTTTCTCTTTCTCTCTCTCTGTCTACCTGTGACCTCTCTGTGTGGTCTCAGGTGTACCATATACCTTCCAGGACATGTGAGTAATAAGTCTTGAGTTTTCAAAATTCCCTGATAGTTATTGCTGAGGGTGTCTTGCAATTACAATAAGAACCACAACAGTCAGTCCAACCAAAATATTGGCTCCAAAAAGGAAATGTCTGTAGGGCTTGCCACAAGTAGTACAGGCCCAGTTTAATGTCCCCAGGCATTTCTGGTCAGTGGCATCACTATCAATAGGCTGAGACTGATCCAAAATGATATTGTTATTTTATATATACACACACACACACACACACACACACACACACACACACACACAAACACACACACACAGTTTTTATCCTGTTAAAATTTTTCTTATTTTATATTCTTGGTTATTTTCCCTGTCCATTAAAAAAAATATATATATATATATGCATGTGTGTAGAGATATATATATCTGTTCACACATGCATATATGTATATATACACAACATATATATATGTGTGTAAATACATGTATGAAACTTAAAATGTTTAAAAAGTGCAATATATTCCATCATTTAGATGAAATCCTGATGCCTAAATTTTGGATGTTGAGTGTGTTTGTACGGCAGTATTAAAGAAGACCTCCTGACCTGATTTTGAGGTCAGGGGTTGAATATTCACTTCTGAAATATCTTCCACAGCTCTGGCCTTTTCTGCCCCAAAAGACCACCCAGGAGTGCCCAGGCACAGTGACGACGATTCTTGCGTTGCACTGGACTATTTCAGGTGTGTGTTTCTACTTCCTCCAGTACACTGGGAGCTCCCTGATCTCAGGACACCTCATGTCCCATCTTCGCAGCACAGCATCAAGCATACTGTGTAGTTTCAGGACATGTTTTAAATAAACATGAGTATTGAGTCAATGAGCAGACCTCCCCGCCCCCACCGAGTCATGGGCGGACACCCACCTCCATCAGGCTTTTCGCATTTTGGTGAAGTGGCATTCTAAGCTGACAGTTAAATCTGCTGTGCACAGTGCTTAGTTGAGCCTTGAGGAGGTGAGCTTTCATGATTCCTGCATCCAGGTAACTGGACTTACATAGATTCTTTTCATGTGTGACACCCAGTGGGTTTTCCCAAGAGTGTTTTGTACTGTCCATTGTTCTGCTTTCTGAAGCTGAAAGTGAGTGGTGGAGGAGATGGGGAAAGAGGGGACAAGCTGACATGCCTTGATATTCGGTTATTATTTTGACTTTCCATAGGTAAACACTAAAGATTGAATTCCAATTCTGAAAGAACTTAAGACCTCTAGAGGAAAAATGTGAGAACCAAAACTCGTGTCTTGCTATTTTGAATTTGAATGGTTCAAAGGATGTCCATGCACGCAATTTCACCCAGTCTATGATTCTGTAAACTTTATTGTTTTTAACATTTCTGATACCTGAAGAATTAAGCTAACTAAAAGATAGTCTTCTTTTTATTGGCATCTGAGAAGGACCTTCCAGAACCAACACATCCTTTGTGTGGGAAGTGTTTCCTTTGCTTTTTTCCCCCCAGTAGTTTCTGTTTAGAAAAGCTGAGTCCTGGCGCCTGTGTCAAACAGGTCTCTTTCAGTGGCAAGTAGAGTAGATGGAGTGGCCACTAGGCAGCGTGATTCCTTTTTCTCTTCCTACACCACTTGTCGAAGATTATGCAATACATACAGCAAGCTCAGAGAAAAAGAAAACTATAGGTGTTTTTCAGACATTCCATTCAACAGAAGTTGGCCTTCTCCAATTTTTTTTCCTCTCTCTTTCACCTTCTTATTACTGTAACAGAATTTCAATGAGTTAAGATACTTAAGACCAAATCAACTGCCTGGCTATTATACTCTTTGCAAAATAAAAAAGGAAACTAACTTTAAAAAACAGAGAAATAGATGATGTCTTCAATAAAAACACATGCTTTTCAGAGTGCTTGGAAGCTTAGAATCTAGAATCTTAGAATCTCAAATCACTAAAAGAGTCCATGGAGTTGACATAACTAAACCCCTGGGGAATCTGTACTAGCACACTTTTTAGTGGCCACGGCAGACATCATTAACTAATCACAGTATTTTTCACACTGTGCAGAGACAGGACCTCAGAATCCTTCTCAGCAAACCATTTTGGTTCTTTATTGATTCATGGGAGGTGGTATTCAAGATGAAAGCTCTTTGCCCATTGTGACTTAGGCATACTACCCACTGTATAATGGGTAGTATAATTCTTATAATGCCTTGGATAGGTGATTCAGGGTTTCCCCTTTCTGCTTCCAATTGATCTCTGTAGCTCCCAACAATTATATATACCATGAAGTTCAGACAAATGAAATGGTCTCTGGTTCCCAAATAAAGCCTTGGTTGTTCTTCTATTACTTTGTACGTCTCCAGCATTGTTACTGCCCTAATAACATTCCAGCATCCCTCAATGATCCAAAGCTGCCATTGCAGTAAAGACTTCTAACCATTTGTACCTCACAGAATTTTATGATTACTTCTTTATTTTATTTTTTTGGCTGTGCCACGTGGCATGTGGGATCTTAGTTCCCTGACCAGGGATCAAACCCGTGCCCCCTGCAGTGGAAGCATGGAGTCTTAACCACTGGACCTCCAGGGAAGTCCAATGATTACTTCTTTAAATCCTCACAACACTCTGCATCTTTTAATAAAGTCTAGTAGGTGTTTTGTCTCCAAGACTTTTTAAAATTTTATACTGGTTTTAAATTCTCTCTTGGCCAACATTTTTGGGTTTCAGAACATCTGGATGAAATATAAAAAGATTCAGATAATCTTTCTAATGTTTGGCTTACCCAGTGCCAAAGTAGTCTGAATTTTTTTCCATTTCCTAGATTTAATTGATTGGAAATTTGATGTTTTTCTCTCCAGTGTGAAATCACTTATTCTTGTTTTCGTTGCCCCAGTCAAATCTGTGTCTCAGCAACTGTTTTTGAGGCTCTTTTCAGTAGCATATGTTTTTATGCAAAACTAGATAACTGTTTCTTTCCCAAAGCATAACAAATATGTAGACAGCTACAGGCTCATTAGCCTGACGATCACGAATTTTATGGTAGAAACTCACTGACATCTCCGTAATGTTATTATTCACAGTAAAATAGAAGTGAGAATAAGAGGTCTCTCCTAAGGGTGCTCAGGTTGTGGTACACTAAAGAATCCAGTTTCATTTTATGGTAATCTCCTGTCCAAATACTGCCTTACATTACAAAGAAGTTTCCACATATGTAGAACTGCGACATAAAAATCACTCTGAAAAATAAGAACTCTCTGACTTCAAACAGAACTTAATGAATATGCATTATATGTGTCATGTAAACACAGACTTCCTTAAATCCATATGTCTGATTATTCTTACTAGTCCTAAACCACAGTTCCTCCCATTTCTTCCTTAGATTTAATGCAAATCTCTCCCTCTTTGGATTGTCAGTTCTTCTCTTCTGTGCTCAGTGGAATGGGCTCATGGCTAACTGCCACTGTTTGTATGATACTCTTTCATCGCTTGAAAATGTATAGTCACCTTCTGTTCTTCTAGCTGAAATAATCTTTATTCTTTTAACCTTTCCTCAGAATGTCTGCTTAATCCTTTTTTTAAAAAATTGCTCTTCTGTAGACCTCTCTGAGTTCACTAGGTTTTGTTCAATTCTGAATTGAACAGAGTAGTTTAATAAAGGTTGTCTTCCATTGTTCCAGTGCAGGTCACTGGGCAATGCTGCATGAGAAAGCACTCTGGGGGCTCCAAAGCAGCCCCCAGATGGAGGAGATGATTGCTGCTTGGCTGCACACCTAGAGCCCGGCTCCTCATTTCTGGAAGTAAGGTTTAAATATTTCTTCACTTGTTTAGTCACTCATTAATTTATTCAACAATAATCTTCCTAGCAAATACTAAGTGCTAGACAAGCATTAGAAGTTGGGCAAAATCCATCTCAAGAGTCTTTACCTCTAAACGCCTATGTGACAGCTGTACTTGCTTTTTCAGTTTTTTAAAAAATTGAAGTATAGTTGATTTACAACGTTGTGTTAGTTTCAGGAGTACAGCAAAATGATTCACACACACACACATATATATATATACATATTCTTTTTCAGATTCTTTTCCCTTATAGGTTATTACAAAATATTGAGTAGAGTTCCCTGTGCTGTACAGTAGGTCCTTGTTTGTTTTCTATTTTATATATAGTAGTGTGTATGTGTCAACCCCAAACTCCTCATTTATCCCCCCCACCGCCTTTCCCCTTTGGTAACCATAAGTTTGTTTTCTATGTCTGTGGGTCTATTTCTGTTTTCTACATAAGTTCATTTGTATCGTTTTTTTTTTTTCTTAGCTATTTCAGTTTTTAATCTGTAATAAGTAGTGTGAACAAGTTCTCAGGGTTGGGTCAGAGCAACTTTGAAAGACAGCTCTCTCTCCTTGAAGCAAAAGCAAATTTCCTCTCCCTTTAGCCATTCAGTCCCAGAGTCCCAGAACACAACCCAGGCCTCCCAGCTCATTCCTACATGAGGGCAAGTTTCCTGTTAACTGGGCCTTATTCTCTCAGACCAAGGGCAGTATCTTTGTCCCTTTGTGTAAATCTTGAGGTTCTAGTGTCCAATTTTTTTCCATCCTTTTTCTCAGCTGGTTCAAAGAGTTTTCATACATGTGGGACACTTATGTTAATTCTATAAATAGGGATGCCATGGCTTAAGCAGAAAGCATTTATCCAATTTATTTAAAAAACCATTCCAGTGCATTTATTGAATGCCTAGTATGTTCCATACCATGCTAGCCAATGTCCACTCTCACAAAGGGCTCACACCCTAAGAGGTAGTGGCAGCGATGTTTATAAATGAAACTACAAAAAATTATGTATAATGTAGAGTTTGGGAACCAAACAGAGGACTAGGGATAGGGAAAGTCTTGAGCTGAATCTCAAAAGATAAGAAGATACTGACTTCCTTTTCTGGCCATGATGAGGTAACAGATTTATCCTCTTGTTATAAGAAAATATAAAACTGTGAAAATGATATGAATCAACTGTTTAAAACCATGGGGATAGATTCTTGAGAATAGGGAAATGCATGATGTGAGCTTCCTGTTCACCTCAACTTTTTGCTTGGGTACACTTTCCAAACCTCTGCACAAGGAAGGAGAATCCACGTGGAGATCTGTAGTCTCAATGGGAAGAATAAACAGGGATCAGAGTTTGGTGCTCTTGGATGATTGGAATTGGCGGGGCAGGGTACCCGAGAGGAGGAAACTGCCTAGAAAAGGACTTCCAGAAATCTGCATAGGGGTTCTCTTCAGTCTTGGGACAGATTTTAAGTTGTGCATGTGCAAGATGAGTCTCTATGATACCTGGCAGAAAATAGCTGCTAGGGGCTGTGAGCCAACTGGAGATTCCAAGGGTTCCCTGGTGCTGGGAGGTAGTGGAGCTCTGAAAAGCTAGAGTGGGAGGCCTTGCCAAACATTCCAGACATACAGCTAAGGGCCCAGAAAGATCATACCTTAAGGAAAGGGCTACTTGGGGCATCCCCTGTGGCACAGTGGATAGGAATCCGCTTGCCAGTGCAGGGGACATGGGTTCGAGCCCTGGTCCAGGAAGATCCCACATGCTGTGGAGTAACTAAGCCCGTGCACCACAACTACTGAGCCTGCACTCTAGAGCCTGCGAGCCACAACTACTGAGCACATGTGCCACAACTACTGAAGCCCACACGTGTTCTGCAACAAGAGAAGCCGCCGCAACGAGAAACCCACGCACTGCAACGAAGAGTAGCCCCCGCTCGCCATAACTAGAGAAAGCCCGCGTGCAGCAATGAAGACCCAACACAGCCAAAAATAAAATAAAATAAAATCCTTAAAAAAAAGAAAGAATAGGGGTACTCTTGCCATAGACAAATGGCTGCTTAAATTAAAAGGTAGAGAATAATAAACTGGATTACAAGCAAGATCCCATGATATATTTGTAAGAGACACATGTTAAGTATAAAGGCACAGATAGATGAAAAGGAACAGGATGGAAACAATATTCTCTACAAAGAGAAAGAATGAAATCTAGCATGTGTATGTTAAAATCAGACCCAGAAAAAGGGTATGAGTAAAGATAAAGAGGGACATTTTATAACTCTTATGATGGGCAGTGCATTTAGAAGACATCACAGTCCTAACTGTGTAACAGAGTTTCAAAATACAGAAAGAAAAAAATTGAAAGAACTTAAGGGAAAAACAGACAAATGCACAATTACCATCGGAGAATTCAACACCAAAAAATATCTGTAAAGATGCAGAAGATTTGAACAACACTAACAACCCACTTAACCTAGTTGATATTTATAGAAACTGTACTTAACAGCTGTAAAGTACACATTCTTTTCAAATATGTATGGACCATTCATCAAGGTAGACTATACAGTAAGTAATTTAAAAATGTCATTACATTTCAAAGGATTGAAATCATACAGACTATGTTCTCTGACCACAAATTAGAAACCAATAACTAAAAGATATCTAGAAAATCCTTGAATATTTGAAATTAAGCAGCATTTTTCCTAACTAATAGGAAAAAAGGAAATCAATGGGAATTTTGAAAGTAAAAACTAACATATCAAAATTTGTGGGATGCAGCTAAAGCATGCTTAGGAGAAACTTTTGGCTTTCAGTACTTTTATCGGAAAAGAAAGAAAGTTTGGCATAAAGTTCTAAGTTTCCAACATTAAGAAGTTAGAAAAGTCAGAGCAAATGAAGCCCAAATAAATAAAAGAAAGGAAATAATAAAAATATGAGTGGAAACGTTGAAATAGAAAATAGACAAAGAGCAGACAAAATTATCAAAACGAAAGTTGGTTCTTAAAAAGATCAGTAAAATTGATAAACATCTATCTAGATTGACTTTTTTTTTTTTTAAAGAATTATTTATTTATTTATTTTTGGCTGCGTTGGGTCTTCGTTTCTGTGCGAGGGCTTTCTCTACTTGCGGCAAGTGGGGGCCACTCTTCATCGTGGTGTGCGGGCCTCTCATTATCGCGGCCTCTCGTGTTGCGGAGCACAGGCTCCAGACGCGCAGGCTCAGTAGTTGTGGCTCACGGGCCTAGCTGCTCCGCGGCATGTGGGATCTTCCCAGACCAGGGCTCGAACCTGCGTCCCCTGCATTGGCAGGCAGATTCTCAACCACTGCGCCACCAGGGAAGCCCTAGATTGACTTTTAATAACCAATATCAGGAATAAAAGAATGGAATATCATTAGAGACTTACAGTCACTGAAAGGAATGTAAAGGAATGTTATGAACAACTTCATGCCAGTAAATTAAACAATTTAGACAAAACAAATTCCTTGATAGACAAAAATTATTGAAACTGACACGAGAAGAACCCTATAATCTGAGTTGCCTACAAAAAAATTTAAATTTGTTGTTAAAAACCTTACCATGTGAAAAATTCTGGGACCAGATGCATTTTTTGTGAGTTCTGTCAAATGTTTAAGGGAAAAATAATACCAATCTTACACTAACTCAGAGAACAGAGGGGGAACTAATAGTTACCAAATTCTTTTATGAGACAGTATAACTCTGATACCAAAACCAGGCAAAGAATTGAGGAACAAGTGAAACTCTGGAGTTGATGAAACTTTCTATATATTCTTTATATGAAACCTCATAATGAAAGATATACACATGGCCAATAAACACATGATAGAGTTCTTAACATTATTAGTGATCAGGGAAATGAAAAATCCAGTGGGATAGCACTACACACCTAATAGAATGGCAGAAATAAAACTGATGTAATTAAGAATGTGGAGCAACTGGAATGCTCATAAATTGCTGATGGAATTGTAAAATGGTACAGCCTCTTTGGAAAAAGTGTGACAGTTTCTTACAAAATCAAACGTACACCTACTCTTCAATTCTCTAAAATAATAGAAACACAAAACAAAATGGGAACTCCAAAATAAATGGGAATACAAGTCAACAGAAATGCTCATAGAAGAATGTTCATAGCAGCTTTACTCATACCAGTAAAAAATGGAAACAATAAAAATATCCATCAACAGTAAAAACTAATTGTAATATAAAGTTACAATGGAGTACTATTTAGCAATAAAAAGGAATGAGCGGGACTTCCCTGGTAGCGCAGTGGTTAAGAATCTGCCTGCCAGTGCAGGGGACACAGGTTCAAGCCCTGGTCCAGGAGGATCCCACATGCCGTGGAGCAACTAAGCCCGTGTGCCACAACTACTGAGCCTGCGCTCTAGAGCCCGCAAGCCACAAATACAGAGCCCAAGTGCCACAACTACTGAAGCCCCTGTGCCTAAAGCCTGTGCTCCACAACGAAGAGGAGGCACTACAACGAGAAGCCTGTGCACCGCAACGAAGAGTAGCTCCCGCTTGCTGCAACTAGAGTAAGCCCGCACGCAGCAACAAAGACCCAACGCAGCCAAAACTAAAAAAGAACAAATAAAATAAAATTTATTTTAAAAAAAAGGAATGAGCTTTTGACACGTGCAAGCACATAGATGTATCTAGTGGTGTGCTGGTAAATGCTTAATAACTGGCTTTCTAACAGCAAGTAGAAAAAGTTCTGATTTGTAGTATTTTCTTATTTTCATGCTATTATTACTGCTATGATGTCCAATTTCCAGCTAGCAATGTAATGATGCTGAGCCCAGAATTGGGAAGAAAGGCACAGTAGCACAACTGCTATACAGAAAGGATGG
This sequence comes from Balaenoptera musculus, assembly GCF_009873245.2. Classification (NCBI taxonomy): domain Eukaryota; kingdom Metazoa; phylum Chordata; class Mammalia; order Artiodactyla; family Balaenopteridae; genus Balaenoptera; species Balaenoptera musculus. The sequence goes on along the minus strand of NC_045800.1, from coordinate 37,060,466 downwards.
ATGTAAATAACCTGAAGAGAATAGATAGTAGTGAAATGTAGTAAAATATTAGGAAATGATGTGTTTTGACTATCTTTGTTTTTGAATATAATTTATTTAATTGTAAGTTTATATAATTTAATTTAATTTTTATTATATTACTTTTTATTTATTAAAAAATTTTTTTTTCTTATTAGTCATCCATTTTATACACATCAGTATATACCTGTCAATCCCAATCTCCCAATTCATCACACCACCCCCCCCACCCCCTACCGCTTTCTCCCCTTGGTGTCCGTACGTTTTTTCTCTACTTCTGTGTCTCAATTTCTGCTCTGCAAACCGGATCATCTGTACCATTTTCTAGGTTCCACATATATGCATTAATATACGATATTTGTTTTTCTCTTTTTAACTTACTTCACTCTGTATGACAGTCTCTAGATGCATCCACGTCTCTACAAATGACCCAATTTCATTCCTTTTTATGGCTGAGTAATATTCCATTGTATATATGTACCACATCTTCTTTATCCATTCATCTGTCAATGGGCATTTAGGTTACTTCCATGACCTGGCCATTGTAAATAGTGCTGCAATGAACATTGGGGTGCATGTGTCTTTTTGAATTATGGTTTTCTCTGGGTATATGTCCAGTAGTGGGATTGCTGGGTCATATGGTAATTCTATTTTTAGTTCTTTAAGGAACCTCCACACTGTTCTACATAGTGGCTGTATCAATTTACATTCCCACCAACAGTGCAAGAGGGTTCCTTTTTCTCCACACCCTCTCCAGCATTTGTTGTTTGTAGATTTTCTGATTATGTCCATTCTAACTGGTGTGAGGTGATACCTCATTGTAGTTTTGGTTTGCATTTCTCTAATAATTAGTGACGTTGAGCAGCTTTTCATGTACTTCTTGGCCATCTGTATGTCTTCTTTGGAGAAATGTCTATTTAGGTCTTCTGCCCACTTTTGGATTGGGTTGTTTGTCCTTTTGATATTGGGCTGCATGAGCCACTTCTATATTTTGGAGATTAATCCTTTGTCTGTTGCTTCGTTTGCAAATATTTTCTCCCATTCTGAGGGTTGTCTTTTCATCTTGTTTATGGTTTCCTTTGCTGTGCAAAAACTTTTAAGTTTCATTAGGTCCCATTGGTTTATTTTTGTTTTTATTTCCATTAGTCTAGGAGGTAGATCAAAAAATATCTTGCTGTGATTTATGTCAAAGAGTGTTCTTCCTATGTTTTCCTCTAAGAGTTTTATAGTGCCTGGTCTTATATTTAGGTTTCTAATCCATTTGGAGTTTATTTTTGTGTATGGTGTTAGGGAGTGTTCTAATTTCATTCTTTTACATGTAGCTGTCCAGTTTTCCCAGCACCACTTATTGAAGAGATTGTCTTTTCTCCATTGTATATCCTTGCCTCCTTTGTCATAGATTAGTTGACCATAGGTGCATGGGTTTATCTCTGTGCTTTCTATCCTGTTCCATTGATCTAGATTTCTGTTTTTGTGCCAGTACCATATTGTTTTGATTACTGTAGCTTTGTAGTATAGTCTGAAGTCAGGGAGTCTAATTCCTCCAGCTCCGTTTTTTTTTTTGTTTTTCCTCAAGATTGCTTTGGCTATTTGGAGTCTTTTGTTTCTCCATACAAATTTTAAGATATTGTGTTCTAGTTCTGTAAAAAAAAAAATGCCATTGGTAATTTGAAATGGATTGCATGGAATCTGTAGATTGCTTTGGGTAGTATAGTCATTTTCACAATATTGATTCTTCCAATCCAAGAACATGGTATATCTCTCCACCTGTTGGTATCATCTTTAATTTCTTTCATCAGTGTCTTACAGTTTTCTGCATACAGGTCTTTTGTCTCCCTAGGTAGGTTTATTCCTAGGTATTTTATTCTTTCTGTTGCAGTGGTAAATGGCAGTGTTTCCTTCATTTCTCTTTCAGATTGTTCATCATTAGTGTATAGGAATGTAAGAGATTTCTGTGCATTAATTTTGTATCCTGCAACTTTACCAAATTCATTGATTAGCTCTAGTAGTTTTCTGGTGGCATCTTTAGGATTCTCTATGTATAGCATCATGTCATCTGCAAACAATGACAGTTTTCCTTCTTCTTTTCCAATTTATATTCCTTTTATTTCCTTTTCTTCTCTGATTGCCATGGCTAAGACTTCCAAAACTGTGTTGAATAATAGTGGTGAGAGTGGACATCCTTGTCTTGTTCCTGATCTTAGAGGAAATGCTTTCAGTTTTTCACCATTGAGAATGATGTTTGCTGTGGGTTTGTCATATATGGCCTTTATTATGTTGAAGTAGGTTCCCTCTATGCCCACTTTCTGGAGAGTTTTTATCATAAATGGGTGTTGAATTTTGTCAAAAGCTTTTTCTGCATCTATCGAGATGATCATATGGTTTTTATTCTTCAATTTGTTAATATGGTGTATCACATTGATTGATTTGCATATGTTGAAGAATCCTTGCATCCCTGGGAAATCCCACTTGATCATGGTGTATGATCCTTTTAATGTGTTGTTGGATTCTGTTTGCTAGTATTTTGTTGAGGATTTTTGCATCTATATTCATCAGTGATATTGGTCTATAATTTTCTTTTTTTGTAGTATCTTTGTCTGGTTTTGGTATCAGGGTGATGGTGGCCTCATAGAACGAGTTTGGGAGTTTTCCTTCCTCTGCAATTTTTTGGAAGAGTCTGAGGAGGATGTGTGTTAGCTCTTCTCTAAATGTTTGATAGAATTCACCTGTGAAGCCATCTGGTCCTGGGCTTTTGTTTGTTGGAAGATTTTTAATCACAGTTTCAATTTCATTACTTGTGATTGGTCTGTTCATATTTTCTATTTCTTCCTGGTTCAGTCTTGGAAGGTTATACCTTTCTAAGAATTTGTCCATTTCTTCCAGGTTGTCCATTTTATTGGCATAGAGTTGCTTGTAGTAGTCTCTTAGGATGCTTTGTATTTCTGCGGAGTCTGTTATAACTTCTCCTTTTTCATTTCTAATTTTTTTGATTTGGGTCCTCTCCCTCTTGATGAGTCTGGCTAATGGTTTATCAATTTTGTTTATCTTCTCAAAGAACCAGCTTTTAGTTTTATTGATCTTTGCTATTGTTTTCTTTGTTTCTATTTCATTTATTTCTGCTCTGATCCTTATGATTTCTTTCCTTCTACTAACTTTGGGTTTTTTTTGTTCTTCTTTCTCTAGTTCCTTTAGGTGTAACGTTAGATTGTTTATTTGAGATTTTTCTTGTTTCTTGAGGTAGGCTTGTATAGCTATAAACTTCCTTCTTGGAACTGCTTTTGCTGCATCCCATAGGTTTTGGATTGTCGTGTTTTCATTGTCATTTGTCTCTAGGTATTTTTTTTTTAATTTAATTAAATTAATTAATTTATTTATGGCTGTGTTGGGTCTTCGTTTCTGTGCGAGGGCTTTCTCTAGTTGTGGCAAGCGGGGGCCACTCTTCATCGCGGTGCGCGGGCCTCTCACTATTGCGGCCTCTCTTGTTGCGGAGCACAGGCTCCAGACGCGCAGGCTCAGTAGCTGTGGCTCACAGGCCTAGTTGCTCCGCGGCATGTGGGATCTTCCCAGACCAGGGCTCGAACCCGTGTCCCCTGCATTGGCAGGCAGATTCTCAACCACTGTGCCACCAGGGAAGCCCTCTAGGTATTTTTTGATTTCCTCTTTGATTTCTTCAGTGATATCTTGGTTATTTAGTAACGTATTATTTAGCCTCCATGTGTTTGTGTTTTTTACGTTTTTTCCCCTGTAATTGGTTTCTAATCTTATAGCATTGTGGTCAGAAAAGATGCTTGATATGATTTAAATTTTCTTAAATTAACTTAGGCTTGATTTGTGACCCAGGACGTGATCTATCCTGGAGAATGTTCCATGCACACTTGAGAAGAACGTGTAATCTGCTGTTTTTGGATGGAATGTCCTGTAAATATCAATTAAATCTATCTGGTCTATTGTGCCATTTAAAGCTTGTGTTTCCTTATTAATTTTCTGTTTGGATGATCTGTCCATTGGTGTAAGTGAGGTGTTAAAGTCCCCCACTATTATTGTGTTACTGTCAATTTCCTGTTTTAGAGCTGTTAGCAGTTGCCTTATGTATTGAGGTGCTCCTATGTTGGGTGCATATATATTTGTAATTGTTATATCTTCTTCTTGGATTGATCCCTTGATCATTATGTAGTGTCCTTCCTTGTCTCTTGTAACATTCTTTATTTTAAAGTCTATTTTATCTGATATGAGTATTGCTACTCCAGCTTTCTTTTGATTTCCATTTGCATGGAATATCTTTTTCCATCCCCTCACTTTCAGTCTATGTGTGTCCCTAGGTCTGAAGTGGGTCTCTTGTAGACAGCATATATATGGGTCTTTTTTTGGTATCTATTCAGCAAGCCTGTGTGTTTTGGTTGGAGCATTTAATCCATTCACGTTTAAGGTAATTATCGATATGTATGTTCCTATGACCATTTACTTAATTGTTTTGGGTTTGTTTTTGTAAGTCCTTTTCTTCTCTTGTGTTTCCCACTTAGAGAAGTTCCTTTAGCATTTGTTGTAGAGCTGCTTTGGTGGTGCTGAATTCTCTTAGCTTTAGCTTGTCTGTAAAGCTTTTGATTTCTCTATCGAATCTGAATGAGATCCTTGCTGGGTAGTGTAATCTTGGTTGTAGGTTCTTCCCTTTCATCACTTTAACTATATCATGCCACTCCCTTCTGGCTTGTAGAGTTTCTGCTGAGAAATCAGCTGTTAACCTTATGGGAGTTCCCTTGTATGTGATTTGTCGTTTTTCCCTTGCTGCTTTGAATAATTTTTCTTTGTCTTTAATTTTTGCCACTTTGATTACTATGTGTCTCGGCGTGTTTCTCCTTGGGTTTTTCCTGTATGGGACTTTCTGCGCTTCCTGGACTTAGGTGGCTATTTCCTTTCCCATGTTAGGGAAGTTTTCGACTATAATCTCTTCAAATATTTTCTCTGGTCCTTTCTCTTTCTTCTCCTTCTAGGACCCTTATAATGTTGGTACATTTCATGTTGTCCCAGAGGTCTCTTAGGCTGTCTTCATTTCTTTTCATTCTTTTTTCTTTAGTCTGCTCTGCAGCAGTGAATTCCACCATTCTGTCTTCCAGGTCACTTATCCGTTCTTCTGCCTCAGTTATTCTGCTATTGATTCCTTCTAGTGTATTTTTCATTTCAGTTATTGTACTGTTCATCTCTGTTTGTTTGTTCTTTAATTCTTCTAGACCTTTGTTAAACATTTCTTGCATCTTCTCGGTCTTTGTCTCCATTCTGTTTCCGAGGTCCTGGATCATCTTCACTATCATTATTCTGAATTATTTTTCTGGAAGATTGTCTATCTCCATTTAATTTTGTTGTTTTTCTGGGGTTTTATCTTGTTCCTTCATCTGGTACATAGCCCTCTGCCTTTTCATCTTGTCTATCTTTCTGTGAATGTCAATTTAATTTTAAATAGTATTTGTTTCTAACTTTCAGAATTCCTAAAAATTTGGCACTCAGCTCTTGTGGACCAGTATCAGCCAGTTCCAGCACACCAGTGGATGAATCTCAAAAACAGGCTGAAAAGCCTTCAATTTACATGAAGCTCTATATCAGGCAAAACTAATCTATGGAGATAGAAATGCAGAATATTGGTTGTCTCTTGGCTTGGGGTGGGGAATAAAATTGACTGGGAAGGAACAGAAGAAAACTTTCTGAGGTGATGGAAAAGTTCTATATCTTGATAGGATGTATGGTTTATCAGATTTTATTGAACTATGTAGACTTAAGATCAGTACTTTTCTTTGCATTTAAACTGTATCTGAATAGTAAAGAAAAGCAAAATGAAATTTGCCATACCAACAGTAAATTTGTTAATGAAAGGAGGACAAAATACACACACACACACACACACACACACACACA